>NC_071258.1:5922500-6247500 GCF_023375685.1 Ictalurus furcatus
CAAACCTTCACAGCTCAACTGGGATTTGGGAACCACTAACATCAGTTGTGTAGTTCTCATCTCATTTGCCTTCAGACCATTTACTGTATCTAATCTGGTTTAATATATAATTAGAACACCAGCAAATTGATGTGAAAGACAGTACTGATAATAAACATATTTCCATCTATCCGTCCGTTTTCTGTACCACTTATCCTACACAGGATTGCAGGGAGCCTGGAGCCTATCCCGGGGTACTCGGGGCATAGTGCAGGGAACATCCTGGATGGGGTGCCAACCCATCACAGAGCACACTCACACACACTACAGACAATTTGGAAATGCCAATCAGCCTACACTGCATGTCTTAAGACTGGGGGAAGAAACCAGAGTACCCGGAGGAAACCCCCAAAGCATAGGGAGAACATGCAAGCTCTGTACACGCAGGGTGGAGGTGGGAATCAAACCCCCAGCCCTGGAGTTGTGAGGCATATGTGAGGAGCAAGAATTATATACAATAAACCATTAACACTTTCCTTTTTGTAGAAGGGGTAAAGCTTAGTATAAGGTATCATAATTACAAAACTACCACTTATAATTCCACTTATAATTAAATGGAATCCCAGAACATTCATAACACAAACAAAACTGCAGTGGACATGTGCAGGTTAACACTGTGACATCAGCGTTTTTAAAAAATGGACATTTTCCTGTTCATGTGAAAAGAGTGAAAATAGAGTTTTAAATTTTTCCACCATGTTTTCAAAAAAAAAGCTTACTTTTCAATGACTCAAACAATGTTTTCATGTAGACAGGAGGGTGTGTGTGTGAGCGAGAGAGAGAGAGAGAGGGAGAGAGAGCAAAATGTGCATTGCATGCTCCACTGTGATTGGACACTAGAGGCTGAATGAGTGGCGCTTTTTGAGCATTCAGCTCAGAAAGTATAGAAATCCTGTTGTCTGTTGCATGGCCAGGGAGAGGGAGGGAGCAAAGGGCGAGTAGCAAAGAAAGAGACATTGGGGGCTTTTTCAGAAAAGCAGCTGTGAAAGGTTAAAGTTCAGAGGTGAGGCCTCTTACCCCTCCTTTGGGCTACTGGGTTGCCGTGACTCCAGGCTTTGTGCCGCCGACTCAGTGTTCCGCTGGAGCATAAAACGCTCACTGAAAACACACACATACACACACACATACTAACATACACGTGTGGAGCACACTCTGCTCCCATCATCAACACTCTTGTTGCTCTGGCCTGCAGATGTTTTGCTCTTCAGAGAAAGGTTAAAGGATGTTCGGTTTGATAGAGCCACACACATTCCTGAGCTGCTAATGGATTTCAGTAGGACCTATGTTTCCATCTTTAAGAATTCTCAACCCAAAGCGACGACTTGAATCCAAATGTTTACACACTTCAAAATGATCAAACCAACAAGATATTTAATGAGTTGTTACAGATTTGCCCTGTGGACTTTCCACAGCATTAAATGTAACTATATATGGATACAAAGTATGACAGAATTCTTTAACAAATATAAAAGTGTGATGAAAGATGGATACAAAACTTAGAGACAAGCTGTTTTTGGAAAACAAACCATTCAAGTTTAAATTATAATATGGACAAGTTGGAGAGGCTGTGTTTGTGTTTATTGTGATTTGGGGAAAAGTTTGCGCCTTGAATCATGCTTTCAGATAAATGGTTCCTTTCAGACTGTTCTGCATAATCCATCCATCCATCCATCCATCTTCTATACTGCTTATCCTTCCTTAAGGGTCACGGGGAGACCTGGAGTCTATCCCAGGGAGCATCGGGCACAAGGCGGGGTACACCCTGGACAGGGTGTTCTGCATAATCTTCCGCAGGTAAAATCAGCAATATCCTCATTGTAGTTGAAGAGCCACCACTGTATTTGAAAGGACAATAATAAATCATGCACTTCCACCCATCACGCTGGGCTGTTTACTGCCCCACACCCTTGTTTGATAGATTGCTAAAATCCTCCTATTTTTCTGAAAGAGTTCTCTGGGCTTTCCCAAGTTTATTCTGTTTGCTTCTCAAAAGCAGTCCCAATGAGTCGTAAAGTAGAGTCTAAACATAGAGTTTAAAAAATAGAATTCATCCGTATACAAGGGAGCTCATTAAAATGAACACATTTTTGTGTTAGACCATGCGGTTCTACAAACTGGAGAGCATTATTAGCCTTACCACATAATTTTAAAAAATAGTTTTTTGCTTTGGTACCTTGTCCATGAAGAAGCTTTGTACACGTGACTCACCTTCTGTGCACTAAATACTCCCACATGGGTTCCCTAAAGACTTACACTTCGCAAAAACAGTTTATTCCCAAGACTCATCATTACTTGACCTGTTCACTGTATATATGTACCTAAGAAGAGATGATGTTATTATAAAGCCTGTCCTGTGCTCATCGTAGAACTCTTATTCACAATATGCTCATACTGAACATCCTTTCAACACACTTAGCACTGTTGGTATTTCCTCTTCTACACCTGTATACTGTAATCATTTATAATCCCACTGGTGTCACCCAGAAGAGTATGGGTTCCCTTTTGAGTCTGGTACCTCTCAAGATTTCTTCCTCACGTTGTCTCAGGGAGTTTTTCCTTACAACTGTCACCCCTGCCTTACTCAATAGGGATCTTAATCTGCACCTAGATTTCTATAAAGCTGCTTTTTGAAATGTCTATTGTTAAAAGTGTTAAACCAAAAGAACATTTAACTGAATTGAAAAGCACAACTGGGGGCACGGGGGCTTAGTGGCTAGGACGTTTGCCTCGCGACTCCGGAGTTGGGGTTCGAATGCCACCTCCATCCTCTGTGAGCAGAGTTTGCATCAGGGGGTTCCTCTGGATACTCCAGTTACCTCCCCCAGTTCAAAGACATGCGTTGTAGGCTGATTGGCATTTCCACATTGTCTGTAGTGTGTGAATGTGTGTGCAATTGTACCATGCGATGGGCTGTTCGCTCATACAGGGTGTCGATCGCCTCATGCCCCGAGTTATCTGGGATAGGCTCCAGTCTCCCCCGTGGCTCTGTGTAGCATAAGTGGTACAGAAAATGGATGGATGGATGAAAAGTACAGGTCTTGAGTTTTGCCATCTTTGCTTCCTGGAAACAAATGAATTTGGCTAGAGACATTGTAATAAATTGTGTTAATGATGTTGATTGGCTGATGGAAACAGCTTCAGACCATGCTTGTTCATGAACTACAATGTAAAAAGAAATGAAATGCCATTCTTTCATTTATTCATTCATCCTCAGTAACTGCTTTACCCTGGACAAGAGATCCAGAGCCTATCCTAAAAAAATTCCCACTGCAAAGTGGATAGTCCCTTGCAGGCCACCATGCCTACACATTCACACTAGGTACAATTGAGCGTAAAAACTGGCATGTTTTTCGGAGGTAGGAGGAAACTGTTGAATCCAGAGGAAACCCACACGAACATGGGGAGAACATGCAAAACTCTGCACATACAATAACCTGAGCTCAAAATTAAACCAGTGACCCATAATTTGTCAGGCAGATTAGTTTAAAACTGGCCAATCTTTAACCGTGATACAGCAGAGGTTTGCCAATTTGTTTTAATCCATTGCACAGCATATAATAATCACAATCTATGGCAATATATTCACAATATGAATCAGTGTGCAGCCTTAGTTTTGTAGAGGAATAAATTAAATCTTACTGATTTATCAAGGAAACGCATCTGAAACATAGAGAGAAATTAATGTGCAGTTGGATTGTACTCTGTTTTTCAGACAGGTTCAAATGCAGCGGTCAAAGCACACCACTCCTCATAGACATATGGAAATTAAGACCTAATTAGCTTTCGTATCAACACTGATGCCAAAAGTATACATCATGATGCTTTCTCATGCTTTTCCACCTCACCTCTCCCTCACCCTTTGTCTTTTCTACCCTGCCCAGGTGCATGTTGTACTGAGACTGGCAGACAGGCTGAAATCTCAAGGCAGGCTTCTGATTACCACAAACACTAGGCTTAAGGGGGCTGCGTTCTATCTTTGTGCAGTAAATGCATCTTTGTGTCTTGCTGTGGAGTATTCCTCTGGGACCTGTCTAAATGGCAGCTTTTCAGCATTCAGCCTTTCCCGTGTAGGACAAGGCTTGTTTTTTGCGTCTGGTTGTTTTTAGAGATTTATGTGCGGACGTTTTTTTTTCCCAGGACACATGGCAATGTCCAAAAGGCCCCAAAGGCAATTAGGCAACAGATAATTAACTTCACTGAAATGTATGTGTGAATGGCAGCTTTCTTTCTGTCGCTGTTCTGTTCCTGCTCTCTCCTCTCTAATGACAGTAAGTCATTCATAAAGGAAACTCTTCTTTTCCATGTAGACATTTCATGATGAACAAAAGTCAAAAATTCTGCCTGGGAAAGATAGGAGCGACTTCACAATGCTCTATTCAAGCCATGTCATTTCACAAATGTGTTTGGTGAGAAGGCGCTTCTGCTTGTCATGAATTGAGTATTGCATCACAACAGACAATTTCATCAGTGGAGCTCTTTTAATTCTTTCTTTCATATAGTTGCTATAAAAGGGAAATCTTAACTGGTAACACTTTATATGAAGCCCATATTCACAAGTAAGGAATATAACACAGTAAAGCATGCTGTTATTAAAATCCACAACAAGAAGGTGTGATATAACCCACCACAAGCATAGTTACCACCCTGAAGTTGATTCTTTTCCTGTAACCGTGCATCCTAATGTATTTTATTCCTTTTCTACCACAGTGATTTGCCCACAATTACAAATGTTAATTTAATGAATGAAATACATTAACATACGTACTTCTGTATAGTAACCTATAACAAGTTATAGCAGCTATAAGCAGTCATCCCGCAGCAGCATCTTTTTTCTTTTTGCTTTGTGTTGAAGTTAATAAGACAAAAATGCAGCTTGTCATGTTACAGAGAAACATCCTTCGGCCTGAAGACTTTCCTGTAGTGGAAAATGAAGTGCTGACACTGGAGACTCCTTCATTAAATGTTATATAAATGTATTGTTACAGAAAACTTTGTCATATCAATGATGGTACACATTTTGTAATTTGTTGTTACTAGCTGTAGATTATGTAGATTGTCCCCTATAGTTCCTGTGAATATGCTGTCACTACGGAAATTATAATACTTTAGAAAAAGCACATTAATATAAAACTATGGTTTGAATCGGTTATAACATAACTTATCTTAAGTTATAACTATTTGTTATAATGCCATGTGGTGTAGTGCACAAACTTTATAACTAATAATAGCGTAATTGTTTTACAGCAACTGCAGCATTTAGCAACAATTCCAAAACATGAATGAGTTTTTTTAATAAATTATAAAAACTTAAATGAATTCATTATAACATGTTATGATGTGTGATGTGCTGTAATCTGATGTATTTGTAATAATCATATTACACTCCATTTCAAGGTATAAAGTGCTGAACGTTTTTGTTTGGGGGTCACTTAAAATGACCATGAAGCATAAATAATGTACCAGAAACAGGCTTCTAACTGCAGTAAACTCACCACAATTGTAGGAAGCTGTAAATTGGTGCTCCAAATGAGGCAAGGTTTACATAACCTGCATTGACACCACTTTGATGTGCTTTTCCCTACCAAGAAACAGTTGGGACTTTTTTTTTTTTTGGTGGGGCAGACAGCGACTCTTTCTTTCTCTCAAGGCGTTGCGGAGTTAACTGCCAGCGGTTTGGGTCGTTAGCTCCTCCAGTCGGCGTCCGTTATGACTGAGCTGGAGGCGACCGCAACATCTTGCATAGTGGTTGTGGATGTGCAGGGGGTGGAAGTCGGCATAGGCTACAGAGGCAGTGTAGGTTTGGCTTATCACCAATTCACTACCACCGCAATGAGGTAGTTCCCCTGTTCTGCACCTCCCTGTACCAACCAGCTGTCAGAAGGAGCTTTTATCAGTGTTACTGGAAATCAAGTTCATAAATGTAATTTTAAGAGCCAGCATGTGTGCATTATCTATGCATGTGTACCCATCATCTATGTTTCTATGATTAAATATAAAAAAGGGAGAAAGCTTGATGAATGAGTCTTCAAATAATCCTTTTTATCTGATTTAAAGTTGCCAAAAACTCATTTGAATACCTGAATGTTTTTCCTATGTCATTTAATAGGAATAAATGTCATTTAATAATAGAAAAGAAACAAAACATCAACACTTAAATAGACAAATTAATTAAATACTACAATAATACTCTGGCCAATAATTTTATTAAAATTGTTATTAGAGTCCACACTGTAAAACCGAATAAGTTCATTTAACTCAAAAAATTTGAGGAAACTAATTCCTTCAATTTTTTTAAGTTGATAAACCAATTTCTTTAAGCCAAATACACTTAAATATAGGCATATAATGCAGTAGGCATTATTTACAGGTATAATAACTTTGTTATTATTGTTACACTGTAACAAAATTAGAAAAGGGGTACCTGGACCCAACTTTGAGAACCATGGCTCTAGTGAACCAGCAATACATGGCCTCCACTTATTCTTATATTTTGAAACATTATTATATTTTATGATATAATAACACTTACCTGAATTTTTACATCCCCGGATTTCTATAATGAATGTGTCAAAACTGCTGCAATGTTTACAGTGTGGCCAGACTGTGGGAAATCA
This sequence comes from Ictalurus furcatus, assembly GCF_023375685.1. NCBI lineage: Eukaryota > Metazoa > Chordata > Actinopteri > Siluriformes > Ictaluridae > Ictalurus > Ictalurus furcatus. The sequence goes on from NC_071258.1 coordinate 5,929,154, forward strand.
TTGAAAACATGTTTTATATAAAGATTAGTGTGAGTTCTTCTATCAGGATGTATACATACATCTTATAATCACTCCATATGCAGCCCAAGTATGTTTGTTTGTTCTCAAAGCCCAAAAGCCTACCCTCACTGCATTTATATCTCCTGCCATTGCTGGATCACCATAAAGATCTGCTGACTGAAACAACACATGGCTACACTAAGTTGAAAAGTAACAGATCCATCCCTGAAGCCATGGGGCTCAGACATAACAAGTATACCTGGGGGTTAAATTTAAGAATTTAGCTTGTTTAAAGTTCTCCATTTAGAAGGCATTAATCATTATGGTCTGTTGGGTCAAATGGCTAGTTTTACATAAAATAACACAGCATTTTTACGTTCCAGTTTTACATAAAATAACACAGCATTTTTAGACCATTTTAATTGGAAGGCATTTACCCACTGAGCAGTGACAGCTGGTGGTGGTGTTAGATGGGATGGCTAAAATCTAATATCTATCAGTATCTCAACAAATAAACTATTAGTGTTGAGCAATGCATTATATCACAAGGTCTCATCAGTATTATAATAGGAATGATGTGGGGGAAACTATTACACATATAAAGCTGCATTTATGAGTTCATAGTGTCCTACTGTGTTCATGCTATGTTACCACCAAATATTATGGTAATAGAAAAAATTGCAACCCTTTCATTTAAAAAAAATACACTAAACTTACACTTCTGTCATTTGTCATCATTTAGTGGAATTTGTCCTTTAATCGTATAATGAATGCTTATTCTATTTACTTTCTCACCTCCAAACTCAATTGGGGGGGGATTATAGAGTAAATAATCCACCTTATTCACCTCTATTACACCCAAAATTATAGTTCACATGCACCTTCTTGAATACTGCTGATGACATTTTATGGATTTGTCAATAAACTGGACTGACAAATATCAGCTCAAATGGAAATTAAATCTAGGCGATATTTCACTCGGTGTAATCACCTGACATGACTGAGAGGCTGCATGAATTTGTAGTCTGGGCTAGAAGGATATCAGTCCAAGCCTCACTTCTTCCATATTGTGTATTTTTCTTACAACCACTGGTGGTGCTATTGTGTTTGGTTCCACAAAAATCCAAAATAAGACATCATAAGACATTTCTTAACAGAAAAAAAAAAAAAAATCTGATATGGATGCTAAAAATGAAAGCTTATATTTAATTATTTTTATCTGAAAACCTTAGGGAGGCTTATACTAAGTTCTTTATACCAACCACCCTTGCAACTGAGATTCCTTAATTTGGCCAAATTTGAATGCAACATCACATATACACTTTTTATGTAGAGTTGTGTCTATATAGATAAATATGTTGGAGTAAATTGAGTACTTTAAATTTTGCAATATAAAAATAAGAAGAGACAACATGGAACGATGTGACATCCATTACTACAGTGCCTTGTATAAGTATTCACTCCACTGGTGGATTCCATTCAAAATATGATGTGACCTCTTGTAGTAGCTGGTTGCCCCAGAATTAATTTATAAGTTTCATGTTAACATTGGGGGTGAGTACAATATTGCAAGCCAGTATTAAGTAGATATGTGAAGGTAAATGGAGTTGTGTCGAATTTAAAAGTTTATGAGGACTCTCCTTCTGTCCCAAATGGCACACTTGTGGTGCGCTTGTTGCCCACATTGATGCAGACTCAACAGGGATCACAGTAGATATGGTTGTTCACCATATAGACCTAAATAGTGTCTGTAACAAGAGATGTGTCAAAAAAAAACAGATTTTTACCACAAAATACGTCTTTCACATTCCCCCTTCAGTGAATTGTTTTTTTTCAGAACCTGAAATTTATTCATCTTTGTTCTGTTGCTTTAACTGAAAAAGCATAAAAGCTTAGTTTTCTGGTGTCTACCGAATCTCTGTAGCAAGTGGTCAAAAATTATAACTGTTATGGCTAAACCACAGGCACGTTTGCAACTTCAAAACCACTGCTGGAGAAAAAGATATTTAAATCGATGTGTGTTAAAGTTAACTTGTCATTTAGCTGCATAATGCTTGTGGAACTAAAGCTGCAAAATAACTGATACTTCCAAGTATAATCATCTATCATTTTGATGTGGAGCTGCCATAAAAAAGTAGCTGATTTTGCCATGGAACATTACTTATCATTGTTATTATCTTGTGCTATTTGTGTATGGGTGAAGGAACTGCAGAAATGATGCCAAACCTCATTCATCTCTGAAGGAAAAATGATAAATGTCTCAACGGTCATTCCTAAACATCTCCACATGCATTTGAGTGAAAAATGACATTGTAACAAAGTGTCCCAACTGCTGTTTTTATTAAACCCATGCACCTCACTCAAGAACTTTGTGCACTTTGTCCATGTCACCAAACTGTGGAATTGGAGAAGGACAGCAGGGTTTAGTGCACCATTTGTGACAGGAGCTATGAGGACATTTGTTGGTCTTTGTCAAGCAAGAAAGAGAAAAGCCTCAAACAGACAGTTGAGAAAGAGCCTTTAGTACTCCTCAGTCCAATTTGTGCTTTTCATTTTCCTCTACACATCCTGTGCCTCCATCTAGGCAGGGGGTAGTGGTTGAATTTACTACACTCCTCATCTCTCCTACTGTTTTCTCTTGCTGAACATGCATGTTGACTTAGCAGCCTGAAGGAAGTTGTGCCAAGCTCAGTGCTCAGTAGTAGGGACTCCAAGAGAAAAATACATATCAGAGGAGATATTTGAAGACAAACATGAGGTCACCTCCACAGAGGCAGGCCAAAAACCCCAGAGTTGCCATTATTTGTTTTTCCAATGCAAGCTCAGCAGTGAACCCAGGTGTTCATACAGTAGAACACTTACATACAGCAGATTTCAAGCAGAAAGTAGACTCAGCACAGACATTTTTAACCAAAGGCCAAGGTATGCAGCATTTCTCATGAATATTTTGGTTGGGGCAGACATTTTCATAGAAAGTGCACGATTATATTTAGCAATTTTGAACATAAAAGCAATATAAAAGCCCCAAGGAACCCTAAACCAGTTATTTCCAGTCATTTATTTCTAATAAGGTAAACAATGTGCAATATCATGTTTTAATACTTGGTGTCATTCCAACGTCTACTTTTACTTAATCAGAATTTCTCCCCTTTGATATAAATTGGACAGTCCTAATGTTGAGTAAAGCTTGCATAACCTTTACACCCACCAATCACAAGGCTGATGTTGCTTCTCACTCACGCTTCAATGGTCTATTCGAGTCTAAGCAACCCAGCAAGCCAATGCTAACAGTAACTCTGCTTACTGCCAGGCTGTATCACACAAACCTATTGGTGATTATTTTCTTATAACAGGCTGCAAGTGTTTCATTTATTACTTGTCAGTGAAATAAACAGGGAATACAGAGCATGTTAGTAGGCTGAGGTACTCAGTTTCCCGGCACCCTGCTATTAACTGATGCAGGCATTTCTTCAGAATGACAGTAAAAAAAAATAATAAGCTATAAATTATACTCAAGATTAATGCCTAGACTGTTTATAAGACATTAGGTAGAAGAATATAAAGTAATTAAAGTACATAGTGATGTGTGTCTGTGTATTGTTTTAAACGGTTACTCTTCTGCTTGCTTGGTATAGTAGTCAGGGGGCAATCTCAAACAGGGGAATATCAATCTACAGAGTGTCCCAAAAGTCTACCTACATAGAGACTATGTACGCCAGCACCACATCGGTTGTGCCTTCATCAATGGCTGTTCGTGGACATTTAACAGCTAAAGACCCACCTCTTCTGTGAACACCTAACTAAACCCTAAAAAGCCAGCCCCACGTTATCCATAATAAATAAATAAATAAATAAATAACTCTGGCACTTATACCTCTACTTTGCACACTTTACTTTTCTAGAACTCAATTAAAAGATCTTGTACGGTAGCACTACTGGTATTCTTCTCCGCTTGATATATCGCTTTGCTTGTATTTCCTCATTTGTAAGTGATAAATGTAACTGTAATGTAAATGTTTACTTCTTGTTTGGTCCACAACATTCCAGTCTTTTGAATTTGTTAATAAGTTTGGCAACTAAGTATGAACATTTTTGGGAGACATTTTGCTAAAAAGTGTTAATTTCTCCTTTTGATGGAGACTCTTGGGACACCCTATATATCTGGGTGATTATTGAGTTTAGCTGATATTGGAGCAGTATTTTATCATAGTTGTTATTTTTCTTTTATTCAAACTTTTCTAAATGAAGCACATCATACCATGTTTGGCATCATACAAAAATGTCCCCTGGACATTAATCTTGTGTATATTGTGTCTATGTAAACTTCTAGCACTGGTTGTTAAAAAATAAAAAATAAAAAAAAAAACCTGGAATATCCTAGACATTGTAGTTGTGTTCATGTAAACAACACAAGGTGCTTGCTTCATCTCCCTGTTAATTTAATGACTATGCACATTTAGGTGTTTTTATGTAGATAAACTTCATTACTCATCCATTTTCTGAAGAAAAGGATTTCCATCTCACAAGACTGTGAAGCTTAAGATCTATCAGACCAGAGATGAGTGCAAACAAAACAAAGCAAGCACTCTGTTTTTTTTCCTGTTGGAATGTGAGGCCAGTGAGGCCAAGAACAGCAGCCGTCCATGTCATGAGAAAGGCTGAGGAGTTTGCAGGAGGACACCAGTGAAAATATGAGCGCAGTGAGGAAGGATTATTTATCAGCCCAGAACAGTCATCCTTGCACACTCTGTTCAAACTAGATATGCTTCATGAACCACATACTTGCTGTTACTACAAACCTGGACACACAACAACACTGCAAAACGCTGAAAGGCTTTCAGTGACTAGAATGTTACTATACTGAGTAGAGTCTTCTTCATAGCCTTTTATATGTGCTCTGTAGTTTTCTATCATGTCCTATTGACCAAATAACTTTTATTAGTGACGTTAGAGCATGAGTTGTTTCTACAGCTTTGAATTTATATCTTTGACTAGTAAACATTTCAAATTCATTTTAATCAGAACTGCATGTAGTGGATATTACTATAATACTACAACACTTAAATTATTCAAAGTGATTGGACTTACATCTGTTTAGCTTTTGCTTCCTTTACCAAACAGATTTTTACATCTAAGAAATATCAGCCCAGTTTGTTATGAGGCTTCATTTAGGAAACAGGATGTGACCATTTGACCATCCATTCCCTCCTGTTCTGTCTAGACCTTAACAGGAAGTGTATGTGCCAAGAACAGATGACTGGTGTTAGTAAGAGAGTAGCACACAGTCGTAACAACACATTAGTAATCATTCAGATTAAAATGCCTTGTGAGATATTAGCAACATAAAGAATATAGGAGAGAAGTATAAGGGTATCTTCTGTTGCTGTGGAGACATTTCACTGTTGTGAGGAGTAGTGTGTTTGAATACAAAATACAAGTTTTATTTGGAGATTAAAATGTTGTTTAAGGTAGCAGTATTTAGTATTTACAGTGCTGTGAAAAAGAATTTGCCCTCATTCGCATTGGATTGGTTTTAGATCTTCGAATGAAACAAAACAAACAAAGTCACCTGAGTAAATACACAATACAGTTTTTTTCTTTATTTTTTTAATGAAGTAAAAAAAAAAAAAAAAAGTTGTCCAACTCCTATCCATCCATGTGAAAAATTAATTGCCCCCTTAAAATAAAATATGGTTGGGCCACCTTTAGCAGCAATAACTGCAACCAAACGCTTCCAATAACTGGAGATCAGTCTTTCACTTACTTATAGGACTAGAACTTACTGCTATGCTTTGGATCAGTGTCTTGCTGCATAATCCAGTTGCGGTTGAGTTTCAATTTACAGACTAAAGACCGGACATCCTCCTTTAGGATTTTCTGGTAGAGAGCAGAAGGTTCACTACTGTGCCGAGTTTTTCCATTTGGAGATAACAGCTCTCACTGTGGTTATTTAGAGTCCCAGAGACTTTGAAATAGCTTAGTAACCCTTCCCAGATTGATGTATTTCAATCACCTTCTTCCTCATCATTTCTGGAATTTCTTTCAACTTTGGCATAATGTGTTATTGTGTAAGACCTTTTAACAACTTTATGCTTTTAAAAAGTTCTATTTAAGTGTTGATTTGACTGAACAGGGTTTGCAGTAATCAGGTCTGAAACTCTTATGGCGACATTTGGCTGGTCCTCTTGAGGAATATTTTTTTGTTGTTGTTGTTTCAAAAACAGCAGCTTCTATTTAAAACCATTTTTTAAATTATTTTGGTTACTGAAGTTATGGTTCTGATTTGATTAAATTTACAGTAGGTGGATTACTAATTACTGTATTTAATAATTATAAACATAGCAAGACAAGTGTGTGTGTGTGTGTGTGTGTGTGTGTGTGTGTGTGTGTGTGTGTGTGTGTGTGCTATAGATGACACCTTGGTCCAATCCACAGCACTACACCACTTGCACAGCATATGGTTAAAGCTATAAACATGCACCCATGTATTTCAACTGCAATTTAAGACTCTTGGACCTTTAAACAGTATTATTTAAAGGTTTATTGATTTATTCACTCTTAGCTTTGGGGACATGTACTTAATGATATGCTAGGGAATGTCCTTAAGCAAAGGAGTGACAGAACGTGACCCAACTCAATGCCATAAGAGCATTTTTTATGCACAAATATTAAAAAAGTAAACAATATGCAATAAACACATCCTCCATCAAGTTTCTGGGGATAGGATCTGAACACTGAATAGTCAAAACACATGAGCATAATTCTTAACTGCTATGCCAAATGCATATAAATAATTAACGCTAAAAGGCAGCTTTTATCTGTTATCATTATCGCCTCTTGTCTGTTACATTTGAGTTCAGAAGGCCAAGACCCACCAAGCTACCATGGAATTCCTTCACAGATTGTGTATGTATGAGACAGCGAGATGGATGGGGGTTTCAGGATTTTCTTAGGAATACTGAACACCTTCCCCCCTGCTCTCTCGCCCCAGAGTCCATTTCAGGATTTTGTGGATCAGTGATTGAAAAGAATAAGAAAGGACAATGTGCTGAGAGAAGGGGAGAGGGAGTGTCATTGTGTGGAACCTGCACAGATTACTAAATCCACATCTCAGCATCCAATGTGTTTGCCCTCCACTTCTGTGCCACAGCAACACATTACCATATCCAAAATTCCTCTACAGAAATCACAGTACAGCCCACCACCTGTTCCTCAGTGTAACTGCTTTTCTCTGGGAAAGAATCTGGTCCATATTTGAGATCATTTAAGTAGTCATGTCTACAAACTATGATAAATCAGATTAAAGTTAGATCAGATTTCCAGAAATCCTATAAAACACATGGATTATCATTCAATAGTAGGGTTATTCTGTGCATATACACTTTTAATTCGGTGCATATACACTTTTAAACTGCTATTCTTATTTTTCAAATCTGCACATAAAGAAGCTCCATGGCAGCCTTTACACTCATCGATTAATGCATGGGTATTCATAATGGACTGAGATAGAGATACTGGATCCAAACACTTGAACAACTATCTCCATCTTTAGATCAGAACAAACGCTTAATTTATTTATTTATTTATTTATTTATTTATTTATTATTATTATTATTATTATTATTATTATTATTATTATTATTTTGAAAGAATTGAATCTGTAACCACAAATGTATGTAATGTAGGTACAATGTATGTAATAATCAATTGAGATGGAGATGCTGGATCCAAAGCTCATTTTCATCTTTAGATCAAAACAGACCCGTAATTGAATTGTATTTAAAAGAATTGAATCTGTAACCACAAAAACAATATATTTACCTGACATAATTGGCATTTGAATTTTATAACTTTCCTAGAAATGAACTGTAGAGGTGCATGTATTTGGAAATAAATCCTATTACTGACTGACTCATGTATGCATGTAAGCATGACAAATCACTAGAACTGTTTTCCCATCATTTACCATCAGTAGGACACACTCAAATGTGAATACAGTTGTGCTGATGTGTATTATTCTGTTGCAGAGCAGTGTATTTTGTGTGCATTTCATCATTTAATTGGTGCACATTGTGTTGTTGTTGTTGTTGTTGTTTTCATATTTCCTTGTGTATTGCACCATGTGCATGTGTGAATTTTTATTTGCGTATAGCCTATTGTATTTGAGTATTTATGAATGCTTAGTGAAGATTTCACTGTATGTTATGCAAAGTGTTTCTCCTGCCACATTGCATTAAGCGTGCACTTTACTGCTGTCTCATGTCCCTTGTGCCATGGTTCTTGAACAGCTCTGGAACCAGCTATCAAGACTAAACAAATTATACACTGTTTGTATGTCTCCTTTTATGTGAGAAATAAAACTAAAGGCAAATATTTTCTGGAATATCCAACATGAATGAATGTCTTCCCAGCTCTTTACATTTAATACCTTTATACCACTTCTGATTGTTCAGAAAGTGTTGATTAATTTCTAAATCAGCAGCTCAGACAGAAGTTCTCAGACAGGCTGTAATTCAAATAGCAGATTCTTTACTAACGGCTAATTTACAAGTACTTGTACATTATGGTGGATGTTTCACATACTCGAGTCTCCTAATTAGTGGATTAAATAAAACGTTTGTCGTTATTTAGTATTAAAAAAATACGATATATACAGTATGGTGAAGATTTCTATACTGGTACATTAATTTAGCATTGTTGGAAGGAGTCTCCAGTGTCAGTGCTTTGTAACAGTCAGGGGTAAAGCTGTTCCTTTAAGTTTTCAGCCATGGGATACGTGACTTTGGGCTTTTTGGTTTCTTGGTAACATGAGAAGTTCCAATTTTCTGTCTATAAATGCTCTAATGTATGATAATAGGAACTAACATTTTAATATGTGCCTACATTCATGCTGCTCATAGCTTCTACATTCATATGCAGTTCATTTACTCAGATTTAAACGATTATGCCATTTCGCCTTTCTATTCTGATTCTAATGTTATGGTGTTCTGTGTTGAAAGTCTGCAAATGCTTGGCTTTAGTCTTTATTGCTTGCCGTTTACCGTCTTCTATGTTGCACTGTTGTCCTGGAGGTATATTATTTCCCATATGCTGTATATGGATGTGAAGACAATAAATATCTACCAGACTAAAATGCATGAAATTGGGTATAAATGTGACCCTTAGAGCATTCTTTTCAAAGAATCCACCCATGACTCATCACTCCTCAGTCCATTTACACTCTGCCACTGTTATGACAACATTAGTCCAACGCCTGCTAAAACACACACTTTAGAAGAGTTAGAAAGGATTTGAGCCCTCCCAGCTACAGTACCCACGCAGCATAACAACAGCGGCTGTTATCTATGCAAACACTTCAGCACTCAGGGCCATTGGTGCGACTTTACACATGGAAATGTATTAATTGTATCTGAGTGTGTGTGAATGGACAGCTACTGAGAGAACCCAGGAAATGTGTGTTAAACAGAGCCATCAGGACTAGCAATGATACACACAATAACAAGCAGGCATGCACATTACATATGTGCATTACAAGAGCCTGAGGACTGAAGGGCGTATTGTGCTCTATTTTAAATGCAGTGATCTGTTCCAAAAAAACTGACATGGAGGTTTTTCCCCTATTTGGACAAAATGAGGCATATAACACATATAATGTATGTGATTCACCGAGCAAAATGTGTGCTTGTTGATGCAATGGAATAAATGGCAGACTTTTAATGTGTAATGTGATATATTCCAATGCTTCCTTATCCTGGCTCTCAAGTTCCTGCTAATGTGTTTGTGTCTCTGCACTGAATGTAAGCAGTTCAAACTGTTTTTGTTGTAATGGATGGAGCTTTCAACTTTTTGCCAAATGTTTTTATTTGTATTATTTTTTTATATTATTTTTTATAATATTCAAGGTGTCGAGACGTTACACTAGAAGCACATGGAACGGAAAAGGCAAGGGGAAAGTTTTGACCTTTGCTGACTCTTGATAACCTCGAGCCGATCGCGCGCCCTCCGCGGCGGTGACGACTCATTCGAATGTCTGCCCTATCAACTTTCCTATATATATATATATATATATATATATATATATATATATGTGTGTGTGTGTGTGTGTGTGTGTGTGTGTGTGTGTATGTCACTTTATATTTAAGTCACGTTCTTTTATATTTATATTAATGTGCTTGTCCTACTACATTATCGTTTCTATAGTAACAACTAATTTACAGCAACTTGTATGGCGGATGTGCCACATAATATATTGTATGTCTAGTAATAAATGAAAAATATGTTATTATTTAACAAAGGAAAACATTAAATCATTGATATGGATAAGTTATCTGTAAAGATATGTTTATTTAATATTTACAGAAATGGCCTCAAATGTTAGCACTTTGTCCAAAAAAAAAAAAAAAAAAGGCAAAAAAAGTTCCACCACAGGAGAGTCTTCAGGAGAGTCTTCAGGATCTTGCACTATTTTGTGTTTTCTCAGTAACATGACAAGCTGCTTTTGGCATTTTTAACTTCAGTTCAGTGAAAACAAGACTCTGGTGAGGAAATGACTATTTATAGCAGCTACATCATAAGTGATAGCAGAAACTAAATTGTCTAAAACATTAAATGTAACAAACTGTTAAAAAGTTGTTCATTAATCAAATAAAAATGTGAGCATTGGCAAATTGCTGTGGTATACGAGGAATAAAACATTGCAGGACATGTTGTTGTAGGAAAATATCCACTTCAGGTTGGTAACAGTAACTCCACTTTGCTCACCAGCTCATTGCTGATTATTCCCACATACTGTAACATCACACCCCATCATGTTTTATTCTGTACTTATCAAGTAGTGTTGAGAAAGACTCATTTAAAAAAACATACATAAAATGTATTTTAATGTATAATCAGAGGTGGAAAAAGCACTGTAAAATAACGTTTGTTTTTGTTGTTGTCTCAAAATGTAAAACAGTTAGTCAAAATTATAACTGTGTGAATGAAAAAAAGTTTGCACTTACCGTAAATGTACGTGAGTATACATAAAATGAAAACTTGCAAATATGTATTCACACCAAAGTCATATGAAAAGACACCATTTTTGAGGTTATGAGCATGGTTTAGGTTTGTACCTTAACTTGTGACTCAGTTCACATGAAACCTCACAACTGAAATAACCAGTTTCTTTTTTTGCTCCAAAACTATTGAACTCACTACCATCTGATCCTAGACAAGGCCAGTCTAGTATATTAAAATCTTCTCTTAAAGTGTATTTCTTTAGAATTGCTTTTACTTGATGACTTTGTTTTGATGTCCTGTTTTTAGTTGCTTATATTTTGATCCGAAGACATTTGCACACACGCACTTGTTTAGACATATGAAAGATATCAGATCGACAGTGTACCTAGTTTTAATAATCTGATTATTGGGATAAAATCCAGGTACTTATCCAATATATTGAAGTCATTTTACAATTTAAGATATAATATGCTTTATTTGATCATATAATAATCTTGTAATTGTCTAATTCAGATATTATTGAGTTTTTAGTGTATATAGACTATGAAAGGTTTCTCATGATCTTAAAAACCTTTTGATCTGAAGGTGTATGATTAAATGTTTGAAATCGGTGTTGTGGACAAAAATATAATTGTGCCAACATATTCATTTCTTTCATTAGAAAACTAACATTTTATTTACAAAAAATATATTTTTTAAACGGATGACTTGGAGCAAAATATTCCGAAAAGCAGCCGATAAGTGTCGAGCGTAGGTGGGAACTCTTTAATACTGTTTAAAAAGCATCTCAGAGCGATTCCTCAAAAAATCGGTTGAGAAAATGCCAAGAATACATTTGTGGAAATTCTCGGCAAAAAGTGTGTCTACTTTGAAGATGCTAAAATACAAAATTATTTTGTTTTATTTTGGATTTTTTTTTTTATCACAATATAATTCCCATAGTTCCACTCGTGATATTCCAGAGTTTTGATGACTTTATTATTATTCAAAAATGTGGGGAAAAATTAAAATAAAGAATGAATGTGTCTAAAATTTTGACCGGTAGTGTATAAATACACTGTGTTTATTTGATAGTAGATATGTGTATAAAGTTTTGCCTAAGTGTGTTTCTGTGAAAGGAGCAGTTGTGTTTTCACTCTGACATGTTTGTAAAATGTGTGTTGTGGAGCGTACATTCACCCCATAGCACTACGTTAATGTTAAATGAGGTTGTTGGTCAGTGTATGTGTGTGTGTGTGTGTGTGTGTGTGTGTGTGTGTGTGTGTGAATGAGTGTGGGAACTGCTTTGTAACTTATCCCCAGAACAGAGGGGGCACACACACAGGCCAATGTTTCTGCAGGCCTTCTGCTCCTCATATTGATTGAGCCATGGGGTGGAGTTTACACTTCTGGACCATCCACTGACCCTAAACCCATTCATGCCACTGAAACCTCGTCCTGTGCGTCCATGAGGAAATATACCCCCACCCATGGCTCTGGACTTCTCATCCCCCCGTCCCTCCATCCAGACGTGTTTATGGCCTGAGCCGGCAGTGCAGGGCTTCTTCGACTCTACAGCCTGGCATATGGAGGCCCGCAACAAAAGGACTCTTGTGAAGGGGGACACAAAGAAGAGCGATCCATTTCCCACAAGGGGAGGAGCCACATCAGCAATAAAGCACAAGTGACATGCTGGGTGGGAGGTTTCATGGGTGGAGTCTTGAAGAAAGGGGCGTGGACAGGACATGTCAGTCATGCTCCTAGGATTTAGATTTAGATTTTGTTTTTGTTGAATTGAATGAGTTGATTAGCTTTATCTGCACTGAAAGTGAAATGTTTTTAATGCTTTCAATGTAGCATTACTTTCTTTTTTTATATATATTGTACTAGCCTAGAGTTAAATACAACTTTGTTGTTTTTTCTGATGTTAAAATGCACATAAACGTGACTGATTGAATGGGTAGCGGTGAAAAACAGGGGGAAAAAACATTATTTGAGTCATGATCCTGTGATTTGTAAGAGTACCTGGAAGGTATGAATGAAAATGTAAAGAGAAAAGAAGTGGAATAACTGAAATAAAAGGCTTAGAATTTTTTTTAAAACTAGAAACTGTATTCTGTTACAAATTAAACATAAACAAGATAAAGTTATTGGTCTAATATGGTTCGAATGAAAGACAAATGAAATCCAACAATTTTACATTTCAAACAGACTTTTTTTTAACCATTGCTTCACTTTTTAATTTAGAAATGTCTTTGATTTATACATTAAATAAAAAAACATCAAAAGCATATGCTAAGTGGGCCATTATCTCCTCCCATTTAAGAACTATTGAGGCTTTACAGTCTTAGGCAGAAGCACTTAGAATTAATGGTGGTGAGGAGAAAAACAACAATATCTGCCATCAATCAGACACAGAACTGGTCCAAGCCTCATACTTACAGTTAAAGCACTCAAACGGCTACAGTTTGTGCACTGATAACCACACTGTTTTTTGTTTTTTTTCTGGGTTATGTAAAAGACCCATAAGCAACAGGGTAACAGTCACACTCCTTCCTGTCTGATGAAGAAAAAAAAAACTGCCACCAAACAACGGCGGGCAAGCTAAAGCAGAGTTTCAGCTTCCGTCTGGTAACCACAGCAGTATAAATTGTGTCCATTCTTTTAAAGTGCTCAGACTTTATATACATATATAATACATATAAAATAGTATATACATTTGACTTTTTTTAACTAGTCCACTTAATCAAATGGGTTTAATTCAAAGCTCAATAATTCAAATGGTCTGCACAAAACAAAGTTATTGTAAGCAAACAGGCCTAAAAGCAATGTCAGCTTGAACCTAATGTGTTTTGTCAGGGGAAAAATTCAAGAATAGAAATGTCTATGGCTCCAAATAGACAAAATATTATGGTACACATTAAATGAATGCACATCTATCAATAAATCCATACTGCAGAGGTCTGTAGAATTGATTTTACCGATAAACGGGTTCCTGGTTACAAAAAAAGTTTGAGAAACCCTTGAACTAAGAATTTCCAAACCGATTACACTATGTTATCAATGCAGACACTAACTAACTTATCATGCTAATGCCTACGAAGCATGTATTTGTTTTTCTCACTTTTATTAGCTCAGTGTGCTCCCACTGCCCAGGCTAATCATTAACAATTCTCTTCAATCCTCGTCTGCCTCATTACAGATTCAGGGCCTGGACCCTGTGACTCAGGCGCTCTGGTGTGTCTCACACTCGGTAAGCCATGACATGGCTAGAGAGCAAAACAGCATCCGCCTAATGCTATTGTTGAGCAAGCGATCACCGTGGCTCTCTTCAAGTCGCTACAGCCAGAGCAGACCTCCAGGAGGCCTTTGTGCCTCATAATTGTCTCTTTCGAAGCTGGGACTTCCCAGTGTCTTCCTCTTATTATTCTCAAGAAGGTGTTGCTTCTCCTCCATTTTTTTTTTCTTTTCATGCCTTTTAACACCATGTTTCAAGAGTTTCCATTCAACTCTACAGACAGCAACACCTGCAACCAAATTCCCACTAGAAAACTTCCAGTTTGAGCGTTTCATTTGAAAGGGAGGGAATATGCTGAATGAGCAGCTAGCAAAGAAGCAGTTTCTGAAAGTCAGTAGTGCTTTAAACGGCCATCAGGCTCCTACTGCTGTTTGTGACAAAGACAAAGGCAGTTGCTTGTTTTCGTTCTCTGCCATTCAAATGGACTTTAATCTCCTCTGCAGACACTTTGCCACAAACAAATACAACCCCCAGATTCAGTTGCTTGTCTCTCAGGCCAAATTAAACATCCCTGTGCTTTATCTACCAGAAGTCAACAAGTGTTCCCTTGGATAGTGGACAATTCGTGCTGCCTGATTCCTCCAATAACTGAACTGGAAGAGGTGTTGACACGACCCTTTGAGATAAGGCCTTATTGTGTTGAAGGGATAGTGTTGCTTATTGACTAGAGCTTCTTATGCTAACATTTACAGTGTATTTTTCCCTGGGGACAGTTGTGCCAAAGCTTGGATCGTTTGGAAAACTAATGGAAGAGGAAAAAAAATTGTAAACATGACGATAATGTTTTCAAATTTGGATGTAAGCTCACATGTATGGTTAAGTAATAATGTTGTCTCACTGGAGCAGTGCATCCATTCAGCAATAACCACGTTTCAACATAAGACGGCGATCAAACTACAAGCTACACTTTAGGTGTCTTGAATCTCTCTAAAGCTCTTTTGTGACAAAATCCAATCTGATTATTTAACAAAATCAAATTTGGTGGACTAAACTACACACCATATCATGAAACTCCTCATATGAAATACAAAAAGAAAACATACGAAACTCAAGCTCTACAGCTTGAAACCGAGAGCAAGGTTGTAACACTTGAACACTAGGAATGAATAATAAAGTGCAATCAAGGGGGGTTATGGTGCATCATGCAACGATGTTATGAAATATTTTGCAGTTTACCTTATCAGGGCCGAGCCAGGGTGCTTATGGACACCCATTTCTGAGATGACTAGACAATATTACTGAGATTATCCAAATGAACTCCACATCAAGTACTGTAAAAACCCATTAGTGGCAAGATGATGGAGGGAGAGAATATATGTATAGGGGAAAAGATATAACAGTTTCAGTGAACTGCCTCAGAGATGAACAATTCATACCAGTGTAACACAAAATAACTGGTGCGTCTAATGTTTGTGCTGGAATCTACCTCTTAGCTGAGACTTAAATATAAATGTTCAATCTCAAATTCTAATACAATAATATAATACACAGCTAATCTCAATTGAAAAATAATCAACTGTGATATTGATGAGCTTAGTTAACATTAGAGACTTGGTTAACATTTGGTAATATTCTACTCACTCTTATGCATTTACTCATAAGCTTATTATTCATATGTCTTAAGTGTGGCAGCGTATTTATTTCAAGCCATACTGTATTTACATTTAATATTTGAATAGATACTCATTGTGACTATGGATGAGTATTATTTTGATCTAATAAAAGGTTTAGGCTACTAAAAAGGAATATTGCGTTATAATGTGCAAAAACAAAAGAAAGAAAAGACCATTTTTCTGATTATTTAAAAGAATAACATGTACGCAAATTATTTTGCTGTCAAACAAATGAATAGTGGTTATAAATAATCACAACAGCATTTGAGCTATTCCTAAAATGCTAAGCCATACTTTATAAGTACAGATCTTGGTTTACAGTTGAAACTACAGGACATTGTAGTCACACTCTACTTTATACAGTACCTTAATAATGACTTATAATGAATTATAATTAAATTAGAATAGTCTGATGCACAATGCTGTGCACAATAGAATACAAGACTTTTCTTCTAAAGCTTTCTGTGTTTCTAAGTGTATATAATCCTCAGGTGTTGCCAGGTCAAGAATGGCTTGTATACAATGCAAATTCAAAATGATGATATGGTAAATCGCTGGAATGTGGCAAAGACTGATTCAACTCTTGTGTTTTAATGCAATAGAAGTGACTAAGACTGGGAGAAGAGTGTAAATGGATCCCTCATCACACTTAAAGGGGCGTGAAATACCATCTTACCAAAATGTGGGCGGGGTTCCAAAGTTTCTGCTTATAAAAAGGGATTCCAGCAGATGGAAGGTAGAGCGTAGGAGTGCCTCACACCCCAAGCCTTAACCAACTTCATACTTTCTTGGCTGCAGTTTCTCAGGCCTACTGTCTCAGGCATCTTCGCAATGCCATCAAATCTCCTTACACCTTTTCTTGAGTTGGATGAGGAATTTTGCAAGGTGAGTAATCAATAATGTTTTAATTAACTTATTTTTCACTTATTTCGGTCAGATGCAGTTCATGGAAATGTTTTACATTACTACAGTCTATAAGGGAAATTACTAGACTTTACAGACAAAATCAAATACTTCTGATACAAAAAGAAAGCACTTTAGAAAAACTTTAGAAGTTTTAGGCGGTTCTCATACACATTGTGAGTCATTTTGTACCATAGTTTTGCTTAGTCCCAGTGCCTAATGAAGTGAATGAATTAAGATGTGTCTGATTCGACCTAAAGCACTATATGGGTTCATTCAGCATTATGGGAGTTTTCAGGGTTGCCAGGTGGCCGGAATTCCTTAGCATTTGGAGTAAGAAATGGTGAAAGTCTGTTGTGGAAAAAAAGTTGTGCTCGTGTTAACCTTGGTAGTAATGCTGTGTAGAAAACAAATCTTAAACTCCTTCTCTGTCCCGCAGACTTTTCAGAGTCTAGAAGTGCAGGATGGGTCGCGGCGTGCAGTCGGATTCCAGCGTAGACATTCCCTGTGCCCGGTCACACTTCCCAACTCCAAATTCAACATCGTTGGAGGAGTCATAGACCCTACAGATGACCTCTGGTCCCTTACAAGCATTATCAACCAGCCATGGAGCCGGGAACAGCTTCCGCGCTCTGCCCTACAGCGCATCCCGTTCCGGGCTGACCGCTCTGTGAGTATGATCGAAGGACACGTGAGTGGCGAGTCCACCCTACCGCCTCCACCGGGCCTGTGTATCTCCCCGCCGGGCCTGAGCGTCTCCCCGTCCTCCCCAAGAGCAACACCGGTGCCCGCTGTATCTGCGCGCTACAAAACCGAGCTCTGTCGCACCTACGAGGAGAGCGGAGCGTGCAAGTACGGTGCCAAGTGCCAGTTTGCGCACGGCACAGACGAGCTGCGCGGCCTGAGCAGGCACCCCAAGTACAAAACCGAGCCGTGCCGTACCTTCCACACCGTGGGCTTTTGTCCTTACGGCGCGCGCTGTCACTTCATCCACAACGCCGACGAGCAGCAGCAACAGCGGCAGGCCACGAGCACCACCAGGGAGCGCCCGCGCCTGTTGCGCCAGAGCGTCAGCTTCGCCGGCTTTTCTTCCCGAGCCACCGTGGCTGCTTTCCAGGCCCTGCCAGACCCGCTCGCGTTCACCAGAGCGTCTTCAGTGTCTCCTCCACCATCATCTTCCTTTTCGTGCAGCCCTGATCTCCCGTCTCCACCACTGCTCCCAGAGCACGGAGCCTTGAAGCACGGCTTCGGGTTCACAGCAGATATCGCGCTCAGCGACCGGATCGCGGCTCTGCAGCGCAGCGCGTCTGCGGACTCGCTCTCTGATCACGACAGCTACTCGAGCTCCGGGAGCCTAAGCGGCTGCGACTCTCCTGGTGTAGAATTATGCAGGCGTCTGCCCATCTTCAGCCGCCTGTCTGTCTCAGACGATTAATTAACGATCTGTGCATATTGCATATTGGTTTTGATTTGTTATATATATATATATATATATATATATATATATATATATATATATATATATATATATATATATATATTACTTCTTCATGAGATGCAACAGAAGTTTACACATAATATCCCATAGTTCTGTACTAAGACCCATAGTTTTGTCAACCGCACATTACTTGGATATAAAAACTGAATATAGTGTTCATTTGTGACCACGTGACCTGATCTGACCCCTATAGGTGTTAATCCAACACTGGCTTTTTGCTGTGTGCCAATGTATACTGTTGTATACCAGTTGAAACTGTACTGGGTATTTCACTCTAGATTCACACACATTTGGGTCTCCTAGATGCAAGGAAATGTTCTGAGAACCTTTCTGTACCCATTTTGTTTGGAAAGTGTAATGTAATAGTGCAGATGAGCATGTTCCACTACATGCAGACATCTGTGGTTTAACCAAAGCTGAACAATTTTACTCTATATTTCACTGTAGGCAGACCCCTAACCTTGAACCCAGACATGTACTGTAAACAAAGTGTAGCCTTTAGTGAAGGCATTTTATAAATTGATAGTTTTACAAAATAGTTTGAACTGGTTTCTTGTCTAAAATTCTATTTATTGCCCATTTTATTCTTTTGTGATTGCATTTTGATATAAATTTTATGCATTTTTACACATCTCTTGAGTTTGAGCTATTTCCCAGCTTTAAGTGAGACCAGCAGTACGGACTCTGAATGTAGAAATCTCAGGATCATAAGTGATAAAATTCCACCACTTTCTATTATGCTTCTCTTATGCTCACTAAGATCAGTATTTGGGCTCAATCATTTCAAACAAGTGTGTGTGTGTGTGTGTGTGTGTGTGTGTGTGTGTGTGTGTGTGTGTGTGTGTGTGTGTGTGAGTATGTGTGCAAGTGGCAGTGTGACAATGTATCAGGAAATATTGCTACATCATCTTAGTCTCTTGCACTGTCAATCTGTATTATAGAGACTAAAAGATGCAATGTTCTTTGCAGTGTATACATGTAGAAGAAAAGTGTATTTTCTGACTTTGATTAAAAGCTTACAATGTAGTTGATCCTTTTTAAAAAAAGAAAAAAAAAAACCCTGCAAGTTCCTCGCTTAGTTTCCTGTGTAAGGTATTGCCTTTTGTTAACTTAAACTTATTTATTTTCTTTTTTTCAGTGCAAGAAAAAGACAGTATAATGTGCTATGATTTTGTATTGTGTTGTTTTCATATCTAATTTAAATGGACTGTTTACATTCATTGGGGTTGTGTTGCCCACTTTATAATATATTGTTGATTGTTTTGAAATAAACTTTCAGAAACTTTGCATTCAACATCAGTTTGTTCAGTTCATAATTATTTAAATATAATATAATATAATATATATGTATGTCACCCTGAACCAAGTCTCTATATTAACACGATGCAGACATTTCTCACATTTATTCCATGCCAGAAGTGAAAACAATCGACAGTTGGACACACACACACACACAGAGAGAGAGAGAGAGAGAGAGAGAGAGAGAGACTTCAAGATGAATGAACAGATGAGAGCTTTTGTGTGTAGTCTGACTCTTTGTTGCAACTCTTTGTGCACAGCAGACTAAGAAACATCCCACTGTCACTTGTCCAAAGACAATCATTCCTGCCTTTCTTTCTGGTCATGGGGGTTGGAGGCTGTAATAAAATCTAGGGCCACCTATCCCTGCATGGCTCTTTTGTGAGTTAACTTTCTCTTTTTAACAACATCTGTATGCTAATGCAGCGACAGAAGGGAAGGGCGATTTGCAAGTCTATTGGAGGGCTCGGGGTCTTTAGGCAATGCAGTGATACAAGATAAAGGAAAAGGACTTGATATATGGGGGTGTAATGACACAACATGATGATGAAATCTGAAATAGTTATAATAGTATGTTAGTTATTTCTATCAGACTGTACAACTAATCCACTATATAGCCAGACACCATGAATTTAATGCAACACATGCAATACATTTAGTTTGCAATACACCATGCATCATTTTCAGTTTCACTATCTTCTGGGACATATTCAATACAGCATTTATTGCTATTATGTATGTCCTGGAAACTTAAAATACATTATTGTATGTTATACCTTATTTTAATGTCATTTAATATGAAATAATGAAATTGATGCTGGGTTTTTACGATGATCATACGATGAATTTCTGATACCTTTCTGCCCTTAAGGTCAACAGAATGGGCTGACACTTATTAACTTAGCCATAATAAGCATCATTTAAGTATAATAATTACACAGCAGATTTTTTTTTTTTTTTTTTTTTAAATAAACAGGTCCCAGCTACAGTATATACAGTAAAAGCCTCCAATGGAGTGGAGCTCAATCATTTCAGTAACAGGGAGTTTGATCTGCAGTGTTGTATATCTGGAGTGTTTAACAATCTGCTCTAACAATCCTATTAAACCTGTTCAGTAATTCATTTATTAAATCAGATGGTCCTTAGTAGGAAAATCATCTATTTTTATTGTATTCCAGCTAATAGAATGTAGCAGTTGATTAAAGAAACTTTTACTGTAAATTTAAAGGGCTAAGATACCAGCATGCCCTTAATGGAATCTAAAATGGTTGTATATTTTGTACTATCTAAAATGGTTGTATATTTTGTACTATGTTATAAACAATGAAATTACTAGAATATTCTCAATGGAAAATAAACTGGGAAATGTGTATTATATACAGAATACTTGCCTGTATAATCTGGAAGTGCAGCCACTATCACTAAAAACTATAAAAGAAAGAATAGTAAACAAATAACCTAAATAAAACCATGATTATATGCACCATACACTCTGTCATGTTACACATTTAGTAATAGTCTCTAAGTGCCTTCTGATAAGAGATATGTAGCTGACATCGTAAGAGTAAAAAGCATACATGTGCTTGTCTACATTTAGGCCAAAAGAAATTATGTTCATAAAGGTTTGCTTTCCTTGTTTGCCAACGTAGTTTATTATTCTAATGACTTAAACATAAGGTGTGGTTGTGAGATTATTAATGAAGCTATGTGAAAGAATCCTTCTGATATGGTATGGCGGTTCAGAGAGAAAGTAATATACAGTTGATCAGCTGACCACTAGAGGGCAAACACAAAATGCTTTAATTCTAGGAAATTCCAGTAAAATAAGTAGTTGTTTCGTTACACAATCACACATAGTACTATATGTACCATAGATCCTATTTCTACATTTTAACACACCGTTTAAGCATAAGCACAATCCAGTTAATTATAAAGAAATTTCTAGCAGTTTCCCTAATAAAAAGGGAAGAAAAAAAAACATACACCGCTGATATTTATTATTTAACAGAATTTAATGTTATCACTTTAAATATATATATATATATATATATATATATATATATATATATATATATATATATATATATGTATATATATATATATATATATATATATATATATATATATATATATATATATATATATATATATGTATATATGACATGGTAAACAGACACTGTGATATTCACAGTTCAACAGGAACTGTGGAATTAACTTGTATGGTTATCATACCTTCATGAATAAGATTCAACCCTGTGGTATGACCTTGAATAGAGTTGAAAAAACCTTCACATCATTTTATCATTAGTGTTTCCCAAGCCTGTTTTTTTCCCTCTGCACAGACTCCATTCTGTTTGCAGCATTCAAAAGCCAAAGATTGCGGAGATCCAAACATCTATTGATGGAATGGGACATACTCAAGAACTTGAAGGACATCTGGTGGCCTGCTTTGGAAACAAAATGCTAAAGGTTAATTGCAAGGCTTCACGAGCACGCGCGCACACACGCTCTCTCTCTCTCTCTCTCTCTTTCTCTCTCTCTCTCTCTCTCTCTCTCTCAAACCAGTATCCAGAGTAACTAGAGGTCAGAATTAAATCTTGGCTCCTGAAACCTTGAACAACAATTAAACCTGGCACCAAGTTGCCTCCATTCTATTTCATATAAGGTGACAGTGATATATTGTGCTGTATATATACTGCTGTCATGCAATAATCATTTATTGTTTGTTCCTCATCTGTGCCTTACTGTCTAAATGAACGAGTTATGGAGCTAGTCACTAGCAGCTTGCTAGTGCTAACTCTTGGTGCTACAGGTATCCTCCAAGGCTATCCTCCTTTTATTTTCATTCTGCATTGTTGTTATGAGTATTTTCTTAAAATGCTACTGACTCATACTCGTGCTTGTAGCTCTGCGTAGCTGTTTTTGTATTTTGGAAATACATACATCTCTACAGATTCTGGGTCTCATCCATGCAATGCACATATTATTTATGACATTCATTGAGTTTGGTTCTCACTCTGTTTTTTTAAGTGTTCTCCATGTTCATACCACATATTGTTTACTTCTGATTCTGTTATTTTTAGGTGGGATACCTGCTCATTCAATTAACAGCTCTTCATTTTTGAGTGGTTCGACATTGTAATGAGCAGACTCTAAGCTTATCCATGACTGGGTTCCATTATGCATGAAAAGCAGGTGAGCCTTGGATATATCCCTGCTGCTCATGCGTGTGTTGCATCACTGTTACTTTTTACCAGACAAAATGCTATGTAGCAGGTATGCTGAATACAGATGCACTGACTCCCTTGTGAAAAGATATAACAGTGCATGTAGCACACATTGCAATACATTTTATATTCTGCTACTAGCATTGGAGCAGTCTCCACAATCTGCAGTTTTGACCTGTATGGGAGCTAATTAACCTGCCTCCTGGATGCTCTCGGGAAAGAGCAGGCCATTTAGAACACGTCCATCATGCTAGTGTGTGGTGAATATCATCACGATTGCCAGTGTGGTTCAGCCAGGCCACAACCTGCAGATCAGTTTCTGTTGAGAATGCTTGGACTGATGACAGCAGCTGCATCAGTAATCCTTAGGCTTGCTCAAACTACAGGCATTGGTGAGAAGTGCTCATGGGGGTGGTTGCCCCCCCTCTGGTGTAAGGTACACCAACCAGCTGGTAATATCTCAGATCTAGGAAAGGTTTGGTAAGGTATACATTGACCTCTTCACCAGTGCCAAGTTAACTGATTGCTGGTTGTGGTTCTCCCTGGTAAAGCTGCTCTGTATAACGAGGTATATCCCCCAGTTATATGTCTTTTCTTCTCTACCACTGATTCCTTTCAATCTACAGGATTCAGCAACTAGACCACAGAGCCCTACTTGAGATGGACAGAAATTCCTTGGTTACTTCTGCTACTTTCTTTGAGTGTCGGAAATCATGGAAATCATGTTTCCCCTCAAGTAGATCTAATGTCCCAGATGGACAGTGAGATTTGGTATCTCCAACCAAGGTGTCTGTGGTTCGTCCCCTTGGACTGAATCACCAGCTGAAGACTGTGATCTAGAGCCCAGGAAACACTTCTGACTGCAATGGCCTGCATCAATTCAAGCCATGTACCTTATGTTCTAACCAGAAAATTGCTCTGTGAATGGTATCCACCTTATTGGCTGATACCTGTGTACTTTCCAATTTCTAGCATCTAGAACATTCTTCATTGCTGAACAGTTGCAAGTCTCCATCTGCCATGAATGTGTATGTGGCAGCTATCACAACACACCATGGTACCATGGATGGCAACTCTGGCGTCCCATATGCTTATTATTATATTTTTAAAGGGTCGAGATGCTTCCATTCACAACAGTCTTCTCAGAGCCCTGTATGTGGCATCCCCCTTAAGTTGGAATATCTTATGCTGTGTTTATAAGTGGTGTTTTAAAAACTACCTCTCTACTAGCAATCCTTCAGCTAAGAATGTTGGTGCATGGCATGCTTGGCAATAAACTTATATGTATGTGTAATTGGCCAAATGGACTCTGGAGTCCCTCGGTGAGTAAATCCACATTTTCCAACCAAAACCAGCTTTGTAAATCAGACATTGACCCAGCAGCATCCAAAGAAGTGACCGTGCATGTTACTTGGACCAGTCAGCTACCATTTGATTTTCAAAACAGCAGTTAAATTTCTGTAGAGAGTAAGACACAGGTTACTTCTTTGCTGAAGCAGTGGTTAGCCGACTGGGTGGCATTCACAAACAAGTTGGTCTTTTTAAATGAGTCACTAAGGTGAACAAATCAGTACCTTTTATTTAGTTCATTTTTAAGAGCTTCAATATGTAGGCTACATAATACGTTACCCGTCAGTGATTTCAAGCATCTGTTCATTGTGTTATATTTGCAATTGTGTGTATACCAATCATAATTCTGGTTTAGTCTAGTAATTTTTTCAGTCAGATTCTTTCCTTTAGTGTTCATTCAGAATTTAAATTAACATTCAGATGGGATAAGTTTTCTGGACATACGCCAGTTAAGTATTGCAATGATAATATCTAATAAGACTCTTACAAACCATAATTCATCCACGGGAAAAGAAATTGTTACAAGAAAACAATAAAATCTCTTACAGGAGTATAGTATGTCAGTAGCATGAACAACAGGCTAATCAGGGAAGAATGACCCAATTTCTTCACCTTTATTGTACAGGTAACACTTCCACTGGCATTTTAAGACTCTATCATTCAGCTCAAGCCTCTGATATATCTTCATCTTAGCTCTAATGGTAGAAAAATCACTTTTATTGGATTAGTTGGATTGATACCTGAAGCAATAACACCTCATCACTTAATAAAAAGTGGCAGTGGGGTAGTGGTTTTTCAGTGGTTACATTTAAACAATTAAGCTCTTAGCCTACTGATCAGAAGATTGTCTGTATTGCTAATCTTTCACTGTTGTGCCTATTATCAAAGGTGCTTAATCGTCTGCTCCACAAACTACCATGTGCAAGGTCAGTCAACCAATTAGAGTCATGCAGCCTCTTTCATTTCCTACAAAAAATGCTGATAGAAGATTACACCCACACTAATACATCATTATCCCAGCAGAGGTCGCACTCCCCAAAGTACTGGTTGTTGTTATGACAACAGAGTGCTCTCAGTTACAGCCTACTAGCAAACCAACCCACTTGCTCTCACAGAGTCATTTGTTGTTTGGCATTCATCAGTGAACTGTGTTATACTTTTTTGTTGTTTTTGACTTTGTATTGTTTTTTTAACCTTGTCCCAAGGTTTCGCTTTTATTTCACCGTGTGTCTCTGGTTAAAACTTGAAAAGACATTTTAGACCTCGCACTTTAGATTCTGTCTCAGATTTTGCTTGCCTTGCCTGCCATTTTGTCTGCCTTGCCTCATGTACCTAATAAAGCACATACAAATGAATGGTATCTGTAGATTACAGCGGAAATCTGATACTCTGTACAATTTCTATGCCCTCCTTGACGACATTGAAATGGTATTGGCACATTAGCGTGTGTGTGTATATACACTTCGCGGCCCTGTGTGTGCCAAGTTTGCATGTTCTCCCCATGCTTCAGGGGTTTCTTCCGGGTACTCCGGTTTCCTCCCCCAGTCCAAAGACATGCATTGTAGGCTGATTGGCATGTTCGAAAGTGTCCGTAGTGCATGAATGGGTGTGTGAATGTGTGTGTGATTGTGCCCTGCTATGGATTGGCACCCCATGCAGGATGTCCTCCAGCTTGCGCTCCATGCCTCCTGGGGTACTGACCCAGTAAGGATAAGCGGTACAGAAAATTAATGGATGAATTAATAGGGGTGCCAATAATTGTTGCACACCTATATTTAACAAAGATAATTTTTTGGATAAACCTGTGTTGTGTTTGCAATTGTTTGATATCCATGAGGGCAGAGAATTTTTGTGATTTTTTTTAACAGAAGATCAAAAGGTTAAACAATAAAGACAATTTTTCACAGCCTTCTTTGCTCATATTTACCAAGGGGGCCAATATTAGTGGAGCGCACTGTGTGTGTGTGTGTGTGTGTGTGTGTGTGTTTGTGTGTGTATGTATTAATAATTTCATTTCAGTGTTGAAAATGCTACAATTCCTGCCTAATTTTTATTCTTAGCACATCAGCATTGAAACACTAGTATCCATAGAATCCATTCAAACGAGATTGATTGAACAGACTCCAGCAGAAGGAGAACATCAAACTGTTTGAATGTCTGGCCCATTGCTCCCTTCAGAAAAGTTGACAACCACTGTGTAGCAATCCCGGCAGAACGGGATTCGCCAGGGAGAAACACAGTTGACAATGAGTTGATTTGGCATCAGTGAAGAGTCCCATCTGTGTGCCTTGCCAAACCTTCCCCAGATCTGTAAGACCACTTCTGGGTGCAGATGCCACTGTCACAGGCATATGTGCTGCCTCAACAGCGCATCCATTGTGCCATCCCAGTAAGTAAGTGGCTAACCATGGGTACACCAAGCTTTGGCACAAAGTGGAGAGTGCCATATGACGTTGTGGCACCCATGTTACATTGTCTGTTCACATGTGGCAGTGTCTCAGCACATTTAAATAGTCTTTGAGGACCAGACAGATTGACCTCAGTCTCACTTGGGTGATGTTCTCTAATCTCAAAATGGGGAGGTTCTTGCCACCACACTCAACCCCTGTGGAGGAAGTGTCAATGTCAAGCGCTCTCCAATTATGCAATTTAAGAGGCGTGAAATAGACAAATGTTGTGTATACTTTTTTTATCCTGTGACTACATCATAATAATTCACAAGAACTTTTCATGGCATTCAAAATCTTGAGTCGTGTGGCTAAAAAAATATCAGGCACTCTGTGGCCCATGGGAGACTGAGGCTGAGACAAACAGTTGTGAAGATAAGAGCGGTAAACAGTAATAAATGAAACAAAGTCAATATTTGGTGTGACAAAAAAATATAAATAAAAGTAGCAGTCTCCGGTACAATTAGTGCAGTTTTATAAGGAAATGAGCTGGTAATTTTTTTTGCAGAACAAGCCAAAGTTCTTCTGAAGACTTTGACTGTCACACTTCCTTCTTATTTTTGCAGCAAAACCATCATTGTGTTTCTTATAATATATATATATATATATATATATATATATATATATATATATATATATATATATATATATATATATATATTTTTTTTTTTTTTTTTTTTTTTTTTTTTTTTTTTTGAATAAAATAATTTTATACAATATTTTTTTTTTTTTTTTGTCTGAAAAGCAATCTCTCACATAATATGTTGCTTTCTTTAATGACATACAAACATTTTTCTCTAATATTTAATTTTGTACTAGAAAACTAACTAGACTAGAACTAACTAGAAAACTTGATAATGTGAGCGTACGTTTGCCTCACACCTCCAGGGTCGGGGGTTCAATTCCTGCCATGGCCCTGTGTGTGCAGAGTTTGCATGTTCTCCCCATGCTGCGGGGGTTTCCTCCGGGTGCTCCGGTTTCCTCCCCCAAAGACATGCATGGTAGGCTGACTGGCATGTCCGTAGTGTCCGTAGTGTATGACTGGGTGTGTGAATGTGTATGTGATTGTGCCCTGCGATGGATTGGCACCCTGTCCAGGATGTATCCCACCTTGTGCCCCATGCTCCCTGCGATAGGCTCCAGGTTCCCCGTGACCCTATAGAGGATAAGCGGTATAGAAGATGGATGGATGGATGGACTTGATAATGTAGAAGTTAATACAACACTACTTGTATTGTTCTCGAGTTGCTTGTATTTCCTCATTTGTAATATTTCCTTCGGATAAAAGCATCTGCTAAATGAATACATGTAAATTGTAGAAGTCATAAAATAAAAAAAATCTATAACAAAGTTTGCCTTAAAAAAGGGTGCCTAAAACGTTTTCACGGAGCAGTCATTCCAGGAGAGTTCCAGGTACAGTAGCTGTAAAGACCTGGTAGTGAAAAAAAAAGTCAAAAGCAGCTGTGACTTGAATCCTGGTGGGTTGGCCTCAATATTGCCACAAACATCTCCCTGCAGAGGAGCAACAACAAGGAAGGATCTCAGGTGGTAATATGCATTTTTTTTTTGCACTGGTTCTCGTAAAAACTTATGCATACCATTAAAACTTGATCTTATAATCTTATAATTTACATCAACATTGTAGTGGCACCCAGCTGGTAATTTACATGTCTTTCTTGTCTCTTTGTGTACTTTTGTAATGACTCATGTCTGAGCACCCTAGAGCAGAGAAAAAAGAAAAAGACAACAAAAGTGTCTTCCTTGTCTTTGTTATATAATCTGGATTATCGTTGATTCGGTTAATCATATCATGCTCCATGTGTAATGATGTGTGAACTGCCTGAATTGCATGTAGTAGCAGCAACTGATATTTGTACTGGACAAATTAATTCAGGCAGTTGTATTCAGTAGCTGGTGAAGTCGCCTTGCATTTACGGCATTTGGCAGATGCTCTTATCCAGAGTGATTTACAATTATCTCTTCTTTTTGTATACAACTGAGCAGAATTAATAAGGGCCTTGCTCAAGGGCCCAACAGTGGCAGCTTGGCAGTGCTTGGATTTGAACTCAGAAGTCCAATCAGAAGTACAACGCTCTAACCAATGAACTATCACTTCCCACCACTGAACTACCAGTTCCACAAATTATTAATATCACTAAGCCATACTTGAAAATAGAGATGAAATGTGCCGCAACATTTGCATTTAGGTCTTCTGTATTTAGCACCCCTGTCAGCCATTAACTGTGTGATTTATGTAAGGTGATTTAAAACAGCAATTCTGAAACAGTATGGAAAATGAAAATAAAATCAAAAACAAAAAGAGTCATTTGAAACTTCATTTCACCCTGTACTATATTGAAAACACATCATTAACACATTATTTGATGGTTTACTTTGTGAATTAAATTTATTTTTGGAAAATATTCACTCATTTCAAATCTGATGACTGCAACACACTCCAAAAAATTTGGGACAGTCGACTGTTTACCACTGTGTAACATAACCTTTTCATTTAATAACACTTATTAAGTGTTTGGGCACTGAATGAAGACACCAGTTGGTTAAGTTTAGCAAGCAGAATTTCCCCCATTCATCCATTATGCATTTCTTCAGCTATGCAACTGTACGGGCCTTCGTTGCCTTATTTTGTAGTTCATAATTTGCGACACATTCTCAACTGGAGACAGGTCAGGACTGCAGGCAGGCCATGCTAGCACCCGCGCTCTCTGCTTACACAAACATGTGCTTGTAATCAGTGCAGAATGTGGTTTGGCGTTGTCCAGCTCTGGATGGCAGCATATGTTGCTCCAAAATGGGTACATAACTTTCTGCATTAATGATGCCCTCACAGATGTGCAAGTTACCCATGCCATGGCCGCTGATACACCCCCATACCATGACAGACGCTGGCTTTTGGACCTGACGCTGATAACTTGGATGGTCCTTTTTCTCTTTGGCCCGGAGAACACATTGACTATTTGAAATGTTGACTCGTCCATCTCACATGAGGCCGAGCCAAGTTCTCAAAGTGTTGGATTATTCGCTGACGCATCTGTTGGCAGATTGGCGAGCCTCGACAGATCCGTGCTCTTGAAGGACTAGTCCTTTTTTGGAGGCTCCTTATATACTATGATTAGACGATCACCTCACCTGTTTCACATCACCTTCTTATTTCAACTTGTCACATCACTATTAGTCCTAAAATGCCCCTGTCCCAACTTTTTTAGAACATGTTGCATGCATCAGTTTCAAAATAAACGTGTACCTTAAAAAAACAATGTAGTTGATTACATAAAACATCAAATACTGTGTCTTTATATGTTTTTTGTTTAAATATAAGTCAAGGTACATTTACAAATCACTCCTCTTTGTTTTTATTAGCATTTTCCACAATGTCCCAACTTTTGTGGAATCGGGGTTGTATGTAAATCTTGCTAACACTTCAATCTATGTATCTACATGTATAATTCTTGTACATTTTCTCAACAAGTTTGATTGTTAGCTTTTTTCTAACATTTAGGACAGACTCATAGCCATATTTCCCATGCCTGGACATACAACCACTGTAATCATGGTCTGTGTTGTAGGTTATGAGTGTGTCCCTAGATTTAAAACATCTGTAATTAGCTAATTAATGCTGATTTGCTGAACCCCTACTCACCAGAGGGTTAATAATATAAGCGACAGAGTATCATTAAACTGGAGCAAGAGATAGAGGAAGTGTCATGATTCCCCCTTGAAGCAGTGTGCTCTAAGCGAGCACATGTTTTGGATTACGTTTTGGATTACGATTTGGATTTGTCTGCCTGTCTTTCTTTAAATAAAACTCTCATTCGAACTGCGATTGCATCCGCCTTATCTTCCGCTCCGTCACGAGACGTGACAGAATATTCCGCCGCACCATGGATGCAGCACGAGGACGAGAGAGAGGTCAAGCTACAGAAACCAGGGAAGTAATTGGACAATGCCTCATCAGGGAACGCTCGGATTACTGGCCGCGTTTTTCGTCCGTGCAATTTCCTCAAAGGTACGACGTCGAGCTTCCGCCAGAGACAGCGGGATTGGGGAGCTACCCGCTGGAGTTTCTGTTTAGCTGCCAGGTGTATTTTTGCAGCCTGACATATCCCAAACCTAATAAGAGACAGTGGAACGGGTTCATGGTGTCCCGGTTTTGCGGTCCGGCCCGTGACTGTGCGGAGCAGCTGGTGAGTGCTGGGTCCTCAGCCCTCCATGATGTCTCACAATTTTCAGAACTTTTTTATGGAGGAGTTTTCACAGCCCGGACAACTTCATGGTCTTGATTTACTGGGGTGGAGAGTCAATGGACAGCCCCAGGCAGACCCGCCATTCAACCTCTATTATGAGGAGATGGACAGGGCAGTAACCAGCGATCCGCTTCAGGTTCCGGCCAACGCAGGGGAGAATTCTCCGAGATGTATGACCGAGGGCTGCGGGAAAGAGACTCAGCTTCAATGTCCCACCTGCAAGAAGCTGGGCCTTAGGGGAAGCTTTCTTCTGCTCCAAGGAATGCTTCAAGAGCAGCTGGCGTCAGCACAAACGTTCACACAGAAAAGCCCCAATGACACTATGGCCAGGAGTCATGCTCATGTCCAAGCCTGCTGACCCGATTCCGCTCATGTCTAGCCCAATTAACCAAGTTCCACTCATGTCCAAGCCTGCTAACCAAGTCATGCTCATGTCCAAGCCTGCTAACCAAGTCATGCTCAAGTCCAAGCCTGCTGACCCAGTTGACCAAGTCATGCTCATATGCATGACTTGGTTAGGAGGCTTGGACAAGTCCAAACCTGCTGACCAAGTGCAGCCCACGCCCAAGTCTACTGACCCGGTGGCCCAAGTTCAGCCCATGCCCAAGTCTACCGACCCGGTCGCCCAATTTCAGCCCACGCCCAAGTCTACCGACCCGGTCGCTCAAGTCTACCGACCCGGTCGCCCAAGTTCAGCCCACGCCCAAGTCTACCGACCCGGTCGCCCAAGTTCAGCCCACGCCCAAGTCTACCGACCCGGTCGCCCAAGTTCAGCCCACGCCCAAGACTACCGACCTGACCACCCAAGTTCTGCCAAAGCCCGAGTCTGCTGACACGCACAGCCAAGTTCTGCTCACGCCCGAGTCTGCTGACACGCACAGCCAAGTTCTGCTCACGCCCGAGTCTGCTGACACGCACAGCCAAGTTCTGCTCACGCCCGAGTCTGCTGACACGCACAGCCAAGTTCTGCTCACGCCCGAGTCTGCCGACACGGCTGCCCAAGTTCTGCCCATGCCCAGGGTTCACCTGGTGACCTCAGAGCCCTAGCCTGAGATTTACGAGGAGATCTCAACTCCAGAGCTGCAACCTTCCTGTTCAGCTGTGGACGTCGCTCAGCCTGCCTGTTCAGCTGAGGTCGTCGCTCAGCCTCCCTGTTCAGCTGAGGTCGTCGTTCAGCCTCCCTGTTCGGCCGTGGTCGTCGCTCGGCCTCCCTGCTCGGCCGTGGACGTCGCTCGGCCTCCCTGCTCGGCCGTGGACGTCGCTCGGCCTCCCTGCTCGGCCGAGGTCGTCGCTCAGTCTTCCTGCTCCATGGCGAACATCGTTCCCCCCTCCTGCTTTGAGGAGACCCACGCTCCTCTCCCTGGCCTCACGGAGACCCACGCTCCTCTCCCTGGCCTCACGGAGACCCACGCTCCTCTCCCTGGCCTTACAGGGGATTTCGCTTCGCTTTCCTGCACTCCTGAGTACAGTGCTCTGTTTCCCTGTTCAGCCAAGGACGTCGCTCCGCTTTCCTGCTCCGACGAGGACGTCGCTCCGCTTTCCTGCTCCGACGAGGACGTCGCTCCGCTTTCCTGCTCCGACGAGGACGTCGCTTCGCTTTATTGCCCAGCTATGGGCATCGCTCTGCCTTCATGCTCCGCCGAGGAAGTCGCTCAGCCTGCCTGCCCGGCTGTGGTTGTCGCTCTGCCTACCTGTTCAGCCAGGGACGTCGCTCCGCTTTCATGCTCCGACAAGGACATCGCCCTGCTTCCCTGCTTTGCTGAGTACAGTGCTCTGTTCCCCTGTTCAGCCGATGATGTTGCTCTGCTTTCCTGCTCCGCCGAGGACGTCGCTCTGCCTTCATGCTCCGCCGAGGACTTCGCTCAGCCTGCCTGCCCTGCTGTGAATGTCGCTCTGCTTTCCTGCTCCGCCGAGGACGTCGCCCTGCTTCCCTGCTCTGCTGAGTACAGCGCTTTGTTTTCCTGCTCCGCCAAGAACACCGTGCGGTGGCCTGGCTCTGCTTGGGACATTCTGCCCAAGGGGGCCGGGGCCGCCAAAGATGTTGGATGTCTCGGGGCACTCCGGGAGGAATGCCTTTGGGGGGGGTTCTGTCATGATTCCCCCTTGAAGCAGCGCGCTCTAAGCGCGAATGCACGAGCACCTGC
Organism: Ictalurus furcatus; assembly: GCF_023375685.1. Classification (NCBI taxonomy): domain Eukaryota; kingdom Metazoa; phylum Chordata; class Actinopteri; order Siluriformes; family Ictaluridae; genus Ictalurus; species Ictalurus furcatus. The sequence continues at coordinate 5,962,175 of NC_071258.1, forward strand.
TTTTCCAATGTTGACAGCAGTGACATTTCAACATGTGCTTTTGTTATTGTTTGTCATGTCTCCTCCCCGTCCTGTCATTGGTTGTCATGTCACGTGTGTCTGGATTACCCTCAGCTGTTAGCAGTTGCTAGGGTAATCATGTCAGCATATATACCGCATGCCTCGCAACACTCAATGCGGAATATTAGACTAGAATAGAGTACATGTGTTTAATGCGTTCCATAGTCATAGTCAGTTTCATGTTTAGGCTCGTTAGTTTGGATTACTGGTTTCTCCGCTACCAGTCCCTCGCTGTATGCCACGTTTCATATTTTGCTTATCGACCCTGTTTTCCGTACCACAACCTTGATCTCTGCCTTGTCCAAGTTAATGCCTGTTTGCCGATCGTCTGACCTTGCATGTTTTGGATTACGTTTTGGATTACGATTTGGATTTGTCTGCCTGTCTTTCTTTAAATAAAACTCTCATTTGAACTGTGATTGCATCCGCCTTATCTTCCGCTCCGTCACGAGACGTGACAGGAAGACCTTTTCAAGAACAGTGAACTTTTTAGGAAACAGGAAACGTAGCTGCATAAACACAAAAAAAACCCCTCTCAGGCATACCAGTTACAAAAGGATACACAGAATTATACTGAGGAATACTAAGAACACACACACACACACACAACAGGACTATGCTTTCAAAAAAAGCTATGCTTCTACATTTTGACAAATTGTTAATAGTATTAACAGCTCTGGGATATTTACAAGGAAAATCCCTGACACTGGGGCTGCAGTAACTACAATCTCTTCTCACTGGGTTCTTGTTTTCTGTTATTTTTGTTTGATTGATGATGATTCTGGCAGCAGCATCCTGGACAAATGAGCTAGGCCAGATAAGAGCCTAAGTTGATTAGAAAAAGAAAAAGAAAAAAAAAACCATGTACAAGTTTTTCAGTGTTAGCAGTTGAAGAGGAATGTGTGCTGCTCTGAAGATGTTACTGACCTGGTTGTCAAAACTGTAGCCTTCAAAAAGCTCTCCATAATGATGTGTGATATTGATGAGAATTTGGGATGTGGTATCTGGCTTTCTGTCCTATTTGGGTTGGGATTTTGTTTTGTTTTTTGAGTTAGTGATGAATTTTTGGTCATATCTGTTCTATGTGCTCCATTCACAGGAATAAGAAACAATCTATTTCCTTAATGGTTCAATATTATGAAACCACTGTGCCTTTAACTGAACTTGAAAGTGTATGATTTTGACCGGATGCCAGAACACCAAATACTTGGGGGAAAACTGTTCAGTTGTAAAAATCAAAACTACTCTCACATTCACAAGGCTGCATTCATATGAAGCTTTGGTTTTACAAACTCAAGCTGAACTAATAAAGTATCTACATACAATGATCTCCCAGAGACCTGAAATGTAGTGCAGCAGCAGTCACCTCTGCAGAACTGCTTTGTGGATTAGTATGGTGAGATAAACGCTATGGAAACAAAGCATACCGCATGCAATCTGTAATGAATTTATGCAGAGGGGTCAGGCTGGGACATTTCCTTAGCCCTGGACCAAAAAAGCCTCTTAAAGTTAGTTCTGTCCAAAAACAACATGCAAATTTCCATGATACAACTATCCACCTCTACAAGTGTTTCCTATTGCTTCTCTTTGAGTTTGACACCAGAAGTAGCTTAGGACCAGAATAGTACAGAGAAACACTACAGGTTTTTTTTTTTTTTTTTTTTTTATGGTAATGAGTTGATTGGGGGAAATAGAGGTTGGTCCTTTCGGCAGCCAGAAACTGATACAGTATCCAAGAACCAAGAACTGTTACCTAACAAGTAACCAAGAACTGTTACCTAGTTAAGATAATAAAAGATTTTATAAAGAAATTTATCTGTACAACAAACACAAACCAGTCCCAGAGCATAGAATGTTCTGGTGGTTGTTTTCATATTTAGGGGTGTCAATAATCTGTTCCATTTCATTTTGAGAGGAAAAAATGGTTTGATTCTACTTGATTGTAGATGTACCTACTTTGATGTATTTGATTCTAGATGTATGTACATAGATTAGCACCCGAGAAAAACAATTAGAAGCAACAGCAGAATATAATCACTGCTTTTATAAAAATTTGTAGAACATTATACAGAAGTATTGTCTACCAAAATGTATTTCATGGTGAGGAAACAACTACAACTAGAATATTTCCCTGCTGGCAATATGTCCAAGTCTGTGTCTTTATTTTTATATATATATATTACTTACTGAGTCCCCTATAGTTGTAGTACTATATATGTAGATATTGAAAATGAAAATCAATATAAAGCCAAAGTCAAATATAAAAAAAAAAAAAAAAAAAACTTGTCATCTGGACAATGACATGTTAGCGTCCTGAGATACAAAATGAAGTATTGTGTATTATTTAATAAAATGTGGCACTGTGACCTTGCACTAAACTTTAGTGCAAGATCACAGTGCCACATTTGTGATGAACAAACATTAAACATTAGTTCGCTTAAAACATTTCTTGCTTTTAGAATACTCCGCAACTTTAATTATTACTGAAAGTCAGCACTAATTTAAAACATGACATCGACCTTTTGTTCTAAATGTAGCACAGTTCATTTTTGTGAAATCAGAAAATTCCCCACATTCTAGTGTGCCAGAATTTCCTGTATATATGCTGTATTTCGTAACAGTGTAAAAAAAATAAATAAATAACAGCCTGGCGGTCTAGTGCAGAGCAGAAACTGCCCCGAAGTTCTTCTACAGTTTCACAATCAGTTCTCATGCCATTTAGTTAAAGTGGTTTGTACAGAGAAACTGCATGATAGGGTCAGATGAAATGATATTCACATGCACAGTGGTAATTTCCTTTATATAATAGTAACATTATAATATTTTTTTCCCTCCAATATACACAAGAAGAAGAATATACAAGCTTAATAGACAGCTTAGTAACAGCCTGCAATCTAGACCAAAAAAAATAAAAAATTCCACAGCTGTAGATTATTTTGCCATTTTAATAACTAACAGAACATTTTACTTGCATACTTGTTTTGTATAGCTGTTCAAAGGCTGGTTAAGACTTTACACCCAGCATTTGCAACTCAAGGACAGAAACTATAGACCTACTGCATATTTGCATCAAATCATAGTGGTGTGAGACCATGTGAAGACAGGAACTTCAGGAAGTGAAACACCACTGTGTTTGCATCACATTCATTTAATTCTTCATTAACAAGCCAGGTTTTAAATCAAAAACAGTGTTTAACTTAAGGTGTTGTTCCGTCTATAGAACACCCTAATGTTTGCCAATTATGTTGCTTAGCAACCACTGTTTAATAAGAGAAAGTCAAATGATGCATCCTGGCTGTTTTGAGATACATAGGCTTCAAATGAAACTGAAACATTAAGCTTGTTTTGTCTTCTGACAAAAAAAAAATAAAAAATTAGCTGCATCACACAGATCAAAAAGTACCACGAGTTTATGTAATACATATATAAAATTGATGGCCTTGTTATACTTTGAGGGGCATTTTATAGCATAGTTGGGTCCACTTATTCCCTTAGAAAGAAGAGTCAATGCAAATCAATGTAATTAATGCAAATCAGTGCAAATCATTCAAATGAAAATACCCCATCCACAGAGCATGAAGGCATGAGACTATGGCCCCTTCAGCGTAAAGGCAGTGTTAGGCAGGATAGTTTTTCCTGTACGCCCTGGAGGACAGGACTGGGTTTTCTGCCCTAAAGGCACCACACAATTGGTCTGTTTGCCTGAGCAAGCTTTGTGATTTTGAAACCTGCACTTTGAAATCTATGGCTAATCTAAGCATAAAAACTGACTCTGTCACACAAGGTACATTCTGCAGGATTAATTGACGCACATCAGGCAGAGCATCAAGCAGAGAATTGCTCCATATTCTGCCTCAGGTGTCCCACCACCAGGATTGAGGTCTAAATTTATTTCCTTACAAAGGGGTCAACATCTGCAGCAGAAGAGGCAATTTATTGCTAGTGTGTGCCATACATAATGGAATCAGGTTTTCATAAGGGCATCATCAGAAAGGCATCATCAGTCTACAACTGGGCAGAGTGCATATGCAATATTGTAAGTTTTCACCAGGGTGCCATCAGTGCATCTGCACTCAGCACTTTGGACTCCCACAATGAGAGTTTTCAGCTGATGGACAGCACAAGGGCATCCTCACCCTCCACCACCTGGGACTGAATGGCCTTGAGCCCTTTGTCCAATGCATCGGTCTGCTACATAAAAGGGAGAGAAAAGTTAGGTGAGTGAAGCACAGGGCCCCCAAAGAGAGCTGCTTTAACACTCATAAATGCTCGTCGGCACTGTTCGGACCACTTGATTGGATCTGGTCAAGGATGAGGATCTAATAAAATCCTGTCACCCCCCAGAACTGTCTCACCATCTTTTTAATTAGGTCTTATTCATGGCCGTATGCAGGGTTTAAAAAATACAGAGGTCCAAAAACTAAGTTTGCTAGCGGGGTAGGGGGGTGAAAAATATTGATTTCCCTCATATGTGAATTTTAAGACGTTGGATAATAACAGCTGTAAAACCGCATCAGTGTGCAGTAGCAAATTAAAAACACCTTCATTTAATCTTTGTGTTTTTGTTTGCACCATTTTGGATTTGAATTATAAAAATGTGTCTCAAGCAGTACATAATGATATCTCTACAATAGTACTGTACTGTATTATGACACTATACTTATGAAAAGAAATTGAACCTGTAGGCTTCATTGGAATTATCAAATAACTTATATCTCAGTGGTAATTAGGCCTACATTGCTTGAATGAGATCAGGTCAGAATTTGTTTGTGTGAAACAGCACAGTAACATACTAATCAAGCTAACAATGCTAAACATATTCTGGGCACATTGGATAGTACGTGCTCTTCCTCTCTCATCTCCATCATCTTCTCCTTTTCTTTTTCTCTCAGTCTCATCTGGTCCCCTGTTGTTTCCCATCCCAAAGCTGATCTTTAATTGATGCTGTCTTTTCATTTTCGTCTGTGTCAGTAAAGAAAGTAAGGATAAATTGATATTTTTTTTTAATTTGTAAATGTTACCGGCCTCTGCTAGGATAATCTTGCAATGAAAATAAAAATATATAGTGGTACATCATGCATTTCAACCATACACAAACTGATATGAAAGAAAAGCATATCATTATCAGTCCGTCATTGGATGGATGGAATTAATGTTAGCTGGCTAGTGTTGGGAAATTATATCAGATTAAAGAAAATGGGAAATAGAGAAATTAAAAAGGAAAACCCTCCTTTTCTAGAGCTGAAAAACTAAGTGTTGAAGGGGCCCAAGCAAGGTGAGCCTGCAGGGATAGATAATTTGTGCGTATGTAAAATAGACACGCCCACACAACTCACACGCACACAGAAAAAGAGTTTCGAAAACTTTGTGTAGTTAAATAAAAACACATAAAAGAATTACTTTTTAACAACCATGGGTTTTACATAAGATCCTGGGGATACATAATTTTATAGTTCACTGTCTACGGGGAAGGGTGCACGGTGGCTTAGTGGTTAGCATGTTCGCATCACACCTCCAGGATCGGGGGTTCGATTCCCACCGTGGCCCTGTGTATGCGCGGAGTTTGCATGTTCTCCCCGTGCTGTGGGGGTTTCCTCTGGGTACTCCGGTTTTCTCCCCCAGTCCAAAGACATGCATGGTAGGCTGATTGGCATTGTATGAATAGGTGTGTGAGTGTGTATGTGATTGTGCCCTGTGATGGATTGGCACCCTGTCCAGGGTGTACCCTGCCTTGTGCCCCATGCTACCTGGGATAGGCTCCAGGTTCCCTGTGACCCTGAAGAAAAAGGATAAGTGGTATAAAAGATGGATGGATGGATGTCTACTGGGAGGCTGTGTACCATATGATATATGCATATCTTTTCTTTATGAAAGGCACAGTAAAGTATGTTTGGGAAAAAGTATTTATCTTTTTCTTCTTAATGGGAGGTCCAGGGTTCTGCCTAGAAGAACCAGGGTAGATGGTTTTGGATCATACATTTAGATGCAAGGATAACATTAAAAGACATTAAAAATGAAACATATAAAGCACCCACCCAGAACACAGTAGGGGAAAAAAAGACAGAGGCCATCGCCTAGGAAATAGATACGGACAGCATGCACTTGCACTCATGACTCAGCAAAAGGAGAAGAGCAGATGCAGGCAAAAGTTTCACAAAAAAAACCCCCAGGGGCCCATCAGAAAGACGTAAGTGAAAAAGGCGTGCAGAATTGTGATAAGGGCACTCCCTAAAGGCACATGGATGCTTTAATTGTATATAATACACAGTGTAAACGATTGTATTTTGTTGGGCCCAGCTGGGTTCCTTTTGCTGTCTGCTGAATAAACCTGCTTCTTCTGAATCCAGTCTCCGTGAGTTCTGCTATGTTATTTATCTAAAAATACAGGTCAGATTTGCTTAATTAAGTTCATAGTTTAAGTTTGTGAGCTAGGAGGGCCAGTGCAGGCTGAAGTGGCCCAAAATTTCCTGCACTAGCTAGTTACATGTAATTCACTCATGATGGACGGCCACCGTTTAACGAAGCGCGACTGCACACAAGAGCTAGTTGTCAGATGATGTCTGAATACATGCAGACAACTAATAAAATTCTCTAGTTACCTCATAATGCTTTGGCAGATTAAGGTGCCTGCCGTGCCCAGTTCTTTGACATAGCCCAGCACAGTGGAGAGCAACGCCCGACCCCCAGCCGATTTCATTGGTCAACTCAAGCAAGCAGTCCCTTGAGAAGCTCAGTTATTTTTGCAGTGTACAATCTTTGCGGCACCAGAGTTATTATTAGGCAATTATTTTATGACTTTTAATATAAACCTTGGAACAAAATGCAGAGGTTAGGACCTTGGTGACCTCAGTGGTGGATATGGACATGGTCTTATTCAGTATTATTAAATTTGTTACACATTTGCCCATGACCCAAGTGGAAGCACAGATAACGTACCTTAATCCACCTGTCCAATCTCAAACTTCACTGGGTTCACTATGAGACCCACCCTCAAGGACTTTAGGACCACACTCATGTGTTGCATATGTGTCTGACAATCATTCCTGTATATTATTATTTAAATATGCAGTGTACCATGAGGCATTAACACCTGATCCATCAGTAAGTAAACCATGGCTGACACCCCAAGAAGCCCAAATAGAAGTGTGGCAAATAGATGTTAACCAAACAGTTTGGACAAAGCCATATTTTTTCCTTGGACATTGGTGACAACAGAATCAGCCAATAGCCCTTGGTTGAATCCAGGGTTAAATAAATATTAGCCTTGTCCAACCATCAAGCTTATCTGATACCTGATTCAGCTTCTTTGAGAAACACCGAACAGGGGTAACAGTGGAACAGTTTCAATTCAGTATGTGAAGTATGTAAACCATGAAGTAGTAAACTGCAAGTAGAGGTCATTGTTCATTGTCCATACAGCTTTCACTCTTCTCTATGATGATGCAACCCACTTGACATTAAAGATTCAGCCAACGTTTCTCATATGAATGCTTACTTGTGAGGCTGCTGTATCCAATTGTCTTTGATTTTTGGGAGACTGGTGGTAAAGGCAATATAATTTGAAACACTGCCACTGTACATTGAAGAGTACATCATTTACAAGGTTGTAAAAACAGAATTACTGAAGTGTCATCTGAGCAAAGTCCAATAAAGCCATCTTTAAGGAATGCATCATGAAAGCCATGTCTGAGCAGTTAATGAGTAAGCAGTCAAGTAATACTTCAGTGATTCCTTCGGCTTTGTTGGATGACAGTTCTACAAGGTCTAGAAAGAAAGTTGTAGGTTCAGAATTGTTAATTGCACATCTGAGATACACTTTTAAACATGTCGCCTCGCTCAAAGACATGCTCTCATCAAATGAGAATTGTAATCTTAGGTCTGGTAGATATAATGCTGGATGTCAAACAAATAAGGATTTCCTTTGAGATGGGGCTGATTATGTCAGCACAGAAAAAAAAAAAAAATATATATATATATATATATATATATATATATATATATATATATATATATATATAGTACTCATCCCATTACTCCATTATGGAGATACTCCATTCAAATTTTTTTATTTATTTATTTTTCCAATTTACAAGGCCTATTACTATTGGTGTTGCAATAAGCAGTATTGCACAAGGATTTTGTTGATGCAGTGGCTTGTTCTTGTGCTTTAAGGAAGCTTGAATTCAGTGGTTGTTCTTGTCTCTTTTGAAACTGCCAGTTTATGGCTCTGTAGAAGGTTATGTTCATGTAATTTTTGTCATAATGATGCAAGTTGCTCCTCTTCTGTATATCCTTATGAACTAACTCTACCGTTTTGCCATTCACTTGAAAAAAAAAGTGTTGAAAAAGCATGTGGCTTCTTTGCAAACAACCCAGCTTTTGGTATGCTATGCGCAGAAATTGATCGATTTTCTTGCGGTATTCATATTGGAAAATATTCCAGCAGATGGTCAAATTATCTTCTGTAACTGACTGTGAGCTTTGACATTGCTGCTGCTGCTAACTGGGCCAATGCACAGCTTTATCCCTTTCTAGTTTTCAGTAACGCACCATAAACATTTTTTGAGTGATTTTGAGCATTTACATTCCTGCCTCTCAGGGATCAGCATTCATCTGACATTAAATTACACTGTGCACCACAAACTGGACAATATCTTTTAAAGATGAAATATGATTGGCGCTTACATTTTGCCCATGAAACATGATTGGACCTTATTGTTTCCATGATTTTTAAAATTTTTTTATTTTGTTCCTGCTGTCCATCACGATGCAGTACAATCAGACAACTTGTACTGCAAGTGATCTTCCCCAAATTACCACAGGTGCCAGAACGCCATTCCAGATTGTTCATTTTAATGAGCTGGAACAATGACTCTAAGCTCATGAGCACATTGCTGGTGCCCAACTTTGCCTTGAGACTAAGTGACTATCCACTCTGCAAAGCATGAACTATGGTGTCAAACGCAACACAAGTGTAGAAAGAGGGGGGGAGGGGGGGGGTGGAATACCAAGAGGAGGGAGTCAACTCATGGTACAACGAATAGTTATCTTCTAATAGTTATATTATATCTTTCATACAGATATAGACAGCTAAGTCTTAAATGTCTCAATATAGTATATACAGTAATTAGAATTATAAGCAGCCTTCAAGCCTGTCCATCTGTGAAGAGATTACAGAAAAATCATTTCACTTAGTCTTACAGTACATGACAGCTTTCTGTTCCTTGCTCCACTGCTATTTCTGCTCTTCCTGCTGCTTCAGGAAATGAAGAGCTAGAGTGACATGTTGATCTGTTAGTAAGTAAGTAAGTAAGTAAAATTTATTTATATAGCACGTTTCACACAGCAAAGCTGACCAAAGTGCTGCACAGAATAAGGAAAATAACATAGAAATAGAATTAGACCAAATAAAACAGACAAAGGACAATAGAAAAAAATTGATTAAAAATTTGTTTAAACAATTAAAAATTTGATCAAAAAGCCTGGCAGAAGAGATAAGTTTTAAGCCTATTTTTAAAAGTGGTAATAGAAGGTGCAAGGCGGATGTCCAGTGGCAGTTGATTCCATAGACGGGGGGCAGCAACAGCAAAAGCTCTATCCCCCTTAGTTTTTAACCGGGAACAAGGGGCATGCAAAAGAAACCTATCAGAAGATCTTAGACATCTGTTTGATGAATGTGGTTTAAGAAGATCCTCGAGATAGGAAGGAGCTTGATTATTAAGAGTTTTAAAAACAAACATTAGAATCTTAAACTGAATCCTAAAACGGACTGGGAGCCAGTGAAGCGATGCTAAAATTGGGGTGACACGATCAAACTTCTTTGCCCTGGTCAACAGCCTTGCAGCTGCATTTTGAACCATCTGAAGACGAGCCAGAGATGACTGAGGAAGACCCAAGTATAATGAATTACAGTAATCTAAGCGAGAAGTAATAAAAGCATGAATAACCTTCTCCAAATCCTGGAAAGACAAAAATGTTTTGAGTTTCGAAATAATCCGTAGTTGATAAAAACTAGTCTTAACGACCGAATTTATCTGCTTGGTTAAGCATAATTCTGAGTCCAGAATGAAGCCAAGGTTCCGAACCTGGGAAGAAATTGAGGGAAAGTGATTATGGAGCTCGTTAATGAGACCATCTCTCAATCTCAGAGGGCCAAAAACAATTATTTCAGTTTTGTCTTCATTAAGTCGGAGGAAATTATTTGTCAACCATTTTTTAATGTCATCCAGACAGTCCAGCAATGGCTGAATGGAGTCAACAGCTTTCAAAGAAATGTACAACTGGGTATCATCAGCATATAAATGAAAAGAGACATTGTGAGCCCTAATAATATTCCCCAACGGCCGCATATATAAATTAAAAAGAAGTGGGCCCCGAATGGAGCCTTGAGGAACACTACTAATAATAGGACTAGAAGAAGAGCAGAAATTACCCAACGCTGCAAAGAAAGACCTGTCCTCAAGATATGAGCTGAGCCATTGTAGGGCAGTGCCCTTGATACCAAACAGATGCTCTAAGTGCCAGAGAAGTATGTTATGGTCTACAGTATCAAAGGCAGCTGTAAGATCTAATAGCATCAACACAGTATTTTTTCCAGCATCCACTGTGAGTAAAATGTCATTGGACACTTTTAACAAAGCAGACTCCGTGCTATGAAAAGCAGTGAAACCAGATTGTAAAGGTTCAAATAACATAGCTGAGTTTAAAAACAGGAGCAATTGAGATTGTACCACTTTCTCTAGCAGCTTTGACAGAAACGGTAGCTTAGAGACAGGCCGATAATTATTAAGGCAACCATCATCCAAACCCTGTTTCTTAAGCAAAGGTTGAACAATAGCATGCTTAAAACAATTTGGGACCACCCCTGCATCCAGAGAAGAATTTATCAACACTTGGATACTGGGGCCAATTTCAGAAAAGGTTGCTTTCATAAGCACAGCGGGAACAACATCAAGTGGCGTGGATGATATTTTCATCTGGTTAACCAGATCACACAGTTCCTTTAGAGAAACGTGTTCAAATTGATCAAATGAGCCAGTGAATTTGGGGACAGGTCTGATAAATGCAAAGTGAAGGAAGAACGAATGGTAATTACTTTATCAGCAAAAAAAACTTTAAAATCAGTGACATGTTCAGTGACATGTTGAGTATTGTGAGTGGAATTTAAAAAAAAAAAAAAAAAAAAAAAAAAAAAGACAAAAGAAAAAGAAACGAGGAAAAAGTGAAAGCCAGTGGGCACCCACTGGCAGGAAATTATTGGTTAAGCAAGCAGTGGCATCTCCCCCCCCCCACACACACACAGCAATAGTGCTCTACTAAGATCCCCAAAGGGGATTATGGTGTTTTCAGTCCTGGTTCATTTGAGCCCTACAAACACTCTCGGAACGGTTCAGCATGTATCTATGAACAACCGAAATGATCTCAGACCCCCCGAGGTAAGTACTCTACTTCACGCAGTTAAGTGAAACGCAGTTACATTTCTGGATGTGAAACACAGTTACATTTCACAGTTACATTTCTGGATATGGGTCACTAAAGTGGGTGTCTGCATTGCATTATCGGCAGAACTGACACTCCTTCCGCACGTGCCCTCACACACACTCACACACACACACACACACTACTCAACAGAAGAAGATTGCTGCCGCTCTTCGCAGGTAAAGCCTTTTAATGTTCCTCTCATTACAAAGTGTTCCGTTTGTAGTAAAATATGTTCAACTTATTTATATATATATCAACTTATTTATATATCTTACTTTCTAGGCAGTTTCTCTTTCGTTTTAAGAAGCATATGACGGTTTCTAACTAGACATTCCATATTAGAGTACTAAAGGCGACTTTAATATTAAAAAAATAAATTAAAAAAAGGGGGAAAGAACTCGTTTTATTTTTGTATATCATGACGATGGTGGTAGAAGGCTACTGTGGCGTGTTGAACTTTAGATGAACTTGTGGTTTTACATGGTCTACAACTTATCTCCTGAGGAACAAATGTTACAGCTTTCTTAAAAGAAAAGTATCTGTAGGTCCATAATTATTACTGAGTTCAAAAATTTGCCCTTATTCCTATTTCCTGTGCGTTATACGTCGCTACAAAATAGTACAATCTGCTGAACATGTGGTAAATACCAAGGGTGTGGTTTCCGACACATTTCAACTTAGTCACATCTGTACTTCTCTCTTTTTTTCAGATTTCAAACTGTTTTTCTTGAGGAATTCATTGAATTTCTGAAATACAAGTAGAAACTGTAAAAGTGCAGCATTGCACACAATTGTTCCAGAGAAAAGAAACATTTTGGACAGGTTGATGTAAGTACTTGATTATCTACTGGTTTTACCTCCTACAGCACCGAAGCACCTTGCTTTCACAGCTAATGGATGACTTTTGTCTGAAATATCTTGCTTTTCTGGAAACTTTGTGTTATACACTGAACTTTTACTACTTCTACTATTATTACCCTGCTGAAAAAAAACAAACAAACAAACAATAGAAACCATCACAGAAATTCTAATGGTTTTCACCACATGTACCGTTACAAACCACCAGCTAACCATTAAAACGTATACCATTATTGGTCTTTAATGGCATCCATTAGACATAACATGCCACCAATAGAAGACCCCCCCCCCCCCCCCCATAGTTTCTATTAAAACCATTAAAATCATTACAAATTCTATGATTGTTTTTTTTTTCAGCAGAGTACTGCAGTAACCGAATTACTGCATCTTCAGAATTACATACATCCTCTTTATACCTCATTAGTAACACACTTTTTTACCACATCCTTTTCCACCCTTCGCAAGCTTTCACACTTTGCAAACTCAAGCTGAAATAATAAAGTATCTACATACAATGATCTCCCAGAGACCTGAAATGTAGTGCAGCAGCAGTCACCTCTGCCGAACCGCTTTGTGGATTAGCATTGTGAGGTAAACGCTATGGAAACAAAGCATAACGCATACAATCTGTAATGAATTTATGCGGTAGGGTCAGGCTGGGACATTTCCTTAGCACAGGACAAAAAAAAGCCTGATACATTTCCATGATACAACTATCCACCTCTACAAGTGTTTTTTTTTTTTTTTTTTCTCAAGACTTCCTGTTGCTTCTCTGTGAGTTTGAAACCAGAAGTCGCTTATGACCAGAATAAGAGAAACACTACAGGTTTTTTTTTTAATGGTAATGAGTTGGGGGGGATTTTAAAAGATTTTATGAAGAAATTTATCTTTACAACAAACACAAACCAGTCCCAGAGCATAGAATGTTCTGGTGGTTGTTTTCATATTTAGGGGTGTCAATAATCTGTTCTGTTCCATTTTGAGAGGAAAAATGGTTTGATTCTACTTGATGGTAGATGTACATACTTTGATGTATTTGATTCTAGCTGTATGTACTAGGGATGTCACAAGAACCGATACTTCAGTACGAAGTTGGTACTAACATTCTTACAACGTGACGGTACTTGTTTTTCTGCAGTACCATTGATACCGGTTGTAATGAAAGAACCGTGGTTGCGGTTCTTCCGGACCTGATGGGGGCAGCAAATACACGCAAGTGTTTTGGTCGGTCCACAAGTGGTGAAGAAGAAGAGGAAAAACACCTACAAGCACACGGGAAAAACTACAGAAGATTAGCTTAGTTTAACAAGTTAGCTCCGCCCCGATTCGTTGAGAGGAAAAGAGAGGAAAGCTAGTATCGGTTTCCGGTGTGCAACCAATGCTATCGTTCATTTCAAACAAAGTGAGGAAACACCTGGAATTTGGCAAAGCACCTGAAAGACGGTCCTATATTATTTTTGTTTGCGGCAGCTGGCATTGTAGCCGTGAAACCAGCTAACGTTATGCTCCATGTAATGTTTGCGATAGCTAGTTATTTGTTAACGACGCTAACACATTGCAGTGTTATAAACTACCTCCTAATGGGCCACCATGCATCGCCATTCAGCCCGTGTCCTGTCAGCTAAATGTAGCCTAATGTCACTAATAATTATTCACATGTTCATGCTTTTGATAAATCTTTTTGGCCTACCACCATATCAGTGAATTTAAACTAATCCTTGCATTCAGAGTATAAGGTGTGTGTGTGCGCGCGCGCGTTTAGGAGTGCACGTCCACTCAGTGTCAGACAGTGTTTGATAACTAAAATACCCCCCCCCCCTCTCTCTCTCTCTCCCTCTGCCAGTATCAGCCAGAGTAGGATGTCCTCCAGGAGAGTTTTTTTTATTTTTATTTTTTTTTAATTTTATACCACACCGTGGTATCGACTTTGGTATCGAGTACTTTTGGTGGTATCGGTACCGACTCCTAAATTTTTGGTATCGTGACATCCCTAGTATCTACATAGATTAGCATGTGAGAGAAACAATGAGAAGCAACAGCAGAATATAATCACTGCTTTTATAGAACTTGTAGAACATTATACACGAGGATTGTCTACCTAAATGTGTTTCATGATGAGGAAATAACTTTGGTGAAATCAAAATGATCACATCAGTCAGGCTTGCCTGCTCACTCACTGCTCACTTACTATATTCAACACATATCATTAGTGTTCACAGAAAAAAAGTTTTCAAACAGGTTTCATTGTCATCCTCAAGGTCAATGAAAATCTTTTTCACAACTGAGCAAACTGATTCCAGAAAATTACCATTCAGGGTGCATTTGTATTCATGCCTTTTCATGATTCAGAAAGCATCAGAACATAGCAGAAACATTAGATGCATATATCCATACATCCTGCTTTTCTGGAAACCTTGTGTTATACACTGAACTTTTACGACTTCTACTATTACTACCCTGCTGAAAAAAAACAATAGAAACCATCACAGAAATTCTAATGGTTTCCCCTAATTCTATGAGGGTTTCGTTTTTTTCAGCACAGTACTGTAGTAACCTCCTGGATGCTTTTTCAGAATTATATACACATTCTTTGTACCTCATTAGTACCATACCCTTTTACCCCATCCTTTTCAACCTTCGAAAGCTTTGTTAATTTGTAGCCAATGGAGAATATCCAGTTGACTTTAGCATAACTGCTGTCATGTGGCAGTAGTGCAATACAAATAGAAACCATGCAGCTATAGGTCAAGAGTCTCAGCGAAAGTTCACATCAATCACCAAAATGGAGGAAATGTGCTCTCAGTTTGTTTAACATTGACATGGTTGTTAGCGATTTAGGCTACATTTACATTTATTCATTTATCAGACACTTTTATCCAAAGCGACTTACAAATGAGGAAATACAAGCAAAAGTAGGCTAGACTATTTCAGTCTACTGATTTCCTGCTGATTTCCTGGGATGTTCATGCATAACAGTCTCTGGAGGTTGTGCAGAATGGTGCAAAAAGAGAGAGGAAATAAAAGTAAGCAGCAGTTCATGCACTCGGAAACGAGCTGACAGTAAGGCTACAATAACTTACATATCCATTCTTTACAACCGAGGTGAGAAGAAGCATCTCAGAATGAGCAACAAACTGAACCTTGAGTAGGCCTGTCACTATAACTACTTTTCTTGGAGGATATATTGAACCAGAAATAATTGCGATAAACCATATTATTGTCATTTTAAAACCATTTTATACCACCGATTTAACAATATTATAATAGCATAGTTTTTGTCTTCTGACGAAAATATCCTTTAAATTTAGTCAATATTTTGTCATGACATTCATTTTATAGTCAATGTATTCTGACTAAAATGGCATCAAATATAAGTCAATGGCACCGCAAGTTGAGAAAATGCAAAACTTAGAGCAAATATTCACACATTTTATACATTAACTTAAACATGTATCAACAAAAACCTCTGAAAACTGCCCTTGTTGTGAAATAATAACAATGAGTACACTATTGTAATGCAATATTGTGAATTCTTTATACTTTAGTTATTCATTGTCCGTGTTTTAGTGTGTTGATACGGAAAGAATGTATTCACAACGTGATACCATTCTACCTAGCGCATTGCTTTAGTTCACTTGTGCATTCACGTGATTTTGTGCAGAAGCGAGTTGTAGTATTAGGTTTATGTTGTGTAAATGTCTGATTAATCTCACATGTGTATAGGATGTGTTTGGGTGAGTACCCAGCTAGTTAACTGCTTCAGTTTACCGCTTTTCATTCACTCTTCAGCTTCAGCTCACGCAGCTTAAGCAGCTCAATCCCAGACATTATTGAGTATGACTGGATTATTTTAAACACTAACATTTTTTTTCTTCTAAATTTTTCTTCTTCAAAAAAAAAAACATTGTTGGTGCATTGGTTATATTTTATAATTTTTTCAGCAGTATGTTTTAATTAAAATTGGTGCTAGTGCTTACTACACATCATAAATTTGAATGCACAGTTTTTGCATTCAAATGTGCATTTTTATCTTAAATTTGACAAATATTCAAAGTAAATTTAGTTTAACAGCCGTAGAGCAGACGAGAGGACAGAAGCAGCACAAATGTTCAGTGTGAAGTAATGTTCAGTGTTTTGCCGCCTGACTTTGCCGTGTGTTTTTTCCAAGTTATTGATCTAGTTCCGTTTTCTCGTTTGTGTATTTTCCCTGAATTTGCTGTTCGCTGATCACCTGACCTGTTCCTGTGATTTGTTTAATGAGTTTGATTAACAATTTGGATTTGTCTGCTTGCCTCTCAAATAAAATGCTTAAACTGCATCTCTACTCACCGGACATGGCATGATGATGTTTATTCTTATGTAAACAAACACACATGTAAACACAATGGGCAATATCGAGGTCAGCAAAAATGATCGAGGTCATGTCCATATATAGTACAATAAGTCAATAAAGTCAAGTAATTATCGTGACAGACCTAACCTTGAGGCAGATGGGCTACAACCCCAAAAGACCTAATCAGGGTCTACTCCAGTCAGCCAAGAACAGGAATCTGAGGCTACTGTGGGCACACATTCCTTTATGGCCACAATTTACACACATAACAGCTACTTATAATGGCTTCTTATAATGGCTACTTCCAGCAGGATAATGTGCCATGTCAACAAGAACAAGCCATCTTTAATTGGTTCCATGAACATGACAGTGAGTTCAGTGTACTTCAGTGGCCTCCCCAGTCATCAGATGTGAATCCAGTACAGCACCTTTGGGATGGGTGGAACACCAGATTTGCAGCATGAATGTGTAGCTGACAAATATGCAGCAATTATGTGATCCCATCATATCAATATGGACCAGAATTTCCAAGCAATGTTTCCAACACCTTGTGGAATCCATGCCATGAATAATTTACACTGTTCTGAGGAACTCTTCTTTTTGGTGCATGCACATAAAAATCATTTGGAAGCCTTTTTATTAATTGGGTAGGTTTCCTCTTGCTGCAATGGACTAATTATAGATGCCCCTGAAAACTGGTGAAGAACAATCTAAGGATGGGGTTAATGACAACCCCAGTGTAAAGCTTAATATTGTTTTTCAGTTTTCAGTAAGCCTATGTAAACGTCTGATCATGGTTTGTGCATCGATGCAGAATCTTTAAAGCGATTTACACCCTGAAGAGGTCCTCAACCGCCCCCTAGTGTCAGGACTGTGTATGACAACTGCCACTACCAAATAATAATAATGTATGGTCCTTCATACCATCATGCCAGACTGTCTGAATTGTAAACAACTCCAGGATTCCAACCATGTAATTGAGTTGAGTTTTTAGTCTTGCTGCATTTATGAGTCATTTGGTTTGAAGCATTACCAGTGCATAACTTTATTTAAAATATATGCATATAAAGCATGTAAGCATTCATTTAACTTGTAACTACTGTAAATTTGATACTGCAGTGGTAGTTTTGAACCTGATTAGGATATCTCTGCCTCGGACTGACTCGTATTGTAAACAAGGTGCTTCAATTTCAAGTGAAGCCTTAAAAAGTCCTGTCTTATTTCGTACAACCCACTTTTTATGGATGTATGTTGCTCCATGCCATTACACCCAAATGATTTACTGAACCTAAATCAGACAGTTCATTGCAAAGCAAACACAGCATTACACATATAATGTCTTAGAATTAACAGATTAATAAAATGTCCAACAAAAACACATCAAATCCTAGCGTACTATTAGAATAGATTTGACAATATGTGAAGTAGGACTCATAAATACATAAATACCAGCTTGTGCATTGCTATTTTTCCCTGGCACATCTGTCACTTACCATTTAAAGTACATTCACTTTTTTTTTTTTTTTTTAGAGATTGCTATGAAAATAACATGACTTTGCATGACGGAATGAGTTGTTTGCAGTATCGGTCACTTGCGCAGGGGACCTAGATGAGGGATTTGAAACTGAAACAGTTGAACTTTTTTCTTGGTTTGTTTGAAAGAAAATCTAAAATATTTTTTTACAGAGTGTATTTTGTTGTTTGACATACATGCATTTTACAGAACTTTTGCAAAGATGTAAAAGTAGTGTAGAGTATAATCCTGAAGAAGAAGAATACATAGTCCTGCATTACTGATCTGCTGCTCAAACTGTTTGAACGCATCTGACCATCACAGAAGAGCAAAGGCAGGCCTCAGCAGTAGCGTTTGCCCTTTTGTCAGGTGTCAAATTTGATTCCACAGCAATCAGTGGCTGGGGGACAAGGGAACAAAACTGGTATCAGGGTGGGAGTGATGTTTTTCTCTCTGTCCCCTGTCAATCACAACGACACTAGGCAATTTGCAGGCATCTGTGAGATCATGTATGGAGAAGCAGGCAGTAATGCTTTCCCTGGGGTAAGTTACACCGCCCTGTGACCCAGCATGAGGAATGAATGAGTGAATGAATGAATGAAGGCTTAGCTGCCATTTTTATTATACAAAGACTGCTCTTTTGGTATATTATGCCATATGTTCCAGCTTACTCTAATATTAAAATGGCGGAGCTCCTGCACAAAATGCATGAAGGTTCTCAAGTCTGATACAGCCTTTTAAATATTTATGAGTGTACACACAGCAGTGAACTCCCAAGTTTAACAGTTGTTTTGTTTTTTGTTTTTTTACTTCACAGGGCATCATACATCTCACAGCATTTTGTTTTTTCAAGGACCCTCTTCATCACAATTATCTTTTTTGTGCTCCTGTATTTCTTTTATTTCCTCACTGGAGTAAAAAATATGAAGAACTTCAAGCCTATTGTTTTATACCCTCACTTTATAAGGAAACCGCCACCCTTAATATCATGTAGTGTGCCAGTGCAAAATGATCCAATCATTAAAGTCAACAATCTTAAAACATATCTGGTTGGCTCCTACATAGAGCACCGTCAGGAGGTGAAAATGATAAAGACAATCGCTATAGTGCTTCGTAGTGAAACCACAAAGTATAACTGCTTGCTGTGCTGCAACGGACAGACCACATCCGTACCCGCTATGTACAACATTCACACTGACCACTTTGAGTTTGAATACGGTACGGCTGATATTACTTGCCAATTACCAGAAAACTGTACAACACCGACACATGTGGCAATCACTTCCCGATCATCTAATAAGGATGGATCCTCACAGGACATTCACACCTTCCAACCTGTTAGGAATCAGCAGAAGCAGGAAGTCTTTCCTTATGAGTTTACAGTCTGCATTTCTGTCATGTATGATTATGACAATGTCCTGGAGCTTGTGCAGGCCATGGAGATGTTCAAGATACTCGGTGTCCAGAAGGTAGCTATTTACAAAACCAGTTGCCTTCCCAAAACACAGAAGGTCCTGGATTACTACATCAAGCAGAACTTTGTGGAACTTATCCCCTGGAAAGTAAATTCTTACATCAAGGTGTCCAGAGGCTGGCAGAAATCGGTTTCACCAGGAGAGCTGCATTACTACGGCCAAATTGCGGCACTCAACGATTGTGTGTATCGTTACATGTACCAGACCCGCTATGTAGCTCTGCAAGACTTGGATGAAATTATTCTACCTATGAATTTAAAAAACTGGACAGAGCTCCTGCCTGAACTGGAGAGGAAATACAATCAGATTGGTGGCTTTGAATTTGAGAATAATTATTTTCCTCTTTCAATCACGGATCCATCAAGCTCTAAGTATTCTCCAGACTCCTGGAAGAAGGTTACAGGAGTAAACATTTTAGAACATATCATTAGAATAAGCAATGATCCGACGAAATTCAATAACTTCAAAGTGATTGTTAATCCTCGCCTAGTGTTTCAGACTACAGTCCACGGACTTTTGCAGACTGACAGGGGTAGTGTCACTCTGACTGGCAGGGGTAGTGTCAGAGTGGACCCTCACATTGCCCGTATGTATCACATGAGATCCATTCCAAGTGAAGATTTGAAAACACATAATAAAATACAGGACACACATCTGAGGGACTATGCGGACAGTCTGATCCCGGCTGTTTCTAAAGTCCTTCGAGAAGCACTGGGCATTTAAAAAAATGCATCACTAATCTGTGTTAAACCAGAAAACTATTTGTGAAATGTATGGTTAGGGGCATGATGTGGTAAGAGTATAAAATTTATTTTATTTAAACATGCCAGGATACTGTTTACAAATGCCAAAATCACTGTAATAAGTTTAGGTGGAAGAAATTGATCTGAATTGTACAAAATAGGAAGCAATAAATGTCATGTAAGAACTGTTTCACTTTGTCATTTCCCCCTTTTCTTTTTGCACAGGAAATGAAACCAACAAAGACCATGGCAATTTAAATGATAGTTCTAAGCATTTATTTTAGCAATGTGAAAATCGTGGGAAAGTTGTCAGGAAACACAAAAATAACACAAAGCATGTGAATTTCCCATAGCACATTATTTGCAAAAATAAAACAGCTTATTTGAATGTCAACCTTTATATCCTAATTAGTATTTAAATGGTTTTATCTTCAGGTGTTGATTCCTGATTCCTTTCAATTATAATTACAACAGATGTCCTACAGCAACAATACTTAACACACACATATTCCATCTGAATAGTACTTATATTGGCAGTGGACAAATAGACAATAATATATATGTGTATGTGTGTGTGTGTGTGTGTGTGTGTGTGTGTGTGTGTGTGTGTGTTTACCTTTCCCAACACACAGAAATTTAAGTAACTTCTTTCCTCCTCATCCAGACTCTCTCCACCTGTAATCAAATGTAATCAAAACTGCAAAACTACATTTGTTAGTATTTTGCATACACCATTTTAATATTGAAGCATATAGAAGATCCCAGTAAGTACTTCAACCTTATGGAATGAGATAATCTCAATTTCTGATGCAGAAAAACTAGTTCATGCGTTCATGACCTCAAGACTGGATTATTGTAATGCACTTCTAGGTGGTTGTCCTGCATCCTCCATAAATATGCTATGGTGAGTAGATACAAAATGCAGCTGCTAGAGTGCTTACTAGATCACGAAAATATGAACATATTACCCCAATTATATCATCACTAATTTCTATCACATTACAATCCTTCACGCTCTTTAAGGTCACAAAACTCTGGACTTTTGATAATACAGAGGATATCAAAGTCAACTAAAGGAGGTAGAACTTTTCCACAATTAGCTCCTAAACTCTGGAATAGCCTTCCTGATAATGTTCGGGGTTCAGACATACTCTCTCAGTTTAAATCCAGATTAAAAACACATTTCTTTAGCCTAGCATTCACATAACGCATCCCATAATGTTGTACTCCGGTCATGTCTGATAAAACAATAACAAATGTACATGGCCATCTCTGCCTGAAATGCACTGAACAGCAGCTACGCTAATCCTTCTCCATTTGTCTCCTCTTCCTAATCAGTGAATGTGACAGCTCCAGCTCAGAACTAGCCTGTAGGAAGATTCCAGATGACGCCAACACCCACGAAAATCTGACCGTTCTGCTCTCCAGGCCGGCTTTGATCGTCCTGGTACCCTGCTTCTGGAATTCTCGTTGCTTGGAGGCCAGTCACTGTTGCCGAGGATGGCCCCCTATGGACAGCCTGGGGATACTTTGAAGCCGTGGAGAAGGCATTGGACTGCAATTGATGCGGGCAGTTTTGGTGCGGTATCTTGGAACTGCGTTTGCGGTGACTGTTTTGGACTACAATTGCACAAACAGACTTTGTGCCCGGGTCTCCATCAGTGGACAGTTCATAATTCCAGTGGAATAGACTTCATGTTGAGATTGTGGTGATTTCCTGATTACACAGTTGCACTATTTGTTTTATCATATAGCACACAGTTATAGAAAGGAATTATTTATAATTACACTATCCGGTGTCATCCAGATGAGGATGGGTTCCCTTTTTAAGTCTGGTTCGTCTCCATGTTAGATATTCCCATTACCTTTTTGAAAGTTAACGATAACATAGCATTACAGCTATTCACCATGATGTAATACAGAGAGTGGGTTAAGGTTAATTACATTTAGCAAGTGTTTTGGACAAGGCAAGCTGTAGTAATTAGCATTAGGAGGATGGGTTAGGGCCATGTTTCTTCGTGTGTTCGGTGAACGTTAATGCTGGTGAACAGGTGCAGACAGTCAGTGGCTAATGAAACTTGCTAGCTCAGTAATGTCAAGGTCAAAAGTTCTTCACAAGGTTAACGTGACAACAAGAGAGGTTGGGGGTTACAATAGGTTGAAATGATTTCCCCGATCTCTGTAATGTTGGTTGACTTAATTAGGTTGTGCAAAAAAATTGGTAGTGAGGTGCTAAAGGCTGGAAAATAAATATTATCTAGTTAGCTAGATTTTCCTGGTGAGTCTACAGCACCATTTTGTTCATTAGGAGAGTGGAGGTCACATTTCCAAAATGACACAATTTGGGACTCTGTAACGCAATTTCTCAATTAAAGCCCCAAGTCATTTATCCATATTTTGTAGCTAACAACTAACCAACACTCTTTTTGCTCTTTTACAGCTTTTCAAATGGAAGGGAGTGGGACTCCTGTCTTCCCAGATGGCAGGGAGATTTGTAAGATGCATCAACTCCAATTCTTAAATCTGTCAAATATTTTAATGATTTTAATAAAATGTCACCTGAATTTCATGCAATTGATTATTTTTTGAGCATTTTAGTAGAATTTTAGCACACAAACAAATAGCATTTTAGGATAATTGTAGGGGGAAAAGTATAAACAACACATCGGTGTTATTTTCGTGTTATTTTTTTAACACATCTTTGTGTGGAAATGTTTAACGCACAGCATGTGTTAAATGTACTAACACACTGTGTTAAAAGCAACACAAAATGTGCTGTCCTTAACTAGACACACAGATGTGTTAAAAATGAACACATGATTGAGTGAATGATATCAATATATTTATCCATTACTGTACACTAGAAAAAGTAAAAATGTGCGATAACAGTCCAGTTTACATGACATTAAATGCACCGCTATTTCATTAGCTTGGGCTTACCTGTTTGTAATGCCCACTGGATCGTAAGATGGTTACTCAGTTTTTTTTTTTGGATGCTTTAAACGTCTCCTTTGATCAAAATCGGATGTTTTTGTCTTAAATATATGACTTATTTGAGTTCTTAACTTCAAAGTCTATATATAAACACCACTTTAGCAGCTCTAGCAATACATTTCTGAACACGTCTTGTGTATAAATAAAGGAGATATCAAGTTGACATATTTGTTTATAATGTGGTATATTTAATAAACCTGAAAATATTAACCCATTTTTTAAATAAAATTAACCCAGCGTTTTTGTAAAAATTAAACTATGGGTTTAAAAAACAAATCATTTGATGAGTTAAAATTAACAACCCAATGTGATGGGTTAGTTTAGCCCAAAATGTGTTCTGTCTTATATTTACCCAGCCGTTGGTTTGTGTTTAACCCAGTGTTTGTATATTTGTAAGCAATTGTAAGTATTTATTAAATCTATCTGTGGTAAATACCTATTAAGGAGAACACTTTATCTGACAACTTTATCCCCTTTATTAATCATTTGGAAAAATATTGATAAAGGCTTTACATTAGAGGAATTATATTTGCTTGTCTATGATAAGGTTGAAACCTATTAGGGCCAGTTTCCTGCACACAAATGAAGTATACTATTTAAGAACATATTTCTTTGTGGATAATCCTGGTTCCCACTGTATGAGATCTCAGACGTACCTGTATGCAGGATTAACAGATTTCCTTTGAGCCTTTTCAGCACTTCTGGCAATAGAGCATTGGATTTCCCCCAACCCCACCTCCTTTTCAAAAAAACTGACTTAAACTTGACCCAATGCAAAACTTATTTTATAGACAAATAAAGATGCTTTTAAATATTGTAATCATTTACCAAATGTGTGAAATTCGTTAAACCCATGATGCCTCTGTGTAAAATATGATATGTGCAAAACTTCTTATGAAAGAAGTAAATACTAATGTGCCGTCTGAAAGAAATTGTTTTTGAAGGGTTGGAGGATGAAAATGAAAATATGAAAAAGAGAATTTTTAGTTACTTCATGTTTAGGTGACAGTATATAAAACTAATTGTCAGTTTATGAGACACATCCAGCTTTACCTACATTTACTGGCCCATTTATTGCCAGATATTGACATTTTCAAGAGTAAAAATAAACCTGAAAATATTAACCAACTTATGAAATAAAATTAACCCAGCATATAATTTTATTTTATTGCCAGATATTGTTCGGGGAACTATCTGGTCAGTTTTAGTCTTGTGGTGATCCTGTGAATGTAAAACAATATCAAAATCTTTCATAAATATAAACATTTTTAAAAAAAATCTATATTTAGCAAATATTTTTATAACCTTGTTTTATTTGCAATTGTTTGATATCCATGAGAGGATTTTTTAAACAAAAGATCAAAAAGTTAAACAATAAAGACAATTGTTCACAGCCTTCTTTGCTCATATTTACCAAGGGTGCCAATATTAGTGGAGGGAACTGTACACTGTACATTTTTTTTTAAAACAGTGTGTTAACATTTTAAGAGGAAAAAACTGTCAAAGAGAAACCTGTAAATTGCAAAGTCCAATGAGAGAAACCAGTGTGTCGATCAACCGTAAGAAGAGGCAAAAAACAGCCAATATGTCACACCACATTTGGATCTGGTAAGAAGTCTGATGAAAACTGCCCAGCTCTGAGGGGAAAACATTAAGCTCTTCAATAACTACTTTTACATGGACAGCAATAATCTAATTATTGATCATATTCTGAATAAGATAATATTCTGATTAAGGTGTTTAAATGAGTTGCTTTTAGAATATTCCTTTCATGTTCCCGTTTTACATGTTATAGAACATAGACCGATTAATGGCACACGTCATTACTTCCCCATGCCACGCCGTCCAACAAAACAATTTCGCCAATCCAAGTAGTTTTCCGCAAAAAAGCACAAAAGACTGCAAGTTGCATCACAAATTTTGAAAAAAGGCACAACAATCACAAAAAGACTGCGAAATCCTATAAGGACTAACTTCTTGTGCCGTGCAATATAGTTTATTTGTGTCTGCAACAAAAGTTCAAGTTGTGTGACACAAATCACACACAAAAAATAATAAAATAAATTTTTTTTAAAAAAATTTAAAAAACTATTGTCCTTATAAGAGAACGGCCCATCATCATTTACTACTTACTTATTTCTGGAAAATCAAGATTGTCTGTTATTTTCTTTGTTGTGCTGTGGTGGACAGTAGGCTAAGCCTACTGGAATTGAAATCGCATACTTACCTACTATATAGTAGCCATGTCAGAGGTGTAGTGTATCCGAATTCTCAGTAGGCGAGAAATACCCGGATGGCGTACTGCTACGCGAGTCAAACAATCCCATGATGCAACGTGACTGGTGCGGACGAGCTCAGAAAAAAAAGAGAAAAAAAAACGCAGAAGACAATGTCGGCTCTTTTTAAGTATTAAACCTTGGTTAAACAGAACTTGTTTAACAATACCCCAATAAATTGTTAACTTGTTTAAGATTTTTGCGTTTATGATGATATCGAAGGTCACATGACAATGCTAAGATGGCGGATGTAGTATATCCAGGATTGTAGTCATAATAAACACTGATTAGTGTCATAGTATGCGATGTCGGGCGCTGCCTAACTTTCCATTTAACTTGACAAAGTGATACGGAACTGTAATGTGGTCAAGACCTGACTGGAACTACTTTAGCTGTGCATTTACTGAAAAATAAATAACTGCACACCTCAGAACGTCTGTCAGCCAATCAGAATTGAGAATTCAAAAGTGGAAGTATATTAGACTAAAGACTGAGCAATAGAACCTCTGACAACAATACATTATATACTTTTAAAGCATGTATTCACTTGCAAACTATCTAACAAACAATGTGAAATTTACCTTATGCTGATGAAAAGAAAAATAATAACGCTATAAACGAACACACGCGATGATAAAGCATATAATCAGAAAACGTCATCACGTGCGTGATTTCGCACAAACGCCCTGAAGGGGAAACAAGGGAACTGCAAAGTCGATGGAGAACCTTTGCATCATTTATTTACTCTACCATTACAATCAGGTTAAATCTCTTTGGGAGGACTTAAGTTGTTATTTATCTTTTATAAAATATGATTAAAATTTTTCATTGAAATATATATTTCTTTAAAGGGCGCATGGTGGCTTAGTAGTTAGCACGTTCGCCTCACACCTCCAGGGTCGGGGGTTCGATTCCCACCGTGGCCCTGTGTGTGCGGAGTTTGCATGTTCTCCCCGTGCTGCGGGGGTTTCCTCCGGGAACTCCGGTTTCATCCCCCACTTCAAAGACATGCATGGTAGGCTGATTGGCATGTCTAAAGTGTCCGTAGTGTATGAATGGGTGTGTGAATGTGTCTGTGTTTGTGTGGCCTGCGATGGATTGGCACCCTGTCCAGGGTGTACCCCGCCTTGTGCCTGATGCTCCCTGGGATAGGCTCCAGGTTTCCCCACAACCCTGAGAAGGATAAGCGGTATAGAAGATGGATGGATGGATATATTTCTTTATTTTTCTGACATTGACCATGCGATTGTTGTCTTGTTGTTAATTTCTTTGTGTTATAAATAAATTATTCACAAAAACGTATTTCTCAACATCTTGCCTAGATTTGATGTCTTTCTTGCTGAGATTTCTCTTATCGTAAACTCTATTAAAATCATTGATAACAATAAGAATAACAAGTTTCAGAAGAATTATGATCATATTTTTCTTACTGATTGAGGTGCTATTGTTTGTTGGTTTTTTATTCCTCTTCTTTTTTCTTTCATGTTATTGTATTTCAATGCAGTGTTGTTTTCTTTTCTTTTCTTGCAATAAAAGAAATAAAGAAAGAAACTGAATAAGGAAAGATCTGAATTCTCCAGAGCCCCAGAAGTATTGTTTGTATGGACGGGACGACGCAAAAGTTTTGCGAGAGAATGCCAACAATTTAAAAAGCATTAAAACATAAATTTTCCTCCCCTCACCAGGTCCCCTTACTTGAGGTGATAAGAGTCTACATTTCTTTATATAAGTAACCGTTATGTATATCAATGATAAATCGTTACATTGTAATTCCCCACAGTTACTGACCCTTACTCTCAAATGAAAGAGGGTAAAAAAAAATCACATTTATTGTTACCCTCATTCCACAATTAATATGCTGTTAGTCAAGTCTGTGGTGTTGTAGAAAAGCCTATTTTTAGCTTAACGGTGACGTCGCTGTGAAGGGGAGTGGGCTGTGCAGGGGAGGGCGGGGCTGTGAAGGGGGAGCTCGCTGAGGCGGAGCAACACATAATCCATAGCCGACGCGCTGCCATCGCCTTCTAGGCTGTGTTTTAATTGGTTGGAAGCTCCTGACAATCATGTGTACTTATCCAATAATGTTGTGAGGTTTGTGTGGTCAGCTGCATAGTCTTCTACCATGAGTGAATAGTGTGTGCTGCCTACAGGAAAAATAAATGGGGGAAAAAATAGGTATTTTCAAAAACCTAAACAACTATTCTATTCTAGGCATAAACACCACCACCACCTACGCTCCCCCCATTCCCCATTCCCCCCTCTCCTCTCCTCTGCTCCACCCCCCCCCCCCCCTCTCTCTTTCTCTCTGATGGGCGTAACTTCTTTTCAGTGCCAAAAGCACACTTTGTTGTATGGTTGGGAGCCGTTATAAGGAAAAACAAGCCAAGACGCGCGGTCTTTCCATGCTGTATAACATGTGCCTGATATTTACGTATGCCACAATAATGATTTTATTAGTAGTAGAGTTGTTGTTTTTAAATAGGCCTATATATAAATGCATTGTGATCTTTTATCATGTCTTATTTGAGTAAAAAAAACAAAAACAAACAAACAAAAAAAAAACAACAACAACGTTTGGGTCAGTCTTAATATATATATGTTTTGTTTTCTTTTTTTTTCATATGAAAAAAAGTGATGGGACACGTCTCTGTGTTACGCCTATACACACACTAGGACAAGAGAAGATGGACGCGCACATTCCCAGCAGGTATTGGGCTTTTAAAGCATTTTAATTATTGCTATCTCCGAGTTTTCTATTTGAGCAGTCCCCATTAATGCTTACTAACAAACTAATATTTACATTGATGAGCTCATGTATACGTGCCTATCCATATAAGATTTAGTTTCGTTTTCAGCGGTTTATAACTGTCCTTACAATAGTCTATCCCGGATTGGAGGCTGTTATTATTAAATATTTAGTCCTTGTTTTATCCTGGGACTAATTATATGCGGCAGGATTATAACGTTTTAAACATAAAGCTACGTTTATGTATATATTTAGCAGTTGTCTTGGTGGTAAAAACCTATTTGTTTCTATGTTTATTGGCAAGTTAAACGCAAATAGGTAAAAGTTTAGCCCTATCTAGTAAACAACTTCGGTTACTGTCTGGTTTCAATCTCACATCAATTTAACTGCAAAGTTCTTCTGTAGGCCTACTGTGGTAGATGTTGTGTTGAAACATAGCTTGTTTAACTCAATCACATTAGAGAGAATATAGTAAGCTTTCCAGAGAGTTCCACAAGACATCTTCAGGAGTTGGATAAAGTTATATGATAAACAAACAAACACACACACACATATATATTTTTAAATACTTATTTTACCAGCAGCCCTGTTTTTTGTCATTATTTTTACAGGCTTTCCAGGGCATAGTGAGAGAAAAAAAAACAACTTTTGGTATACACTGCTCGTTCATGGGTTTTTTTTTGTTTTGTTTTTTTTTACCCCCCCCCCCCCCCCCCCCCCCCCCACATTGTGGCTCAAATGTCACAATGGTAAAAAAAAAAAAAAGGTGACATATCAGTCATTCTCATCTATACTCTCTCACTAACAATATATTTCCTTCCTGAGAATCTATGCGCAGTAGATGGTTTGTTTGGTTTTCTACAATTCTCTGTAATGTCAAGACTGTTGTACGTGCAGTATCTCTGGAGGTCAGTAGTTTCCGAAATACTCCAACCAGCCCTTTTGACCAACCAACAACCATGCCACGGTAAAAGTCACTGAGATCACATTTTTCCCCGTTATGATGTTTGATGTGAACATGATCTGTAACATTGATCTGTATCTGTATGATTTGCTGATTGCGTGATTGCAGACCAGTTACACTCCTCTGTGGCAATGGTATTCCCCAGTGCCAGTGGTGTCCTTCAGCCCCCTGAGCCCTGCTACATGGGCCTAATTTATCAAGATGGATACGGATGTATTTATTCGTAAATCATTCGTACGAGGGTTTACACAAGAAATTTGGTATTCATGTAAATCCCATAAATTCAGAAAAAAAACATTTGTTTTCTACTCGTGCTCCTAAGTGTGTGAAAATTTACACATGGGAACGTTAATTAATGTAAAGCTCTACATGAATGAAAAAATTGCATTTATCACTTTTAGATATGGAATGTATTGTCAAGAGGTTTTTTAAAATTACATTTACAGCATTTAGACTTGAAGTTCTTTAGATTCTCTATCAAAAACATATCCTCATGCTAGCTCCCTTTCAAAGGGAACTCAATGGAAGTGCATCATGAAGTGTCATGCTTCTGGGGAAAATCGTGTTTATAACTCCATGATGTCGGGTTATTAAGCATTATACAGTACGGCTGTTTTGCTATGCCGAAGGTGGAGGAGGCGGTTGCCAGCCACCTCTCTCCAGCAACGGCAGCAAAATCAGGGGGCCGGTTTTGCCATCCAAACCATGTAAGACCATCTCGGTATAGATTGGCGAAGTCTCTGTGGCCGCGGGTCTCAGCGTGGAAACTACTGCCAAATGTCTCTCCATGGGTTCTGTCCTCCATTGAAAAGGGTTCCGGGTCCAGTTCATAGCTGGACACCCCCCACCCTCTTTCAGAGGCATGCTCACCACAGTAGTCAGCACAATGTAGAGCCCGACGTTAGCCCAAGGCGTAGATCTCTCTTGGACAAAAGGAGCCAAAGAACATGTACCTCTTTCTCTGAGGGAGGGAGGTTTTACAGTCGATGTGGGCATGTGTGTCCCCAACATGCGTAGGGCAATCCTATCAACATTGAGCAAGATAAAGTTAGGTCTGGCCATCCCCTCCAGTCTCTACGGAGACTGTTGGGACTTATGGCAGCAGCAGCCAACGTCATACCGTTTGGCCTGTTGCACATGAGACCTTTCAGTGGTGGCTGAAAGTCTGAGAGTAATCAGTGTCACGCGACAATGCCTAAGTGCTCTGAGAACTTGGAGGTGTCCCTGGTTTCTAGCCTCGGGTCACACTCTAGGGGCATCTCTTATCGCAAGATGGTAAGGTCATCATTATTCCCTAATTTGTTTTCAACGTTGGGGACAAGGTGGTTTAATTCAATTCAATTAAATTCAATTTATTTGTATAGCAATTTTTACAATGGTCATTGTCTCAAAGAAGCTTTACAGAAATATATAAACAAGGAATACAGATTTTAAATGTGTGAATTTATCCCAATTGAGCGAGCCGGTTGCGACGGTGGCGAGGAAAAACTCCTTAAGATGTTAAGAGGAAGAAACCTTGAGAGGAACTAGATTCAGAAGGGAACCCATTGTCATCTGGGTAACAACGGATAGTGTGAAAGTAAAGGAAAGTTCATCATGGTTTAATATGAAGTATGTTTGTTGAACTAGTCCACTGTTCAAAGGAGACCTGAGTGCAAACTGCATCTTGTAATTGCAGACCCAAGGCCATAGTAGCAACCGTAGTCCCAGCAAACACAGTGAGAATGTCCATGTGGAATTGGAGTAGATGAGAGTTCCATCCAGAGATAGGGCATCCGAATGGATCAGACAGGTCCGGAGAGCAGAAAGAATCAGGATCACTAGCATCTCCATAAAATCTTGTGTGGCTCGACAGAAGGAGAGAGGGAGAGATTGTTAGGTAAGACTGTGCTTTGCATAAAAGAAAGTCTACTCATGGTAAGCTTGAGTAAACAAATACGTTTTAAGCCCAAACACTAATTGGAAGACCGTTCCCTAACTGTGGGGCTCTATAAGAGAAAGCTCTTCTCCCTGCTGTAGCCTTCGCTATTTGAGGTACCGACAAATAGCCTGCACCTTTTTATCTAAGTAGGCATGGCGGATCATAGAAAACCAAAAGTTTGCTTAGATACTGTGGCGTGAGACCGTTTAGTGCTTTATAGGTCAATAATAGTATTTTATAATCAATGCGAGATTTCACTGGGAGCCAATGCAGTGTTGATAAGATCGGGGTGATGTGGTCGTATCTTCTGGTTCTAGTTAGGACTCTAACAGCTGCATTCTGGACTAACTGGAGTTTGTTTATGCTCCTACTGGAACATCCAGACAGTAAGGCATTACAATAATTTAGTCTAGAGGTGACGAAAGCATGAACTAATATTTCTGCATCATGTAGTGACAATATATTTCTTATCTTAGAAATATTTCTGAGATGAAAGAAGGCTATCCTGGTAATATTATCTACATGAGCATCAAATGATAGACTGGAGTCAATAATCACTCCAAGGTCTTTTACTGCTGCACATGACGAAACGGAAAGACCATCCAGCATTACTGTGTAATCAGAAATTACTTCTAGCTACATGTGGTCCTAGTACAAGTACTTCTGTCTCATCAGAATTAAGTAAGAGGAAGTTAATAAGCATCCACCGTCTAATGTCTTTTACACATTCCTCAACTTTATTAAGCTGCTGTCTGTCCTCTGGCTTCGCTGAAATATACAGCTGTGTATCATCAGCATAGCAGTGGAAGCTAATTCCATGTTTACGAATAATTTGACCTAGAGGTAGCATATATAAAGTAAAAAGCAGTGGGCCTAAAACAGAACCTCGTGGAACACCAAATTTAACCTCGGTATGTGTGGAGAAGTCGCCAGTTACATCTATGAATTGATAACGATCAGTCAAATAAGACCTGAGCCATATATAGCTTATATGGTTGGTTACCGTTATAAGTAAAAGAAGCCAAGACACGATTTCTTGCAAGCTGCTGGATAACAGGTGCCTAATATTTACTTTATTTAATTTAATGCCACAATTATGATTTTAGATTATCAGCTATATATATATATATATATATATATATATATATATGACTGATAAGGTATTTTTGTAAATTGTTTGGGTCAGCTTCTATATTTTTATAATTTTTTTTCTTTCTTATAAAATAGTGATTGGACACATCTATGTGTCACGCCCATTCACAGGCTAGAACAGGAAAAGATGGGCACACACGCGGATGCTCTCAGCAGGTATCGGGCTTTTGAAGCATTTTAAGATTGCTATCTCCAAGTTTTCTATTTGATCAGCTTACTAACACACTAATATTTATATACATTTCTGTGCATGTATTAGTTTATGTGCAAGTTTCTACAGTGAGGGAAAAAAGTATTTGATCCCCTGCTGATTTTGTACGTTTGCCCACTGACAAAGAAATGATCAGCCTATAATTTTAATGGTAGATTTATTTGAACAGTGAGAGACAGAATAACAACAAAAAAAATTCCAGAAAAACGCATGTCAAAAATGTTATAAATTGATTTGCATTTTAATGAGGGAAATATGTATTTGACCCCTCTGCAAAACATGACTTAGTACTTGGTGGCAAAACCCTTGTTGGCAATCACAGAGGTCAGACGTTTCTTGTAGTTGGCCACCAGGTTTGCACACATCTCAGGAGGGATTTTGTCCCACTCCTCTTTACAGATCTTCTCCAAGTCATTAAGGTTTTGAGGCTGATGTTTGGCAACTCGAACCTTCAGCTCCCTCCACAGATTTTCTATGGGATTAAGGTCTGGAGACTGGCTAGGCCACTCCAGGACCTTAATGTGCTTCTTCTTGAGCCACTCCTTTGTTGCCTTGGCCGTGTGTTTCGGGTCATTGTCATGCTGGAATACCCATCCACGACCCATTTTCAATGCCTGGCTGAGGGAAGGAGGTTCTCACCCAAGATTTGACGGTACATGGCCCCGTCCATCGTCCCTTTGATGCGGTGAAGTTGTCCTGTCCCATTAGCAGAAAAACATCCCAAAGCATAATGTTTCCACCTCCATGTTTGACGGTGGGGATGGTGTTCTTGGGGTCATAGGCAGCATTCCTCCTCCTCCAAACACGGCGAGTTGAGTTGATGCCAAAGAGCTCCATTTTGGTCTCATCTGACCACAACACTTTCACCCAGTTGTCCTCTGAATCATTCAGATGTTCATTGGCAAACTTCAGACAGGCATGTATATGTGCTTTCTTGAGCAGGGGGACCTTGCGGGCGCTGCAGGATTTCAGTCCTTCACGGCATAGTGTGTTTCCAATTGCTTTCTTGGTGACTATGGTCCCAGCTGCCTTGAGATCATTGACAAGATCCTCCCGTGTAGTTCTGGGCTGATTCCTCACTGTTCTCATGATCATTGCAACTCCACGAGGTGAGATCTTCCATGGAGCCCCAGGCCTTGGGAGATTGACAGTTCTTTTGTGTTTCTTCCATTTGCGAATAATCGCACCAACTGTTGTCACCTTCTCACCAAGCTGCTTGGCAATGGTCTTGTAGCCCATTCCAGACTTGTGTAGGTCTACAATCTTGTCCCTGACATCCTTGGAGAGCTCTTTGGTCTTGGCCATGGTGGAGAGTTTGGAATCTGATTGATTGATTGCTGCTGTGGACAGGTGTCTTTTATACAGGTAACAAGCTGAGATTAGGAGCACTCCCTTTAAGAGTGTGCTCCTAATCTCAGCTCGTTACCTGTATAAAAGACACCTGGGAGCCAGAAATCTTTCTGATTGAGAGGGGGTCAAATACTTATTTCCCTCATTAAAATGCAAATCAATTTATAACATCTTTGGCATGCGTTTTTCTGGATTTTCTTGTTGTTATTCTGTCTCTCACTGTTCAAATAAATCTACCATTAAAATTATAAAATGATCATTTCTCTGTCAGTGGGCAAACGTACAAAATCAGCAGGGGATCAAATACTTTTTTCCCTCACTGTAACCATCTATGATATAGTTTTGTTTTTGTTTCAAGTTTATATAAATATAGACCATGCAAAACAGTTTTGTGCAATTGTAATTTCTTCAATTCAAGTAGTTTTCTACAAAACAAAATCACAAAAACATGCAAATTATATCACAAATTTTGAAAAAAAGCCACAGCAAAGTCAAGCATTTTTGACTGAAACACAAAAAGAAAACCCAGAGAAATCCTGTATGGACTGGTTATGTAGGGTGAATTCCAATATATTGGGATATTTCTTACCATAAATAATCCAAAATACCTAACACATGCTATACGGTCAGGTCCATAAGTATTTGGACAGTGACACAATTTTCATATTTTTGTCTCTGTATACCACCAAAATGGATTTGAAATGAAGCAATGCAGTCAAGCAGGATGTGATTGAAGTGTAGAGTTTCAGCTTTAATTTAAGGGGTGTAACGAAAATATTGCATTAACCATTCAGGAATTACAGTCCCTACATTTTCGCAGGCTCAAAAGTAGTTGGACAATTGACTGATTAGCAGTTACAAGGTCAGTTGTGGCCTATTTCCTCTTTATTTCATGAAAAATTAAGGAGATAAAAGGTCTGGAGTTGAGTGGCTGCTGATAGAAGTGTATCAGGATGAATTCTGAAGCATATAGAGCTATAATTTCTGCTCAGATTCAGTCTAATGCTGCAAAACTGATAGGACGGCACATCACAGTACAGATGGATAATGACCTAAAACATGTTGCAATGGGTTTGAAATGAAGCAATCAGGATGCGATTGAAGTGTAGACTTTCAGCTTTAATTCAAAGTATTCAAAAATGCATTAACTCTTTAGGAATTACAGACATTTTTTAAAAAAGAGTTCCTCCATTTTCACAGGCTCAAAAGTAATTGGACAAACTAACAATTATAAATATAAGGCTTATTTTTAATACTTAATACAGCCTGAAGTCTGGAACCTATGAATATCACCAAATGCTAGGTTTACTCCCTTGAGATGCTTTGCCATGCCAAACTGAAGGCTAAAACCGAGAGTAGATAATCAGAGCTATTTATTGTTTAAACAATCAATCTAACAGGACACACCTGGGTGACAAGAAACACGTGTCACATGATCCAGTATTTTTGCTCGCCTACAATGTGCTAAGTACTATGTCATTTAACACATCTACATATAAAATCTGAACCTCTTAACTCTCTTCTCATATTCTTTTGATCTCAAACGCAAATATCTTTAGTCTACATCAAAAGCAAATGAATTGACTTTACCATTCCAATAGTTTCAGAGGGGACTGTATTATAAAAAAAAGAACCCCTGGCAAAAAAACAGCCCCTGGCAAAAGTTATGGAATCACCACATGTAGAGGACGTTCACCCGGGTTTTTTACTTCGTAACAAATCACAGATATGACACAAAAATATTTTTGTTTAATAGCTGAACATTCTGCCTTCATGAAACATACCCTCAATCAAATTTAGTTAAATTGTTGTAATTAATAGCATATTTTTTTCCAGATCATGTAGAGGAAAAAAATTATGGAATCATCAACAAAAAAAATCACAGTTAGCACTTTGTTGCTCTTCCTCTGGCTTTTATGATGGCCTGAATTTTTTGAGGCATAGACTTCACTAATGAAAAACATTCTCCATCAAGCTGGTTCCAACTTTCTCGATTAGCGGTCGACAGATCAACTTTGCAGGATGGAGCCTTGCCATGGACCAATTTTTTTTTTACATTTCCTCCATAAATTTTCAGATTGAGATCCGGACTGTTTCCTGGCCATGTCACTGAGTTCACCTGCCTTTCCTAAAGAAAAGCTTTAACACTTTTTGCCCTGTGGCAAGATGCATTATCATCCTGAGCAATGACTTCATCATCACCAAACCTGTTTTCTATCCATGGAATGAGAAGTGTCCAAAATTTCAACGTGCACCTGTACATTGACTGTTGAGGTGTCCAGTGGTCTTTTACCTGACATGCAACACCATATCATAAATGAGTGGGGAAATTTGATCATGTTCTTCAGGCAGTCATCTTTATATGTTTCATTAGAACGGCACCAGACAAAAGTTCCAGCATCATCTCCTTGGTCAATGCAGATTCATCACTGAATATCACTTTCATCCAATCATCCACACTCCATGAATGCTTCTCATTAACCCACTGTAACCTGGTTTTCTTCTGTTTAGGTGTTAGTGCTGGTTTTTGTTTGGCTTTTCTATACGTAAATCCCATGTCTTTCAGCCTATTTCTCCTTTTTCTTCCCATTTGTTTTTCATTTGTTTTGTTATGCATTTTCTATTTTCAAGGCATATTGCTTTGAGTTTTCTATCCTGATGCTTTGATGTCTTCCTCGGTATTCCCGTACGTATTCCTTTTATAATCTTCCCATTTTGTTTGTACTTGCACCAAATTTTAAACAAAGCTGATGGGAACAACCAACATCTTTTTCCACACTCTGTGGCGGATTTGCTTCCTGGAGGAGTTTTTTGTAATCCTTTCCATTGTTTCAATTGATGACTCACGTGGGGCTATGTTTCCTTTCAAAAAGTCCAAGGTGAAGGTCTGTATGCACTCTCTTTTAAGTCGGACTAATTTGCATTTTTATACATGTGCTATTATTTGTTTAATCATTTGTTTTAGTATTTGTAATTTGTTGGCAAATTACAAGGTGATTCCATATTTTTTTTCTCCACACTGAGTGAATCCATAATTTTTTCCCTCTACTTGATATGGGGAAAAAAGTATGCCATTAATTAAAATTATTTAATTTAACTTGTTTCACAATGCCAGAATGTTCAGCTACGACGCAAAAAACCCGGGCGAGCATCCTCTAACTGCGGTGATTCCATAATTTTTGCCATGGGTTGTAACTTACCCTTTTGCCAGAACTGACCAAAAATCATTTTAATGACACCTTTGCTAGTTTGCGATACATATTTTCATTGGTTTCGACCTTTACTTTCATTTTTAAACATGTTTAAAACGTTACTTATTTGTAGCATACTTAGGCATGGTATTGATAAAAGAAAATCCCAGGTGTTCACATCAAGTATTTCCACTTCCACTTTTTTTTTTTTTTTTTTTTTTTGCTTTCGCACCATTCTATGTTCTAGAGGCTGTTGTATGTGAAAATCCCAGGAGATCCCAACATGTTCTGACATACTCCAACCAGCCCACATTTTTCCCCCACTGTGATGTTTGACCATGTTGACCTGAACCTCTTGACATCCACTGAGTAGTGAAAGTTTTAATATTAATATAGTCTACAATTAACATGGATGAACATATTTGGCAAAGGCAACAACAAAAACTTAAGAAAAAGTAAATAAAGAAAGGAGCTAGGCCACCCTGTCATTACTCCAGTCCCAGGTACTCTCCTTGAATAATCTGACTCTGATTGATTGGTTTTGGTCAAATTTTTGTTTTTGCAAATCGAGAGGTACCCCTAATAATGAAATTGCAAATGCCAGTGTGTTTAAAATCTGATTGAAAAAGCAGAATTATTATTTTTTTTCCTTTCAGTCTGAAGCCAATCATTTGAGCTTGATAGTTTGATAATTGTTTTCATTTCCATACTTCACAGGTCAGAACCAGTTTCTTCAAAGCAGTTTGCTTTTTTAAGGACACTCTTCATCCCGCTCATTATTTTTGTGTTTCTCTACTTCATCCAGTGGCTCACTAGAGAAAATGTTAATAATTACAAGCCTATTGTTTTGTACCCTCTCCCAAAAAAGAAGCCGTCACCCTCAATGTCATGTGGTGTGCCAGTGCAAAATGATCCAATCATTAAAGTCAACAATCTTAATACATATCTGGTCGGCTCCTACATAGAGCACCGTCAGGAGGTGAAAATGATAAAGACAATCGCTATAGTGCTTCGTAGTGAAACTACAAATTATAACTGCTTGCTGTGCTGCAACGGACAGACCACATCCGTACCCGCTATGTACAACATTCACTCTGACCACTTTGGGTTTGAATACGGTACGGCTGATATTACCTGCCAATTACCAGAAGACTGTGAAACACCGACACATGTGGCAATCACTTCCCGATCATCTAATAAGGATGGATCCTCACAGGACATTCACACCTTCCAACCTGTTAGGAATCAGCAGAAGCAGGAAGTCTTTCCTTATGAGTTTACAGTCTGCATTTCTGTCATGTATGATTATGACAATGTCCTGGAGCTTGTGCAGGCCATGGAGATGTTCAAGATACTCGGAGTCCAGAAGGTAGCTATTTACAAAACCAGTTGCCTTCCCAAAACACAGAAGGTCCTGGATTACTACATCAAGCAGAACTTTGTGGAACTTATCCCCTGGAAAGTAAATTCTTACATCAAGGTGTCCAGAGGCTGGCAGAAATCGGTTTCACCAGGAGAGCTGCATTACTACGGCCAAATTCCGGCACTCAATGATTGTGTGTATCGTTACATGTACCAGACTCGCTATGTAGCTCTGCAAGACTTGGATGAAATTATTCTACCTATGAATTTAAAAAACTGGACAGAGCTCCTGCCTGAACTGGAGAGGAAATACAATCAGATTGGTGGCTTTGAATTTGAGAATAATTATTTTCCTCTTTCAATCACGGATTCAAGCCCTAAGTATTCTCCAGACTCCTGGAAGAAGGTTACGGGAGTAAACATTTTACAACATATCATTAGAATAAGCAATGATCCAACGAAATTCAATAACTTCAAAGTGATTGTTAATCCTCGCCTAGTGTTTCAGACTACAGTCCACGGATTTTTGCAGACTGTGAGGAATAGTGTCAGAGTGGACCCTCACATTGCCCGCATGTATCACATGAGATCCATTCCAAGAGAAATCTGGGTAACACGTTCCCAAATACAGGACACACATCTGAGGGACTATGCGGACAGTCTGATCCCGGCTGTTTCTGAAGTTCTTCGACAAGCACTGGGCATTTAATAAAATGCATAACTAATCTGTGTTAAACCAGAAAATGTGTGAAAATAATTAATATATATATATATATGATCAAGAAATTTTATATAAACATTTCATGACACTGTCTAAAACTTCCAAATGCATTCTAATAAATTTAGCTGGAACAATGATTAGCTGAATGTCATAAGACAGGACTTTCTTGTAATATTTACTGCAGTTTTTATAGACAAATAAAATGCTTTTAAATATATGAATTATCAGTTAAATATGTGAAACTCTGTTCAGTTTGTAGTCTTCTTGAATCCTGTGATGCCTGTACATAAAGCATGATATGCACACAACTTCCTGTGAAGTGTAAAACACTATTAAGCTATATACTAATTCAGTATCTGACAGAAATTCTGTCATTGAATGGTAAGATGATTAAAATGCAAAGATTTACGCAACTATTCAGCAACGTAGAAGGTAAGAACAACCTATGACAGTAACATACATAAACAATACATAAACAGTACATAAACTTAATTGCCAGTTTATTAGGCACCCCCAGCTTTTGCCCGTTTTTTCCAGTTTCATTTTTATTGAACATTTCTGCTGTACATTTCTGCTGTACATTTCTGCTGAACATATCTGTTGAACATATCTGTTGAACATAACATTTCTGCTGAACATAACATTTCTGCTGAACTAAACATTTCTGCTGAACATTTCTGCTGAACTAAGCATTTCTGCTGGACATTTCTGCTGGACATTTCTGCTGGACATTTCTGCTGAACATTTCTGCTGAACATTTCTGCTGAGTATATCTGTTGAACATTTCTGCTGAACTGAACATTTCTGCTGGACATTTCTGTTGTACTAAACATTTCTGCTGAAGCTTTTGCCCTTTTATTGGCTGACCACCTATTATTTGGATGTCTGGTCAGTTTTAGTCCTGTGATGGTCTATTTAAATCTTGGAGGAAGTACAAGGGAGAAGACAGGGGCGTAGCCATCATTTCAGATGGGGGGGGACAGAATATCAAGGGTATTCATTGTTTCTGACCTTGGCCTAATTGGTGGATTTCATCTCTTCTTGCTCTTAATTGGCTTAATATGCAATTTAAGATTCTGTACTTGCATGTTATATTGTATATTGCACTGTATTATTTAAATTTTGCAAATTGTATTTAGGCGCACGGTGGCTTAGTGGTTAGCACATTCACCTCACGTTCACCTCACACCTCCAGGGTCAGGGGTTCGATTCTCACTGTGGCCCTATGTGTGCGGAGTTTGCATGTTCTCCCTGTGCTGCGGGGGTTTCCTCGGGGTACTCCGGTTTCCTCCCCCAGTCCAAAGAAATGCATGGTAGGCTGATTGGCATGTCCAAAGTGTCCGTATTGTATGAATGGGTTTGTGTGCCCTGTGATGGATTGGCACCCTGTCCAGGGTGTACCCCACCTTGTGAGCGATGCTCCCTGGGATAGGCTACAGGTTTCCCCATGACCCTGTAAAGGATAAAGTGGTAGAGGGTGGGTGGATGGATGGATGGATGGAAATTGTATTTAGTGTACATTGTATTGCATATACATAGCACACATTATATAATATATATTTGTATAATCACACACTACTTTATTCTATTCTATTCTGTTGTTATTGGTATGTTCCTGTCCTGCCTTGCCAACCTGCCTGTTTCTTGTTCAATCTATTGCCAATACAGTAAAAAGTAAGATCAATAATGAAAAAGAACCCTATAACTTAAAACCTATATCAGAGCATTAATGCATACCACTTAAAATATTTTTAAATACTACATATCCATGATACTGTGGAAGATTTTTAGAAGGTCTCTCACTTTTCTATTGAATGATATATAGTTATGTATAAAGAAGCAGTGTGTGCTCGGCAATCTACCTGTGGCAAAAGCACAAGCTTAGTTTATGGCCTTAGTGCTTTTAAAGCAAAATAATAATAATAATAATAATAATAATAATAATAATAATGAAACACACTCACTTTTTGTTACAATTGAGCAAAATCCCGGTGTAGCTCCTATCTCAGCGTCACCATCGGGGTGTCATTCACTATATGTTCACTGGTGACCGGAGCCGGACTGCAGCTCTTTGGCCGTGGCCTCTGTGTTTCCTGAGTGAATCCCTAAAATCCATTCCAAATCCCATCCATGTTCTAATGCATATATCTTGTCATGTAGAATGATCCACATCTGATGCCGGAAGGGGCAGCAATACTGCGTTTGTGACGTAATCGTGACATTAACGATGACGCACGTCTGAGAGACAGATCCTTCCGCTTTTATATCATAAGGGTGACAGCTAATTGGCTTACAACCACAATACAATTATTAGGGAAGATAACTGACTTCCCCACTACGCAGTGATACAAACTTTTGCACACACACACACACACACACATATATACACACACAGTAATCTTTGCAAGTTACATGATTTGAAGTCGATAAGAGTCAATAGAGGTTTGTCTTTTCATGTGTAAATTTCAACACACTCCGGTGCATGAGTAGAATATGGATGTTTTTCTGAAGTTACAGGATTTTAAAGAACACAAAATTTCTTGTGTAAAGGTTCCTGCGAGCAAACAAATCCATTTGTATCCAGCTTGATAAATGAGGCCCATTGTCTCAGCCCCTTTCAATGAAAATCAAGAAGGTGAGTAAAGGTGTGTGTGTGTAAGGATTCGTCAACATTCGTTTAACATCCGCCCTCGGAGACACAGAAACAGAGTGCGCGTGTGCGTATGCGTGTGAGTGCTGTGGGAGGTTGACACTGGACAGATGGGCAATCTGACTGCAGCTTGCCACAGGTATTGGGCTAAAAAAGCTATTTATAATTGCTTATATTTAAATCCAAATGTACATAAATGCCAAAATGTATATAT
The DNA here is from genome assembly GCF_023375685.1 of Ictalurus furcatus. Classification (NCBI taxonomy): domain Eukaryota; kingdom Metazoa; phylum Chordata; class Actinopteri; order Siluriformes; family Ictaluridae; genus Ictalurus; species Ictalurus furcatus. The sequence goes on from NC_071258.1 coordinate 6,004,387, forward strand.
TTATTTATTGTCTTATGTACTTAATCCATTTCTAGACATTTTAAATAATTCTAGTTAATTGCTGGCTTGAAATGAACCGAAGTTCATATGTGTGAAAATACATGAAAAATGGGGGAAAAAACATGTTTTAGCATGGGATTAATTAGGAGAGATTTTTTTTTTACCATGCTGCAAATAAAGTGCACCGGTTCTACTCAGTTCCAATTACTGAATTTCTTGTTGATACTTCACAGGGCAGTATTTTCAAAGATGTTTGTTTTTCCAAGGATCCTTGTATTCCCTCTCATCCTTATTGTGCCCATCTTCCTCACTGGAGTAATTAACTTCAAGAATTACAAGCCTATTGTTTCTTACCCTCACTGGAGAAGAAGGCTGACGGCATGCGGCGTGCCAGTGCAAAATGATCCGATCATTAAAGTCAGCAATCTTAAAACATATCTGGTTGGCTCCTACGTAGAGCACCGTCAAGAGGAGAAAAATATACGTACGATTGCTATAGTACTTCGCAATGAAAGCACAAAGTATCACTGCTTTCTGTGCTGCAACGGTAAAAATGTGTCCATACCTGCGAATTACAGCATTCACTCTGACCACTTTGGGTTTGAATACGGCACGGCTGATATTACCTGCCGATTACCAGAAAACTGTACATCACCGAGACATCTGGCTATCACTTCGCGATCACATAAAAAGGATAGATACTCTCAAGACATCCACGCCTTCCAACCTGTTAGGAATCAGCAGAAGCAGGAAGTCTTTCCTTATGAGTTTACAGTCTGCATTTCTGTCATGTATGATTATAATAATGTCCTGGAGCTTGTGCAGGCCATGGAGATGTTCAAGATACTCGGAGTCCAGAAGGTAGCTATTTACAAAACCAGCTGCCATCCTGATACGCAGAAGGTCCTGGATTACTACGTCAGGCAGAACTTTGTAGAACTCATCCCCTGGCATGTAGCGTCCTACGTTAATGTGTCCAGAGGCTGGAATAAGACGCTGTCATCAGGAGAGCTGCATTACTTTGGGCAAATTGCGGCGCTCAATGATTGTGTGTATCGTTACATGTACCAGAGTCGCTATGTAGCTCTGCAAGACTTGGATGAATTCATTCTGCCTATTAACAACAAAACCTGGCCAGAACTCCTACCTGAATTGGAGAGGAAATACAATCGCAAGCTGGGCTTTGAATTTGAGGCATATTTTTTCCCGCTCTCTATCACAGATTTGAAGCCAGAGTATTCACCAGCCTCATGGAAGAAGGTTACGGGAGTCAACATCTTAGAACATGTCTATAGGTTAAGCAATGACCCTGAAGAGTTCAATAATTTTAAAGTGATCGTAAATCCTCGCTTAGTCTTTAGTACTACAGTGCATGGATTTCTGCAGTCTGTGAATGATAGCATCAGGGTGGACCCTGCGATCGCACACCTTTACCACGTGAGGAACATTTCGGGTGAAAACTTAACAAAACGTTCCATCGTACGAGACGCACGTCTCAGAGACTTCGCAGACAGGCTGATCCCTGCTGTTTCTAAAGTGCTTCAGCAGGCACTAGACATCTACTGAAGTCTATGTACATGTATGATCTGTGCTTAATCAGAATTGTTGTCAGTGGGGCAATTTATATCTGTATTTAGCATATTTGCTTAAGGTACAGTGATGTTGAATTCTTGATTCTGATTGGTCAAAAGGTGTTGATTTATTTTCTTCAACAATAGTGCTGACTCCTAGGCAAAAGGTTTATAATAATGTGCTCATCAGATACTTTATAATTTCTATAGTAAAAGTTAATTCACATTTAACTTGTATGGACTTGTAGGACTTGTATGACGGTGTTGTGGATAAAAATGACATGAAATAAACATGAGGGAGACCTAGTATGAGTAATATGTAATTTTTTTGAAAATTCACAGGACTGGTGGGTGCGTAATCTTGAGGAGAGCGGTAGGGGGAAGAAAATGGGGTGTGTCCTGGGGACATGGGATAGTCAGCAAAGGTGAAATAAGGAGACCACTGAGAGTACGGTGGACTGACAGGTGAGAAGAGGGAAGAATGGTCAGAGCCCAGATCAGAGAAGGTGACATCATCCTCAGACTGAAAGCTGGAGGGAGGGTCTGTCTGTGTAGAGGCGTCAATACACACATTCACGGGGTGGATTCTGTATCTGAGAGGGGGGGAACCCCGCATTTCCATTTCCAGAGGGGGTGCTGCGAAGAATGTTAAGTAGCACCATGGTCAGCAGTGAGATGCGCGAGCTGATAGAGAGTGTTCAGATCCAAATCCAGCCCCTCCAGTAAAGGAGAGAAGGAAAAATGACGACGGGCACCTAGACACACAGAAGCGGTATTAGGCGGATATTGACGAATTGGATTCACACTTTAAGATCTTTTAAGAGTAACACACTATGGTTTATTAGTCACAAAGAAGTATAAGAGCTGAGGAGTGCAAACACACACACACACACACACACACACACACTCTCGTACAGTCAAGGGCAGGCATGCAGACATAACACGCACACACACACTCTCTCTGTCTCTCTTTCTCACACACACACACATAACATTATAACTTTATAAGAATGATAAAAAGGAGTATTAAGATATTATAAGGGTAATATAAAGAGTAGTAGGATATGTAGGATATTAGACGGGTAATATAATGATATTATGAAGTAGGATGTACAGTAAACCATTTGCAAGCAGTATAACTATATATAAAATAGAGATATAGAGCAAATATGAAAGTAAATTATAAACCAGAAATACAGAAAAATGTAAAAGAAACACTCATAATTCAGATTGTGAAGATTCTGGTCTCAGACGACGTAGGCCTTAATTTTAAGAGAAAACCATGAGGAGCCATTTATAAGGGTAGCTGAGTCAAGCTGCCCCCGCGAGATAAGAGTGAGACCAAGGTCTCTCTAAATTGTTTCGTCTCTCTCCCACTTTTGATCCTAATGGTATCCAGAAAGTCCTCTTTCAAAACATAATGGTAAATTTGATAAGCCTCTTTCAAAACATAATGGTAATGTAGATGAGCTCTTTTTTAACCCTATTGGTATTGATATCATAGTCTTTCTGAAATATATTGGTTGTCTACTGTGTAAATACAGTATAAATACTGGTGTCTTTTTTTCTATCTCCAACTGGGTTCACAGATATGAGTATTTGCTTCTATGTTGAATTTTAAGTGTCTTTGGGTAATAGGCTAAATTTGGGCCAGCAACGGACACTCCACCTAATCTAAGATGGATTCGAAATGTGTTGTTATTTAACAAAGATAACCAGCACTGTTGATATGAAGTCTTCTTTAAGGAGGATCGAGTCTCTGGTGTCAGTGCTTTTGTCAGAGGACGTTCTGGTTTATCAGTAGCATGACAAACTGCATTTTTTTTTTGTCTTATTAACTTCAAGGGAGAGAAAAAGAGAGGATGTTGAGAAAATAACTGTTTACAATGTAAGGCATATCAGGAATGAACTTGTTTCATGGATGTGTTCTTTATTTAATAAAAAGTTTTTAATCGCTTCGTTATATATATATATATATATATATATATATATATATATATATATATATATATATATATATATATATATATATATATATATATACGAGGGACAAAACACCTCGGGATGTGCTGTGATTTGGAAAATAATCACGTTTGAGTGGTAACGGTAACTATGCATCATGTCAGGCTGCATTACATGATTATTTTCCTCTAACAGCACACCCACAAGTGTTTTATTCCCGACATATACAGTACTCAGTTTCACAGAGCCTCAATTATCAGTGAATACAGAAACAAATGCTGAAATCTAAACTTTATATTAGCTTGGGCAATACAGAATGTAGTGCTTCATTTGATCTTCCCATTCTGCTCGTCACTGCCGTCTGTGAATTGTACATAATAGGTCATGTAATTTGGAGTAAGGATTACGTTTGTAATATATGTAATATCTGAAAGCAATAGACCTGGCATGAAATGTCATGTTTTGATCAGGTGAGCAAATCTTATGACTGAAGTCAAGATTCAGGACGCATTGGTGATGGATGTACTAGCAAATCTTTCATGAAAAATTGAGAAAAGATGTGAATGGAAGAAGACGTTCTAATGTCTACCAGTTCACCAGAAGTGCACGTTTTCCTTTAACATTGCAACACTGAATCGGTTCCACATTTGGTATGTAAAGATTGCTTATTTAGCCTCTCAAGCTTTTTGCATCATGCAAATAGGAAACTTGAGCCATCATGCACAATGCAAACTTCATGTTCAAATCACGGCTCTTGTCTCAACCAGCACCGAGGAGTTCACGTTTTTATTAAACAAATGGCAGTGCTAGCTCAGTGGGTAAGACGTTGGGCTACTGATCAGAAGGTCATGAGTTCAAACCCCAACACTGCCAAGCTACCACTGTTGGGCCCTTGAGCAACTCAAATGTATAAATGACCCTCAACTACTCAGATGTGTAAATGAGATAAATGTAAGTTGCTCTGGATAAGGGCATCTGCCAAGTGTAATGTAAACAAATGTTGTTCATGGTGTATGAACTGTATGTCTGTAAAAATAAACATTAGAGGGCATCCAGACTGATACCAAATCATCTGATTTGAATTATACTGTTGGATTATATGTTAATTAGAGAATGTCATGTTATGCTAGGCATCAACCATTTATAGCTTAACAGGAAATTAAACACATCTTCCACTGGTTTTATCAAAAGAGTAAAATCCCCCCGCCAACCACTTTTTGGAAGTATAATCTATTTTAAGAAATAACTCATGATGGTAGTGAGGCTGGTGTCTGTAGTGAAATGACTCCTCAGTGATCAGACTCTTACATTTGGCAGCTAAATTAACAGCCAGAGCAAGTTTATATTGGGTCACTTTTAGAAATATGGTGACAATTGTTGCATTGATATTTACAGAAATCTGCACTCGTGATACTCAGAGTATAAAGTATATAATTGAGTATAAAATTATAACAGCCAATTTAATTAGCCTGCAGGATTGCATACTTTACTTTCTTGTGAAGAACTGTTAACAATTTTGCAACAGTTCAATAACATTAAACACATGTATAGATGGATTTTTAAAAATTGTTGCCATGGCATATGAGGAATTGAAGTATTAAACACTTCTGCACATCCTGTTATTGGAAAACAATCAACTTTGGGGTTGTAACAATAACTCCACTTTGCTTCAGGCAACAACACACCACGGAATCATTGATTATTTTCTTAGAACAGCACACCCAAGTTGTTTTATTCCTTACACAAAACATCAAACTCTTCTTTGTTTTCGTCTCTCAGCCTGTTCTTTGAAGCTTTTTGTTTCTGCTCTTTTATGTCTTCTGGAACACGATCATACTACATGCAAATATGAAGACAAGCACTTTTTACCCTTAATTAAAATCTGTTATAGCATCTCATTTCATGATATTTTAAGGAAAACAAGAGTAGAAATTCTATCATTGTTTTAATTACAAAAAAAAAAAAAAAAGTCAAGTTCTTGTTTGCCAAATTTCAGAATCAGTCCTTTAAAGTACTTTACAGTAGTTACATACAGACTTATTATGTTTGTTTGTTTTTTAAATCAGGTGAAGAGAAATGCATATACATACACCGATACAAATGTACACAGTTGAAAACAAAGAACATAACAGGCATTTGGTGTTAACAGGTACCTGGGTGTTGGAGTAAACTGTGCAGACTGGCTCAAATATACCTTTTCAGCCTGTATTTCAAGTGTTCACATTGCTTTAAAAAATATGAATCAAATAATTGCACTCTACATCATACAAAAACAACAACAAACAAACAAAAAAAAAAAACCAACATAAAAAGCATATAGTCCTTCTTATAAATGCACAAGTGGAAAGTAGCTGAATTATCGCAGCTCCTGTTGTACTGTGAGCTTTCACAATGCGTGTTCATTTGTTTGCATCTGTGCAAATGGACTCTCTGTGCTTCAAGTCTCTACTGAGGAGGACAGAGTGCTTCTGTCATGGCTGTAGTGGTAGTGTCCTTCATTTTCACTGCTGGCGCCATGCATCTCCACATATTTACCTTATCAAGTGGAAAGTTAACCAGTACATGAACACAGGCTGTGCTGCAGCAATGGCCATGGTTAAGTACATGCGCAGCTGATTCTTGGCTCCTCGGACAAGGACGCCCTCCGCAGCCACCTCGGATAGAATCTTTAACCTCAGTGTTCGGATCTACAGCGCACACAGATAAGCCCGCGTCAAGCACAAGGTTGTCTCTGAGCCCAAAATAAACATTATTGCAGTCATATGAAGTAGCTCATTTGTGGAATATTACTTCAAGTTCATTACAGTGTGTGAGAAAATGCAATCCCTGTTTTATTGTTTTCAGCATTGCCTGTAACAGCTAACTTAGTGATTGCGTTAGGCAAAAATTAGTTTAAAATAAATAATATCAGGTGCAAAAGTGTGCCTGTTTTTAAGCACATTCCTCAGTCCCCAGGAACTTTTTAACCATGCCTTTAACCATGTCCAGTTTCCCCTGGGGTATAAATGTTTTTTTCCGTTAATGGATGACCATGTATTTTACATGTGTGCACATGTAAAATACATGGTCATCCATTAACGGAAAAAAATTAATAAATGCCTTTCAACACAAAGGAGATGGTTGTTGACCTGGACAAATCAGGTCATGGATATGAAAAAAATAATGAATAGGCAGTTGAAAATACCAGCAAGGCCATATTTAGAGTCATAAAAAAAGTTGGCCAAGAATGAAACCCTATGCACTGAGGAGCATAACAGGGTGTTTATGAGTTTTTACTTCAAGGTTCACTTCACAAGGTTTTACTACACAAGGTTTTACTTCAAAGATCAGCTGCCTTCTGTGTTGTGACTACTGAAACATATGACATTGTATTTGTTTTGGCAAGACTGCAATCACAACTGATTAACCAAATTTAAATGAGCAATAATATTTTTTTTAAAGGCAGACAAACTCTCAGACCTTTGTCTAAAAATGTAAGTAGCTTATTATCATTGTTGTAGCTCTCAAATGATTACTTCCGTTAGCGACTTAACTTTGTTTTGACGCTCTATATGTGGTTTCTTTCAGTCTACAACTGTTAAGTGTTCAATGATTTAAAATAATAATAATAATAATAATAATAATAATAATAATAATAAGTCAATAGCAAGCCTACGATCCTGCTTGAAGTACCAAGACAGAAACGCGTGTGATTAAACTAACAAATGTATATGATATATAATGTCAGAAAGATATCGGTCCTGCCTGCTGTTCATAAATGCCAGTGATGGCGTTTTTTGAAAGGGAGTATACAGTCAAATTGAGTCATCAGTGTCCCAATGTGCAGTGAGCCAGGGTTCTTTACTAGTGTCCGAACTCGTGTACATCATATACTAATTCACCACCTAGGGAGCTAGGGAGCTGACTGAGACGCACCCATAGTTAACTATATACTTATAAAATTTATATAAAATCACCGTTACCTAAATTCTATAGCCATAAATTATTCATACCCTTTCAAATTATTCATAACCTAAATTCTATAGCCAGACTTGCAAGGTAATTTCCTTGCTAGCAAGACTAAAAACAATATAACAGTGTGATTTTCCACAATGTAAGGCATCATCAATGATCAAAAAAATGTGCGCGATAAAATAAGAGGAACAAATCCTGATCTCATCAGCAAATACAATGAAACAATTACCTTCCACTCACCGTAAAGACAAAGATTGAAGCACAGCACCAGAATAATGAGAGATAATACCCTGTCTTTCCAAACAGGAGCCCGGCTAACACTCCAACTATCATCCTGTGGAAAAAAGACAAGATGAGAAATGATTACAGAAATCACTTCCAGGTGCAGCAATATTACTAGTTTTGGAGATATTTCCATGATCTATTAGATTATATAATTTAACAACATTATATTATACGAGACCATTATGTTTTACACTTTAACTTGGGCTTAAAGAATAAAACCACCTCAAATGACTTAGTCTTTAAAACTACCATCCTCAAGGTCACCCAAGATTTATTTTGTAATGGCACCAGTCAGAATTAGCCCTCGCTTCACCTGTACTTAAAAAGAGCAGTGCAGCAGCACTTTAGTCCTTTACTCTGTCCAACTTTCTCATGTCATTTTTGCACTCTGCTCAAAGAGATTAGCTTCCAAACTTCAACATTCATTCTAATACCACTGTCAACACTAATGCGTCATCACGTCATCATCGTCATCATCATCATCATCATCGTCGTCGTCGTCGTCATCTCGTAGACTAGCCGAGCCGAGTCTATACTGTAACTCGGTGCAACAGTGTCGCAGTGCTGCACTGAATTCTGGAACTTACAGTCGAAAGTTTGTTCACTCTGCAACTTTTACACTGTATTTCTCATGAATATGAAATTAAATGTGGAGTGGAAAAAGTTGTTGTTTCTTGCCAGCAGTGAAACCTAAGCGTTATCGCTTGTGACCCCACCCCACCCGTTAAACACCAAAAAAAACCCAAACCCCGCACACACCCGCTAACCACTAAGCACGATATTGTTTCAGGGTGGAGATTTACTTTAAGCAGCAGTTCAGAAAGGGGAACGGAACACATTCAGTGTGTGCACATAACGGAAACTATAATTAAATGATGTCATATTTTTTGTAATTTGTAACAACTATTGTTAAAAGTACCGAATAAGCAAAGTGAAATCAGCTCATAGCCATGTCAGTGTTCGGAAAAGGTTAATGCAAAGATAAATAATGAACTACAGGCTTTAGGAACGACTTGTTCTTAAGGGTTGTGGACATTAGGGCAGAATGTCAACTCTTCTAAAAAAAAAAAAAAAAAAGAAATAAATAAAAAATAATTTTAAAAAAAATTATGAAAAAAAAAAGGAACACACATTTAAAAAGCTACACCAGGATAAGAATAAGAAACCTGTCACGAGGTAGAGTAGATCATTTTATTCAGTCTTTAATAAGCCACCTTACCCAACATATTTGTATCCAGAAAAGGCCACCAGATCGATGGTAGTGAGGTCTGTGTTCACTGTGACCAGGTAAAGGCTGAGGAGAATGGCAAGAACTTCAATAATGAGCCACACCAGGGCTGAGCTAGCCTGCATCCCCAAGATCTCAGGGGAAAAGCTGAATATAGAGATACACACAAAGGCAAGAGTCAATAATGTAAACAAACAGATCTGTGGAAATCTTGTGAAGATTTTCCATTATACAATATTAAACCAAACATCCCACAACATAAAAAATATAAACAAATCAAATTTATGACAAGTCATTAAAGAAAATGTTTACGTTGGCAAATTGCTGTGGTATAAAGGAAATAAAACTCTGTGTTATAAAATAAATCACCGTGCCATTGATTATTATTTTTTTTTTTACGTTAACAGCACACCCTGTTATATTTTATTCCTTAATTATAAATCGCTCTGGATGTGTGTGCATTATCAACGATTAAACAAAACCTGGATGTAAAATGTAGCACAAAAGCAAAATGTAGCTGTATTGACACTATACACTCGGATGTTTTCAGAGCCTAAGAAACCCAATATGTTTCATTTCAATTTCAGAACTTTAACTGGTTTTATGTTTCGACAGCTTTTGAACAGAAAATATTTAACACGCTGTCTGACAGAGTCCCATAGAAGAGAGAGTATGCTCGGGTTGTGTCTTTAAATAGAGTGGTTCCTCTGAAGCCCCGAAATAGAAGCCTTTTTTGTCACAGATGCATTACGGCACAGTGAATTTCTTAGGATGTTGGGATCAGAGTGCAGGGTCAACAATGATATGGCACACGTGCAGGAGAGAGAGTTAAAGTGTTAGAATTGTCATTTTTGGGTGAACCGTCATCAATTACTCGCCTTTCAAGCTCCAAAAAGTTCATAAAGGCATCGTAAAAGTAATCCATGTGACTCCAGTGGTTTAATCCCATTTTTACGAAGCGATACAAATGCTTTCTCATGAAAGCGCATCGTAGATCTACGCGGAATTGAAGATATTTTGCGAATAAAGACTTCATTTTAGCTTTTTTTGCGCACACAAAGCATTTGTATCGCTTCATAAAATTGGGATTAAACCACTGGAGATACATGGATTCTTCTTACGATGCCTTTATGAACTTTTTGGAGCTTGAAAGTTTTGGTTATATGGACGGTCAATGGAGGGACAGAAATCTCACAGGTTTCATTCAAAATATCTTCATTTGTGTTCAGAAGATGAACGCAAGTCTTATGGGTTTGGAACGACATGAGCGTGAGTAATTGATTAGAGAATTTTCAATTTTGGGTGAAACAGCCCTTTAAGGGCCTTGCTCAAGGACCCAACAGTGGCAGCTTGGAAGTGAACTCTCGACCTTCTGATCAGTTAGCCAGAACCACCACCTCCCTAGTGCATGAGGATCCATCACAAGAATGTAAAAGTGTGTAGAAAACCATGCTTACCTGTTTTGTGTGCCAAGGGCCAGGCCTGCAACCAGGACATACGTGATAAAAGCCATCGCTGAAATGAGAAGGGGATAAGATTAGACAATCAGAACACGGCATGCATACCATATATAAAGTATGTACTTTTGCATGCAGCCTAATAATTGGGTAATAATCTGACTGGTGGTTTAAACTGACTAAACTGGATCAGATTTTGAGTATACTCTGTTGAGATTGACAAAGCAAAACAAGCAGAGTGACTTATCACTCCTCGGCTTAATACAAGCACCCATAAGGCTGCAACCAGTGTATTGAGTTCCTGACAATTTGAACCCTCTCTTCCATTGACTGGGTGCAATTCAGATAGAGTTTGAGACATTCTGGTGCTCCATCCGTCATTCCCAATAATCCTAAGTCTCCTATGAGACCGAACAGTAAAGGATCATGTGTTTTGATTGTCTAAAACCCTATAAGATGAAAGTGTCAAAACAGGTAACCTCTGAGTCTAGTCAACTGACTATTCATTTTTGTGCAATAACTGGTGAACAATTTTTTTTTTCTCTGAGAGGTTAAAATCAGGTTCAGTTTGCATATAAATGTGCTTGTTAAAAAAAAAAAGGAGATTACATGAAAGAGAGACACAAAGTTCTTTCAAAATGAACAATCCAATTTATTTGGATCAATGAAAATCTTTCAATGTAAACACAGCCTGTGTCCTCTCATGCTATAACTCATGATAAATAAACCATGCTGAATACACCTAAATCCACAGTTTCTTTGGGATCTATACTTACTAAAACAAGGACTTATTAATCATTCCTCTTTTTTAAAGGATGTCATTTCATATACTGTTGGGCAATTTGTTATGAAATATATAAATAACTTACAGGGAATGTACAGGTCCGGAGCATTGATATCAAAGCGTGGAGCTACTGGAGTATCCTGTTGGTAACTAACCTCCCAGTTCTGTAACAAAAGCACTGATGAGACACCAAACACCCACATTCTCCGAATACACACAGATAAATGGAACCTAACCTGATTACGGCACATCAAGCAGAGCTTAGTGCATTTGTTAAGAGATGAACATTAAAACAATCTGAAATGCAACTCGTTAAGATGACATTAAAACAGCAGAAAACAAATGAGAGCCAGTAGAGTGAAAAAGAAAAAGCAGTTGTGCATAGACACAAAGAAAGAAGATTCATGTCTAGGGGTCTATCGGTGTACCACTATGATGGCATACTCTCGTATGAAATATAAACATTAATTAATATAAAGATTATAAATAAAGACAACCTGAAATGTTAAGTTTATGTCTCTGGTGAAACATTATATGGCCAAACATATGGTCAAAGTTTTTTGAACATCCCATTCCAGACTTAGTCTCCCTTTGCGGTTATATATATTATACAACAGTTAGTTCTGGTCCACAGATTTGACTGCTGTTAATATGAGAGTGTTTCAAATCTACAACTGGATGAACGGAAAGTTCAGGAATAACAAGCTCTAATGGATCAAATAAATTAATATGATGGTACAGATTAGTCCTAGTCTTAAAATTAAATCTGTACAGTGATTATAAGGAGGACTATGGAGATTATTTTACTCTGGATGGAGGTCCAAAAAAAATAAACCCTGCACTAATGTGTAGGTTAAGGGTAAAATGATTCAATTCAATTCAATTCAATTCAATTCAGTTTGTATAGAGCTTTTAACAATGGACATTGTCACAGAGCAGCTTTACAGAAATATATCAATTCCGGATATAAATTTTAAATGTATAAATTTCTCTCTTGAATTATAGGAATATATGTTGTTCTCCATATAATGAATTTTAAAGTAAATAGAAAACAGTAAATCCCTTTTAAGAGCAGAATGAACTGGTATTTTTTGTAGTACACTACTACTGCTTGCAAGAGAAATCGTATTAAAGGTTTTTTTTTTTTAATCCTTGCATTATTTCCCTAACCAAATAAGCTCATACTTGCAGTGCTACAGGAGTGTTATTTCGCCTGTAACTATTTGTACAACATATTTAGATGTATTAAAATTTGCTCAACTTGCACAAACATGAAAAAAAAAGCAAATAAGCAGCAAACTAGGTGCCTGTGTGAAGTGGAGCAGGATTAGCACGGTATACAACTCACTTCCTAGGAGAATTTCTGTTTACTTAGATCCTTCGTCTGCCAGGTGGCAGGTGCAAGTATGCACAAATTTATGTGCTACATAAAGAACACATCAGTCATACCTCATGCATATAGGGGAATACCAGCAGTCCCAGCTTCTTGCCAACATAAACGGTGTCCACAGCAAAGTAATATTTCAGTTTGGAGATGGGGATAAAGCGGTCAAGCTGTGAATTTGGAGAGAGTTTAAATGCCAAGCAAAAATAAATAAAAATCACATGAATTTCAGTTCTGCAATACTCTTATATGAAGTTAAACACTTCCAATAAGCCAAAATTATTTTTGTTGTGTATTTCTGATCCAACTTTAGGACCCTACTTTTTTTTTTAATGGTAAAATACTTCTATACCACGAGAGCAATTCTAAAAACAGTTCCACATACAATTATAAAAGTTACTCTTTCTAAATATTAAAACTCTTTCAAGATGTAAATAAAAAAAGAAATACAAATAAATAAATAAATAAAAAATCAAGCTAAATAAATTGTCAAGGATATGTTACTCTGGGTAAATAAATAAAGATGAATCTGTAGAATTAAAGTTTAAGTTAAAAGTAAGAACATTATTTATTAAAATATATTAACACAATACATGCTTTGATTAAGAAAGAGACAACTTTCACCTTGTGAGATTCACACAACACATTTATAGTATACTTCTACTGCTAGTGTTAGTTTTTTGTGGCAGTATTTAATATTAAATCTATGAAGTAATATAAATTAATCTGACAGTTTTTTAGTTACTGTAGAGGAGTGAATGAATGCGTTAAAAGGCTCTTGCTGCATCCAATATGCTCCCATGTTAATCAATGTGGCCTTTCTTTGTCACGCAAACTTTGCGTCTGACTGCCTGCTCCCAAGCACATGACAGCATGATGCTCCCAGGACTATTTTCTTAGGTCATTACACAGTTCAGTTCACACAATTCGGTCTGTTGTGTTTATTTCGTGGTTGGGTGAAGTAGCCATACATCCAGAAGCTGATTTGTGGACTCTAATAAGAAAAATATTGTTTTTGCCTTTTGACTATGCTAAAGGTGGGTATCAAGAGACAGCAGCCTAAGCTCAATTATGGATCAAGGCAGATATAAAAATGCCACCCTGCCTGGAGATTTCAAATAGCACATTTTGCTCCACATGGGTGCATTCACTTCTGGACACAAAAGCAAATTAGAACAAAGAGCCCTTACGTTTTTATCCATCATTTGTTTGCCCTGGCTTGCAAGGCTGCTCCCATAGGCCATAGCGAGATTGGACATAGGATCTGAGAGGATGGCATGTCCTGCGTAGTCCATCCCTCCTTTGTCCATGCTGCCAGGTCCAGAGTTGTGTTGACCAGCACTGGTGTCATCAAAAAGCTGACGGGGTTCACCAGAATCTGAGCCAGGACTCCTCATCCTTGGCCTGGATTCTGAAACACAAACGCACATCTCGGAGTGAGAGTCAGGCTGAATCCCAAATGGCTCATTACACTGCGGATGAAATAATGGATTCTACAGGCTACGTAAGACATGAATGCATCCCACAGGAAGCTCTCCGGAAAGCATCCTCAGTCATTTAGTGCATCAAAGTCTATGTTAGTATAGACTTAGTCTAGAAGATCTGAACAGAAGGCAGATACACTATATGGCCAAAAATCTGTGGACACCTGATAAACCACACCCATACTACAGCATGGGTGTGGTTTATCAGATGTCCACAAATTTTGTGGGCCTTCTCCAAACTGCTGCCACAAAGTTGAAAGCACAGAATTGCACCCGTATGTTGAGCCCGATAGCGCAGGATCACAACAACCGACGCGCATTGTAAGTTATATGGTTACATGACCATGTTATAACAGATTTAAAAAGCTCCTCAGCTCTCTTGTGGCTGAATTAGCAGAAATCCCCACAGCCACAACTCCAAAATCTAGTGGAAAGCCTTCGCAGAAGAGTGCAGCTTATTATAACAGCAAAGGGAATTAATCTAGAATGGAATGTTCAAAAAGCACGAGTGTTTATATCAGGTGTCCACGTAGTGTATTAATATAGCTAGACTGTATTGCAGGTCAGTTGAGATTTAAACTAATGCAAAGCCGACCCAAATTTCATTTGTTTTGGTAAATAACAGCACATTTTATCCATGTGATTGAGTGATTATATATATATATCTCAAAAGTTCAGAGACACTCGACTGAAATGTTTCTCATGATCTTAAAAACCTTTTGATCTGAAGGTGTATGATTAAATGATTTTAAATCGGTGTTGTAGACAAAAATATAATTGTGCTAACATATTAATTTCTTTCGTTAGAAGACTAACATTTTATTTACATCCATCCATCTTCTACCGCTTACTCCTTTTCAGGGTCGCGGGGGAACCTGAAGCCTATCCCAGGGAGCATTTTATTTACAAAAAAATATTTTTTTAAATGGACGACTCGGAGCGAAATATTCTGAAAAGCAGCCGTTAAGTGTCCAACATAGGTGTGAACTCCTTTAATACTGTTTAAAAAGCATCTCAGGGAAATTCCTCAAGAAATAGGTTGAGAAAATGCCAAGAATATATTTCTGGAAATTCTAGGCAAAAAAAAAGGTGTCAACTTTGAAGATACTAAAATACTAAATTATTTTGATTTATTTAGGATTTTTTTTTTATCACAACATAATTCCATTTGTGTTACTCCAGAGTTTTGATGACTTGGTTAATAAAAATGAAGAATGTCTAAACTTTTGATGGGTAGTGTATATAACCATCCTGCCTTGGAACCGGAAGTATTGTCATAGAAAACTTGTCAATACCTTCTGACCAATCAGAAGCGAGAATTCAGCAGCACTGTGATATAAAGCAAATAAATTCTGTTCCATCTTACAGAAAATCACCTAAGTACATAAAGTGACATGTCAGGGGAAGAATTATATTGTCAGAATAAATTTTTAGCTCGAACAGACCACAAGGCTCAGATTAATGACTAAATGAATGAATGAATGGATGAAAGAACTAACGCTAACCTAGCCACTTATGTGTTAGCCGTTAGCTTATCTAAACACCGAGTTGCACTAAACATTCAGGACAATTAGCTTGTTATTACGTGATACACGTAACACTGCACTTATATTATGTAAGTTATAATACTCGATAATATTAGTTAGCCAACTAACAGATTCAATAAGCTAGCGTTAGCGAAGTATGGAAGTGTCGTACTCTCTGTACTGGAGCTAAAAATAGGCCTAATCCCGAACGGCTTTCTGTTGAAAATTTAGTGCCCTGCGTGAAAGGGCGTTAAAATCATTACGTCATATCCGATTTAGTGCACCTATATAGGGCGGAGAGAAATATTTCGGATTGAACCGTAGCCAAACCGAGCTAACTAATCTTGCTTTCTGGCCTACCATTACAAACTACTAGCTGGGTTAAATACAAATATTACTCATGGTATATAAATACACGTATTGTTAATTTACTGAAGCTAAATTTGAATTAGCTATTCACAAGAGCAAAAAAAATAAAAATAAACTGTCTAAAGAAATCACAACAGAAATAGCATGACGTACGTAACTTACGCTGTCTGAACCCACTCTGATTCGTGTAATCCATCCTCACAAAAAATAAATATTATATATTAAACTTCTCTGCGATTAGTAAATGTTAAAAATGCTATTTTCATAAAGCGAGTTTATATGAGATCAGTTTCAATTCATCTCCAAAAACACCGGCTTCGTTTCCCTTCCACCCGAGTGACGTTTTCTTACCCATATGACGCACGTTAACAAAGCCAATCACAGCGCAAAGAATCACCAAAAGGGGCGGTCCATAGAAAAATCATAACCAATCAAGTACTCCTCTAACGGTATAGGTGGAACCAACAGTTTGGCGTATGCGTATGATGAGTTTTAATGAGATATGTAAAATTTTCAAAATCCCTCCCTCCTAGGTTATTTGTTTTTAAAGAGGAATTTTTTAATATAGTTGGAGACAATGAGAGGGATGAAAAGTTATAAATATTGGTATTCTTTATTGGAGAATTTTGGCTTTATAATGTAAAGTTCTCCTACGCCCTACTTTATTTATTTATTTGTTGATTGTCCTTGTTTATTTTATTGTTTGGTAAGCTGTGTAGAATGTAATAAGAGAATTGAGTGTAATCTCAGTCCTTGTTTGTAAATAGTTCATTTATGACTGTCTTGTTTGCTTTAATTTATTGCTTCCTCGTTTCCTCTCTCTTCCGTCCTCCAGCCCGTAACCCGGAAATTGATCGACGTCAACCACCTGGAAGGACATATGAAATATTTTTTTATTGAGCGTATACAAAAGTAAATACACATACACGTTTACAACTCACACCATATATTAACAACAATAAAAAAATATAACAAATAAACAAAGAACCAGGTTAAACAAAAGCAAAAGAAACAAAACATGTGGCCAGGGGTAATATATAATTTACAATAAATGAAAATTGAGCTCCCTCAATTCCTTTTATGTGCAACACACAATCAATTGTACATTATATTAAAAAAGCATAAATATTGTACAAAATGTAAAGGTACTCTAATAGTGGTGCAGGGATGACGTCATTTTGTATGCCAAATCCTGGAAACGAGTTAGAATTTTAGCCTTTCCGGTTCCATCGTCCAGAATTCAATGGGTTTTTTTTTTTTTAATGGGATTTTGGTTAAGAGCCTGAAATAAGGTCTCTGATGAACACAAGCTCAGAATATTTTCACGTTTTATCCTATGACATAAAATACACCAGTAATACCCCACTCATGATTTAAAAAAAACAAAAAACTTTTATGTGTATTGAAAAAGGCGGTTGCTAACAAGTTGCTAAATGGGACTACAGCCGTTGTCGGGGACATTAAACGTAATCACGCCGAACAGGACTACACTTTGCAGATAAACTGGTTCAGGTATGCTGTGCAAAATTCCCCCAAAAATATGGATGAAGATTCATCCACAGAGTAAATCCGTGCTATGGAAAATATTTTTAAATCAAGTTTGGAAAAGTTGTCGGAAGCTTGGTGATGGTGACGTTGAAGTCATGCGACCGTGGTGTAGTTCGTTTGTAGGATACGGTTAGATTATTATTATTATTATTATTATTATTATTATTATTATTATTACTTCTGGCGATTGCATTTAGGCTTCAAACTTGTTGTGTTAATTTATATATATAAAAAAAAAAATCTTGACGGACAAAACGTAGGACCTGCGAGTTCATGAGTCATGTGTTTTGAGTCTTTTACAATTGATTTGACCAAATAAACAGAACTGAAAAAATCTTCCTCTGCTTTTCCAAGTCTTTTTATTCAAAGTGTTTGCACAAGTAACCTTTTCATAATTAAATTCTTTTCTTGTAGTTATATATTTTCAGAATAACAAAGAATGTCCAGCATTTTAGTCTCACTATTTTCATTTGATGTAAAGCCAACCAACACCTAACTATAATAGATAGTAATCACTGACCAAAAGCATTAAAAATGAATGAAAAGTACTATTAAGTGTTAAGAAAGGTTAAGCTAAACATTAAACAAACTTTGTAAGGTGGAAAAAGGAAGCAAGTTATCTGACCTGCAGCTCTACTTGACTGCATGTGTGTGTTTGTGGTGTAGTCTGGAACAGAAGATGGCAGCATTATACAAAGAACTTGTTACACTATATGGCCAAATGTTTGTGGACATCTGACAATCACACTTTTTTAACATCCCATCCCAGTTTTAGTCCCCTCTTTACTGTTTTAATAGCCTTCACGCTTCTGGGAAGGCTTTCCACTAGATTTTGGAGCGTGGCTGTGGGGATTTGTGATTATTCATGCATAGGAGCATTAGTGATGTCATGTGAGGAGGTCTGGGGCGCAGTCAGTGTTTCAGTTCATCCCAAAGGTGTTCAGAGGGGTTGAGGTCAGGGCTCTGTACGGGTCACTCGAGTTCTTCTACGCCAACTTCGGCAAACTATGTGTTCATGAACCTCGCTTTGTGCACAGGGGCATAATCATTCTACAACAGGTTTGGGCTTCTTAGTTTCTATGAAGGGAAATTGTAAACATACAATCTCCCGTCATAGAAACTAAGAAGCCCAAACCTGTTCTAGCATGACTATGCCCCTGTGCACAAAGCGAAGACCCACATATGGGTGTGATGATCAGGTGTCCACAAACTTTTGGCCATATCATTTCTAATTTTATGATCTTCCATATAAATGCATGTTTTTTTCAGATAGTCACTACACTCAACTTAATTTTAGCGCCATAAGGTGTGGAGATGATCTTAATTTTGGATCCTGTCCCAATTGTTGAAAATTCTGCATGATTTGGGTGTTAACTTGATTTGTGTATCGATATTAGATTTCACAAAAAATGTAAAATTATACAGAAATATATATATTTTTTAAAAACTCAAATGATATTCGTATAAGGGTTTTATAGGTTTGAAATCTATAACATGAAAATCTGTCCTAATTTGTGTGTGTGTGTGTGTGTGTGTGTGTGTGTGTGATTTTGTATATAAAGGGCTAAGAAGTGTTTCCCTTCTGAATTTGTGAATTGTTTTAATCTTATTAAACATTAAAAACATTAGCTATCTTAGCCTTGTCTTTGTCTGAGATGATCAACACCTCCATTTAAAACTGTGACCTAGCAACAGCATTATCAGACTTTATCACTACCTGTCAATATTCATTTAAAAAGTAATTCTCTGCACATATTTAAAATTAGGCTGAGATTGATGGTGCTGAAGTATTTCATAACCATTTTACAAACAAATCAAGAGCAAGACCAATGTTTTCAGTCATTCAAGAGTGGACTGGGAAATGGTCATCACTTGACAGCATTCTCCTCTTCGGAGCTACACACCACCCCTACATCCTCCGCATGTGAGCAGTTGTGATTGCCGACTGTAGCGTGTTGGCAGTGCAGCAGTGTCCTCTCCGTTCCCTCACATTCCACATCATCCAGTAGGATCCGGAGGTTAGTGGCCACACGTCCCATTTCGCCAGGCTTCGCTACCCTCAGTGCTCTAGCAAATCCCAGCTGCTTGCACACCACTGTTGCTGCCTTATTGTCAAATAGGTCATCACACACCGTCCCCCACTCACCCCTCACGAAGATCTCCACTCGTCCACGATCTGACTGTTTCGGATCAGGACTAACAAGTCTCACCTTCCCGCTGCGAGACCTTCTGCCACCCCCTTTACCTCTTCTTTGGCCATTTTTTCTGCCTTGCCCCCTGCCTCTTTTGTTAGGCCTCTCTGTTGGTAGGGATGTCTTGAGGGAGGCTGAAGTCCAGTATACAGGTCTGGTGGTGGTGCTTATAGAGGCAGGCCAATATGAATGGGTGTTGCTGGAAATGTGTGGTTGCTTGGTAGATGGACGTAATGTGGTTGGTTGAGGAGTCCTACGAGGTGTAGTTTCTGATCTCACTTTCAAAGTGGTGATATACTGTGGCCTCAGTGTAGTGCTCTGGAGTGGGTGCACAGTCCCAGTTGGTGACTGATGTCTCCTAAGAACAGTAGGGTTTGTCATTAGTGGTTTGAAAGTTGGCTTCGGTGCAGGAATCTGTGGTTTTTGTGTAGGTTTCCTTGATTTCTGAGTTGGTGCACTTAATTTCGGCTTTTGGGTAAGGATCCTTGGAGAGGCAGTCGTATGTTTTCTTGGTGTGGCCTGAACCATGGTTGTGCTGGGTTTAGTAGTTGCTTTGGTTTTGGGGGAGGCAGTGGTTGTAGGTTTTTTGTTGATCACAAACTCTGTAAAAGAAGACCAAGAGATGATTTTAAATTCAAACCCACAATTTTTATTGCATCGGCTAATTTGGCTGATGCTTTTATCCAAACTGATTGATAACTGAGACTGGATACAACTGAGCAATTTGACCTCACTACTTATAGTAGCCCTAAGCCTTAACCAATTTCCCAGATTGATATAAACCCAGATTAAACCCAGTTTCTGTTAGAAAAAAATGTTTGCTTGTTTTCAATTTGGGGGATTTACCATATATTTACTGTTGTAAAATTCTAAAGCAGTAGTTTTTTCATTATGGTGTTTGAACAGTCAGGTTTGGGGTGTTTGGAAGCAAGGTGAGGTGAGGTCGGTGCTGGTGGGAGCAAGATTTGCAAAAAGAATGAGTGTGCTCTTGTGGTTTCTGTGATTGGTACAAATATTATTTTTTAATTCATCCATCTTCAGTAACTGCTTTATCCTTTATCCTGGTCAGGGTCATGGTGAATCCAGAGTCTATCCCAGGAACACTGGACGTGAGACAGGAATGCACCTTGGATGGGATGCCAGTTCATCGCAGAGCACCACACACATACATTCGCACCAAGGGGTAAATTTAGAGTAGCCAATTCAACTACTTTATGTTTATGGGAGGTTGGAAAACCCTTATGCATCAGTTTGTATCCATTTTGTGGTACATAAAAACGGGTTCAAGCCCCAGCACTGCCAAGCTGCCACTGTTTGGCCCTTAACCTTCTCTGCTCCAGGGGAGCTGTATCATGGCTAACCCTTTCTAACAAGCTGGGATATGTGAAGAAAAGAATTTCACTCTGTTGTAATGTACAGTATATTTGACAAATAAAGACTGTTCTTCTTCTCCTTCTTACCTGCTTTAGGATGGAAGTGAATCAGTTTGCCCTTTATCTGAACAGGAGTGGGTTTGATGCTGCACTTGCCTGGAGGTGCTCGCCTAAAAGATATAAAGACGTGGCATCGTGCTTAGCTTCACCAAAATAATCATGGAATAGTAAACTGCTTGCAGGTCAGTAATGCTGGCATCCCCAAGAATTTTGGCAGTTCTATAAGTTTCTTTGCTCTAGCATCTATGTATCTGAGTCACACCATCTGGAGAATACTTGTCGAGATTATCATACATGCGTTACACTTAGTTTGTAGGTTTACCATTCCACATTTTATTTCTTTTACCATTTAAGCTCCTCAGACAAATGTCCTAACGTTAATTCCTGTTCATTTTAGCCTATTATTCCACCGACTGGGTGCAATTCAGTTAGACTTTGAGCCCTATCGTGGTGTTCCTTCTACTGTTCCAAATAATCCCACAAATTGTCTGTAGGATTGAAAGCAGTTGATTTTGCAGTCCAATCAAAGTGTCCCAGATTTGCTCATATATACACTACAGTCATCATCCTGAAACAGTGTTCTACTTGGTTAGAAATGGGCTAACAAACGGACCATCTGCTTTTATAGTGAATTCCTTTCATCAAAGTGAACAAACTGTTGCCATTGTAGAATAACATACTGCTCTTTGTCAGGCGGCAGCATGGACATGACACTCTTGGTGTATGTAGATAATTTTTGTCAGGGGATCTTACTGTTATTGTAATCTACAACCGAGTCATGGAACTGTTGCTTTGCAAGTACCTGGATGGATCCACTATCTTGTACACTACTCCGGCTCTGGAAGCTGCACTCGGCGTTCCTGTGGCTAGGAAATATAGCTCACCTAAACCAGAGGGAAATACATATCAATACAAGCAGACAATGAAGAGATTGTGTAATTAAGTTGTCTCATTCTTGAAAAGAAGAAATAGGATATGGCACTTGATTTATTCAAGTTATTATATAAAGAATTTCCTAACAAAGAAAATACAGTAAAAGGAACAGAAAACAGATTGCACAATTTCACACAAGATGCAAATAAACTATGACAAATTTCAACACAATTAAAACAGTAACCAGTGCAAACAATGCCAATGGTGGAATTTGATATTAGATATTAAAAATAGATTGAATATTGAATTAGACATTAGATATCTGGCTAATATTATGAATGCAAAGTAAGAAAGCCCAATATGCATTTTTTTTTTCTTTCAGTTTTGTTATCTCAAGGCGAAATCATAAGAAAACAGTTCGTCATCTTGAGAGCATGGTTTATTTTTCTTGGGATCTTGGGATAATAAAGGTTGGGAAGCCTAAGCTTGTTGCATGCCACATGGATGTGTAAGGCTAAAGGTCTAGCTATAGGGTTAATGTTACCTGGATACCTAGCATAGTTTCTGGTAACTTGTTGAACAAAGATTCTTTAACAGCTGTTATCTCTTTCTCCTGTATTACTGGACGATTAAAGTATGTCATATTTATGGACACCTACTTGTATCTTCAACCCTAATTATTCAGTTTATCTTTAATGTATTGTTAATTTTTATAATAAGTACTTGGAATCTTTACATAACAAGACAAACCAAAATAATTAACAATGCATGGCGTCTCTGGACCGCTGCATTTATGTATGAGATGTATCTTTCTCCCTGTTCTCATCAAAGAGGGGAGAAGCAACTTTTGTTGATTCCTACACACATACACATGTACGCATGCACGCACGCACACACAGACACAGACACACACACACACCTACTCCTCAAGGTTACCTGCCTCATCTTCACCAAACGATATGATGTACTTGTAGTAGCTGTTGATCAGTCTTGGAAAGCGGCATGTCTTGTCCTTGCCCATGCATATTTCGGTGTAGTCCCATTTTCCAGTGTCTGGGTTCTCGTTAAGCGACATGAGTCGTCTGGGTTCAAACAGAAACAAAATATTATTTAATCATAGGGAATTGACCATGCATATTTTAAACTCTGACCCTGCTGATCTAGGTTAAATGTTTTATTAACGAATAAACAAGATAGTTAAATTAAATCACATGCATTAATGGTTAATGACTGACTGAATTTACATTATTTTACTTGACTTTAAATTCGCTAAGTGTTTGTTTTCTACAGAATTAGCTTGTCTGTGTTGTAGTTGTGAAAAGAAACATTGACGTTAACCTTTTAAGACAAATGAAACTTAAATACAATCAACAACAGTTGATGTGTGACATGGAGTCACTAATAAGACAAAAAATTCTACAGAGAAACTCCAAAGCAGCACATCCTGAAAACTTTGCCATGTTGGAAAACACAATGGAGCTTTATCTCTGACAGTTACATAGCACTCACACTGGAAACTTCCAAAAATGCTACATAATGATCTCGTAACAGGAAACCTCACCATATCAACAATTACACATATTTTTAATCAATTAACTCTGTGTGAAGTGTCTGCTATACAGTACATATACAGTACTATACTATACAGTCCCTGAAAGGAGTGGTTACTATAAAAATTGTAACGTTTTAAAATGAGCACATGGCATCATGACTGTTTCAACAACTATTTACTTGCATTTGCTTATTATATGAGAAACATAAACAGCAAACATTATGTAAACAAACAGTATGGCCACTGTACCCGCTCATGAAATCCCCAAAGATGTAGAGACCATTAAGGTTTGGCATCTCACAGCCCCTGTAGATATAACCACCAGTCACTGACCTCCCAATTTTATGTGGATAAGCAAAAATTGGTAGGATGTCATCTGTAAAAACAGATCAAAAATGGCAAACAAATTAGTATAGATCAAGATACATGCACTGTACAGGAGAAATACTATTTTTAATATCTCTCCAGGTACAATTCCATGCCAGATTAATCCATATTTACACTTTTAAACAGTGTTAAAAGTGGACCAACAGTAATGGGGTTTTTTTTCACCATCAATTTTAGGTACAAGGTTCCTAATAAATCCACAGATTGACCAGTTTTAATAGGCAATATAAAAGACAAGTTTAGTGGCTTTCCCATTCCCTATTATAATTGAATTGCTGTTAAATGAAGGTACATGGCGTGGGTGTTAAACCCAGAACCCTGGATGAGTTGATGCAACAAAGTTTTGAAGAATCAAAAACTTATTTAAAACAAGGCAGAGCTGGAATGTTTGTCTTACCCAAAGAGGAGTTTAAACAGAGTTTATTGTCATAACAGGAGAACCCTTCTTTTGCCCTCCATCCATAGTTGCCCCCTTTTTCAATCATATCCACTTCTTCATACTTGTTCTGGCCAACATCTCCACAGAACATGCGGCCCTGTCCTTGGCCCGTGATCGGGTCTCCTCTGTCAATGGAACAGCGCCACATGTTCCTGACTCCGTAGGCGTAGATCTCTGGCTTTGTTTCTTTCTCCCCAATGAAAGGGTTATCAGAGGGGATACTGTATGGGGCACCATCATCGTTGTTGTCCACATCAATTCGTAGAGCTTTGCCTAGTAAAGTAGATCTGTAAAACATGAACAAAGCTTCATGAACATTGATCTTCAAGATAAAGTCTTTTTTAAAGTATATGAACCTGTTGGTTAAATTACATTTTCAGATCTCTCTTATCTAACATACTTTATTATTTTATTATAGCCTGTGTGAGTATTATCAATGTCATGAATAAATCCGGATGACATGCTTGCACGGTGTGCAGTACACAGTGAGATGGGCAGTTGAGGGATATTTGTGTGCATTTTATTTGTAACCAAATTAGGCTTCCTGCTCATTCATTGTTTAAATTTAAATTCAGTGAATACAGAGCCAAAAAACTATTGTGTCAGTCTTTAACCACTTACAGATTGCTAAGTAAATGTAGGGTAAACATAAAGGGAGTCAAAGATATTCTCTTTACAAAATAGTTAGATCTCTAATATTGTTTGAAGCTTTATTTGTGTTGTGTATAACAGCAAGTAAACACAGCTGACATGACTCAAAGCATTACATTGAAGAATTTCACAGACTAGGGCAAATTTCGATAATTATTGCATATCAATAATGGAATTTCCTTTATCATGCTAAAACTAATTTGAGAGACAATGCCTATAATACAGTGTATATAGAATGTCTGTACACACCTGTTAAAATTGCAGGTATTTGTAATAAATAAATAAATAAAACAAAATAAATTTCACCAAGATAAATCATGTCAGAGATTTTTCCAACTGTAATGTAATATAGCAACCAATAAAATATTCAAGTGAAAAAAAAGAACAAATGTTTTAAGGATAAAAGAAAAAGAAAAAACTTCCATTAACCTGGTTACACAAGTGTGCACACCCCTGAATTATTAAAGCAACTTTTGTTTGTAATACGGCATTCGGCGTTGATTTGGCAATTTTATTCCACTCTTCTTTGTAAAAATGCTCCAGAGCTATCACATTGTGAGGGGATCTGCTGTGCACAGCCCTCTACAAGTCGTCCCACAGGTTTTCATTAGGCTTTAGATCTGGGCTCTAACTGGGCCATTCCAAAACATTGATCGTCTTCTTCTGAAGCCATTCCATTGTTGACTTGGATTTATGCTTTGGATCATTATTGCACAGGAAGGTGAAGTTTTTCTTCTTCAGCTGTCTAACAGAGGCCTGCAGGTTTTCTGTCAAAATAGATTGTTATTTGGAGCTATCCATTATCCATGGAGCCTCTTTCTTGACTAGAGCCCCGGTCCCAGCTGAAGAGAAGCAGCCTCATAGCATGATGCTGCCACCATCATGCTTCACCATGGGTATGTTCTTAAGGTGATAAGCTGTCATCTTTTAAAATTATGCGCACAAAATTACACTTTCTACACTTGTTGATGATGACCTTCATGGTGTTCCATGGTACAGCTAATGTTTAGGAAATTCTGGCCCTTATTTGAGGTTAATCAGAATCACATTCTTGATGACATGCGTATGATAATTACTTTTGAAGATGAGTTTGAATGTGTTTGGTTAATGTTACTGTTACTGTTTTTCTTTTTCTTGTGTTTCCATTTGTTTTTCACTTGAATTTTGTAGAAAAAGATCTCACATGATTTATTTTGGTTTGTTATTGCTTTTACACCATAAAAACCTGCAATTTCTACTGGAGTGGGTAGATTTTTTTATATTCACTATATATTGCAGCTGTAGTCTGCCATAGGTAGTTACTGCGATTTCGATGCCTTGTGTTGTAGCCCTTGAAGCAGTTGCTGTGCGCCACGATGAGACATTTAACATGTAGTCTCCATATTACCACTCTGCACTTTATCCAAAGTGCTGGCCGTTGACGTCTTCATCTTGGCACCCAGGTTCTAAAGCCATAGTCTACACTGTGTGAATATGGCAGGGCCTTTTTTCTAAGAGTACACTGTTTTTTTTAGAGTGGCCCTATGCCACTCTCTGTAAATTCACTGGTCATTGCTAGGGAAGTCAAGCTGCCAGAGCCAACACTAATATTTTGAGGCTATGTCTCCATCTGAATGAATGTACATTGGTGCCTACGGGTAAATGTTTGCCAAACACCCTGGACAGTAACCAGCTGAGGTAACACATGGCTAATTTTCCTTCCCAAGAGTAAGTTATGGCTTTCTTGCTTTGAATATTTAGAGATGTTTATAGATTAAATGGGTCATATGGAAATCACTGAAGGATACTAATACTGACGCTGAGTACAACTTATTATTAACAGTAACAAGACATTGCTGTCCATTCTATTTAATCCTATCTACTTATACAGATTTCAGAAATGAGACTAGTTAATTTAATGCCTACTAATGTACTGATGGCTGTAAGAAAATTTGCACCACTCTGCATTCTCAGAAGATTTAAAAGGTATACTGCATGTATCTTGTCAGGAAAAAGATACATACTAAAGGTACAACAGGACTGAACAAAAAGTCATGAGAGGTGTTTTTTACCCTAATATGGCCGGGAATGAGTGGTTGGGGTGTAATGAAATGCCACAGAAAAGCCATTTGTTTCTGTATCCTTGTGTATCTAAATACCCATATCTGTATCTAGATTTAAACTCAAGGTGGGTGTGACCTAAACTGGACAAGGGATTTTCTTTCTTTCTTTCTTTCTTTCTTTCTTTCATAAATATTAGCCCTACCTCTATGCCTCCATGAACACTAGAAAACACTAGAAAAAAAAGCGCCAAAGGTAGATTAGGCAGCACAGTCAGCATGGTTTGTGAATTCTAGCTCTGACAGTTCCTCAACCTCAACTACACCACTTGAGTTCATAATTGGTCTCAACTTGAGGCGTGAGCAGGACTGTTTTTTTGTTTTGTTTTTTTATCTGGCCCATTTTCCCAGAAATTAAACTAACCATCAGAATAATTTAAATCACAGTGACCCTGATCAGGCAGTTACTAAGGATGAATTAACAAATTAACATGGTCTTTCTTTGTCCCACAAGTTTTTATAACTGGCTGCTCACTCAGCCTGCATGAAAGTAAATGCGACTTTCATTCATACAACTTTTTCTTGTTCACACAAATGCTCTCTGAAATAAGAAGGTGATGTGAAACAGGTGAGGCAATCATCTAATCATAGTATATAAGGAGCCTCCCAAAAAGGCCTAGTCCTTCAAGAGCAAGGATGGGTCAAGACTCGCCAATCTGCCAACAGATGTGTCAGTGAATAATCCAACACTTTGAGAACAACATTCCCCAAAGACAAATCAGTAGGATTTTGGGCATTTCACCTTCTGCAGTGCACAATATAATTAAGATTCAAGGAATCCGATCGAATCTCGGTATGTAAAGGCAAGGCCAAAAACCACTTCTGAATGCATGTGATCTCTGATCCCTCAGATGTCACTGTCTTAAAAACCGTCATGAGTCTGTAAGGGATATCCTGACATGGGCTCGGGAATACTTTGGTAAACTTTTGTCAGTCAATTTAGTAGGAAGGTACGATTTAGCAGTTTTGTTGTAATAGTGCTGCCCTGTTATAATGACCCTTGGTTTATTATACTTGAAACAATTAAAATAAAAATAAAAAAGCTGTGGTCTGACAAAAGTTCACATACTTGTTTTGGGAATTCCCAAACTTGCCAAAAGGGTCTCCTGCTTTTCCTCCATCTCCTATGAAGATATAAAGGTAGCCGTCCAAACCAAACAGAAGCTGGCCTCCGTTGTGGTTTGATGCCGGTTCCACAAGTTCCAAAAGGGTCCTGTTAACAGAAAACAATCGCTATAATAGAAAACCACAATATGGTCATGCAGTTTGGTTTCAATTGGAATTATTAACCTTGTATGGCACTGTAGTAGTTTTTTTTCATTAGTTATGAATTTGAACTTATTCAAATACAGTGATGTATACAGGGAATTACACACTCCAGACTGTACAGTTATATGAACATAATATACAGGTGCATCTCACAAAATTAGAATATTGTGGAAAAGTTCATTTTTTCCAGTAATGTAATTAAAAAAGTGGAACTTTCATATATTCTAAGATTGATTACACATAAAGTGAAATATTTCAAGACTTTTTTTCTTTTAGTCTTGATGATTATGGCTTACAGCTCATGGAAATCAAAAGTCCAGTATCTCAACATATTAGAATAAAGAATTTATAATGAAATGTCAACGTTTTGAAAAGTATGTTAATTTATGCACTCAATACTTGGTCAGGGCTCCTCTTGCACGAATTACTGCATTGATGCGGTGTCTCATGGAGGCAATATATATATATATATATATATATATATATATATATATATATATATATATATATATATATATATATATATATATAATGTGTGTGTGTATGTATGTAATTTTCATATAACTGCACAGTCTGGAGTGTGTTCCCTGTATACATCATTGTACTGTATTGTCATTTTTCTAGTAACAGCTTACACAGGGACTTGTATGGTGGACACTCCTCATAGGTGAGGAGAGGTTTATATGACGTTTTTGGAAGGAGTCTCCAGTGTCAGTATTTGTAATTCTCAGAGGTAAAGCTGTAACTTGTTTTTTGTTTGTTTTTTGGACATTGTAAACTCTTCAGGATGTTGTGCTTTAAGGTAACATGTCAAGCTTTATTTGTTTTATTTAGAGAGGAAAAAAAAGAGAGGCTAGCAAGGGAATGAATGTTTATAACTGCTGTGCTTGTTTCACTTGTTTCACGGCTGTTACACAACATTACATTAGGCTGCATCAGACCACTTTGTCGTTGCATACTTTCCTATGACAGGACACCCTGTCATGTTGTGTTCCTTACTTATATCATATACCTACTAATATATAAATTGCTGTTTATAAAATTACATGATTTAGTGTTCAGTTTTTATGTTGATGGTCTGAAACTTTCGTTCCTTTTTAGTTACTGTAGCTGAGATATATAGATACAAAACATGTTAGCTGACTGCACTGCGTTAATTAGATTTTTTAACTCTAAAATGGAGAAGAAATATTTAGCAAATTTGATTTTCTTGATCATATTCATCAATATTCATTATCATCTCCATTCTGCTCACCTTTCAGATGAGTGATCCAGCATGTTCATATCCGTGTCTGACAAAAGGAACTCGCTGATCCTTATCCTCTCCTGCTTGCTCACAGATACAGAGTAATAGACATATGCCTTCTTGACCATGCTGAACCTAGGATGCAGGGCAATACAGAGAAATCCACGTTCATCCCCAGCCCACGGGGAGGTCAACACCGCTTTGGTGAGATTTAGGAAGGGCCTGTCAATCCTTGAACCATTTGGGAGGTAAGTCCATACATATCCCAGCTGCTCAGCTATGAAGAATCTGTGTGTGCCGTCATTTGCATGCACCATTGCCACTGGATTACGCAGGCCATTTGCTACTTCCTGTAGGCAAAGCTGAATGCAGCCCTTGGGATCAGCTTGAACGTTGCCCAGATTAGCGTTTAACTCGTCGCTGGTGAGAACGTTGGGATAGCAGTACTCTGGATCCTTCAGCTCCAAATGGTCACAGAATTTTTCCCGATCCTCCTCAATGATGGCAGTGATGTTGTTGTCTGTCAGCAGACTAAGTGTGTAACGGCAGTGATGCCAGAAATCAGAGCAGTAGTCACGGCAAAGGCCGGGGAGCTCACGCATGGGAGTATTTGCATCCTCAGCATCATACAGGTGAGCTGCATAAGGAGAACATTCCTACAGGACAGAACATATTCATTTCCTTTTAACCATCATTTTCTGTTTACTACTTAGCAACAGATATCACACTGACCAAAACAAGCACTTTTAATCAAACAGCAATATGGTTTGTAAAAATTTTACCTTAAAATACCCAGTGTAGAGTCTACAGTTGAGCAGGGTAAATATTAAAAATAATTAATATCACAACACAAATGTCAATTTTTGGATTGTAATTTTTTGTATTGGAAATTTAATTAAAAATAATTAATGTGTATTGGCTTTTTTTTTTCTTTTTATAAATGATGCTTCATCTAATTAAATGTGCAAAGTTGCTGGATAAAACAAAACAAAAAAAAGCCTTTGGATGATGCTAGAGTTAAATTTAAAAAAGGAAAGTCTTTTACAGAATACTTTGAAATATCATTTACTATCAATTAATGAAGAAAATACCATGCATTGTTATAAAAATTATTTTAAAAAAATAATAATTTAATGCCATTTTTAGTATAAAATCTAATAAAATCATTAAACATGTTTAAAAAAAAATCATGAATGCATGTTATATAGAAACAGATATTTGGTACCAAATAAAAACAGATTTTAAAATAAATATGATTTCATGTATTTCCTCATTTATAACTTCATAAAGATTATAAATGAAACTGATCACATAATGATATACAGCTTGATATTTATAGCAGGAAACAATCATTTCAAGGATATATGACATGATGTGATTATGAAATGAATAAGCTAAATGCCTTCTTCAAATGTGCAGACTTTCAGATAATTTTGTTATTATTATTATCATTATACTCAATTAGCATTTTCCATCTTTCATGTAACTTTCAACTCTTCGAGAAAAATATTTTCCTCCCCCTCTCTGTCTCTCTGTGTGTGTCTCTCTCTCTCTCTGAACTTATTCCTGAAACGTGCTGCTCTGCACGTCCGTCTTTGTTGAGTACCCAGAATTCAGTTTGGTAGCTGGTGATGGATACTTAGGATATAAATACAGCAGCTCATGGGCACTTTGGCTAGTCCAAGCCCTTATTACCTTTCGGCCACAATTCCACACCCATCACTGGGTCGGCCTCAACAACATTGTCTTACATCTACACCCAAGCAAATAATCATCCCAAATGACTATAATGGCTTTACAACAATAAAACTAAATGAAAGTGGCTGGGATTTATTGCTTCACAAGCTGGCAGAATTGTAGAGTTTTATATATTTCCAAGATATAGAAGTGTCCTTTCTTTGATTAGAATCGAAACTGAATTTAAGCCTATTTAAGGGTTATTTATGGTAAACCTAAATGTCTGGTGCGTGTTAAACCACACATATGGTGGATTATGTAATGTCACTGCCTTAGTATATTTGGGTGAAAATCTTGAAGAGAAAACTAGAGTTGATGACATCCTGCTTTACCTCACTCCTAAAGTTGACAGTGTTGATTACATGTGGAACATCTAAAAGCATTTATTTAAACTACTATATACAATTATCCACCTAGAATGTCACCAAAACCTTGTCATGCTTTCCAGACCTCCACTTTCTCTTCTACTTTTTGTAATTCAGGAAGAGAAACAAAAATGGTGAAATGATTGCCCTTACTACAACCAGCAGGCCAACCCAGTCTTCATCAATGTTTGTCATCTCAGCACAGCCATATGCACACTGGCCTACTCTTTCCATTTTTATGTTTACATTTCATTGACATTCAATAATTGGGAAGCTCTGGAGGTGATTGGGATTTCAGGTCTGTTGAACTCCACTGGGTTTTTGTTGAGATTGAAAACACATGGTCCCCCAGTCCCAAACTCACAGCTGCCACATTTGGTGCATTCCACTAGGCCTCTAAAACCAATGAGTTACTTTCTATATGGTGACTCAGTGGGAATCTGTCTGCCACTATGAGGTGTGCATAACCCAACTGTGGACTGTTTTCTCATGAATTGAAATATGATAATCATAGACACAAGGTTTGATTTTGAAATATATGTTGTAGTCTGTGAACCTTTGTTCTGAATGAAAGATTTAAAATACAGCTTCTTTCAAATAACATTGTTTCATAGTCAGGGTTATAATTAATCAGGTTATAGTTTGATACTGGCAGGTTTACAAGCCACTCTGGTCCTACTCAATTACGTATATTGTCTATACTTGTATCACTTGTAGAATATTTCTTTAAACAGATTATTTGCTTACATTAGTCATTCCACCCTGGTGTACCATATAGCTTGATATGCAAAATGTGATATCTATATAGGTTATCTAGGGGTTCATGGTGGCTTAGTGGTCAGCATGCTTGCCTAGCACCTCTGCTCTGTGTGCGCAGAGCCTGCATGTTCTCCCAGTGCCTTGGAGGCTTTCTCTGGGTACTTTGGTTTCCTCCTCAGTCCAAAGACTCGTACTATAGGTTTATTGGCATTTCTAAATTGTCCATAGGGTGTGAATGTGTGTGCAATGGGCTGGCCCCCATCCTGGGAGTTCCATGCCTTGTGCCCAGAGGTCACTGGGATAGGCTCCAGGTCCCACATGACCCTGTGTAATATAAGCGGTACAGAAAATGGATGGAATGGATTGATTTTTGGTTAGCGCTTTATCCTGGTCTGGGTTGTGGTGGATCTAGAGCCTATCCTGGAAACACTTGGCACAGGTCCAGAACACACCCTGGATGTGATGTCAGGCTATTGCAGTGCACCATGTAAACACACAATCACACATTCATTTACACCTAGCATGGCCAATCCACCAACCTAAGAACCTGGAGGAAACACACATGGGCACAGGGAAAACTCCACACAGACAGTAACCCCAGTTCAGGATCAAACCAGGGTCCCTGGAGCTTCACCACTGTGCTGCCCCCATTAACCTATATTTAATGTAGTCACGGCTAGTTATGTTTGTTGTAGCAATGTTTTGGCTAGTAAACATGCTGAATGGCTACTAAATTTGGAAAACAGCTATCTAAAGTGGATGGTGAGCTACTTTATTAATTTGTCACTATTTTTTTTTTTTTTTTTTTTTTTTTTTTTTTTTTTTAAATACAGTTACAGATCATTTTTTTTTCTCCATTACTGAATCAGACCACAATGCACAAACAGGAGGATAGGATAGCACTTAAGGGATCTATAAATAATAAATCCTAACTCCAATCTTCTTGCTTTGGCTGAACTTTTCTTAGCGACCATAAATTCTGCATCTGTGTCATATCACTAATCTTCAACTGTCTTCATCCTCTTACCATTCTTTCTCTTCACTGTCCTCATCCTTCCTTTGATGTGTTGTTTTTCTTACTTACTTAACATCCCCAACCACTGTCTGAGAATATGAGAGATCTTGATCCAGATTTGAAAGGAAGTTGATGTTTTGGCTCTCCCCAAGTCTCACTGCCACACAAGCAACTCCCTGTAACTGAGATAAACGTCCCAACAAAGGCTGTCATTGAGCAAAGCTTCCTCTCTAAGTGGTCAAGTGAATGAGACCTTTCCTCAACAAACCACATTACCTATCTATGTAGGATCAGTGTGGTAAAATAAAACACCATATTGAAGTGGGTTGAAACCAAATGAGCTTGAGGTGCTGCAAAGCAGTATTTTTTCTTATGTGTTAAAGACATCGCTGGAATGGCTGGTTTTATCCTATATGATTTGGACCCAAATAGACCAAGGTGAAGTAGGCACAAAACAGCCATGAGTCAGACTTGGTTTTGCATAATGATATGTTTCTGTGCTGTTCTAAATCTATGTGCATTTATTTGCCCATCATGAGATAAAGATGGCTGTAATCAACCATGCATAACTTTATATTTAAACATTTAATGTCCTTATGAAGTGTGTTTATCTTTTTGCTCGAAGGACTTAAGAAGTGTACCCAGCTGTTATCATTTTTTGTTGATCATGTCCTTTATCAGCATTCTGTATTTCTTGGAGCAAGTGGAAGATTTTAATATAATAGTGACTTTATCAGATAAAGATAAGATATATAACAACTTCCATTCTCAAGCATAAAACCTACCATTCATTCAGAACACATGAGGACTTCCATTCAAACTGAGTCACGTAAGGTCTTCACTGTAAACATCACTTCGTGTGAGACACTGTTTCAAAAACATTTGAATTTGATCAACACATGACTGATTCCTGTACACTATTTGAACAGAAGTATTTTTAAATCTTACACGTGTCAGATTTGTTTTTTGCCATAAATATCTCTGGATTTTTGTCAGATGATGCCCCACAGTGATGACAGGCCTAAGTCTGAGTCTTACCTGGCACAGGATGCTGCGGATGTACTTCCCGCAGGCCATGAAACCAGAGTGATCAAAGTAGTCCATAATTTGGTCAAATCTGTATGAAATCTGTTTGTCTTGTTCCAAATCACAGCAGCCAAACTTGGAATACTCTTTGCAGAAGCGCAGCGGCTCCTGAGGTTGGAAAGGAGGCTTGTAGTCCAGGCATTGCGGGTGGGCATCTGTATGCAAGAAGCTCAGGAGGAGCCAAAGCAGAAAGTGGAGAAGCCCAGCTCTCCAGAGTCTTACTAATCTCATGGCAGTGAAGAAAACGAGAGAAGGAGTCCCGGCAGACAAAGGTACGAATTATAAGGAATGCCTTTTTTGTGTGTTCTGCTCCAGCTGCTCAATTATTTGTGGGCTAACTTGGATGCCTGTCAGCACTCTCACATATGCACACACACTTTCATTGGACTTGTGCTCTAGTGGAGAGAGAATGAACAGATTGAAGTCGCACAAGGCCGTCTCATTCAACAGTCTGTGCTCCAGCCACATGTACACACACACATACACTTCTCCACTCCCTCCTCCTCGTCTCTACCAATGTCTCCTCCTCTCATTCCCGCCTTCTTACTCTTTCTCCCTTTTCTCAAGCATTCTCAAGGCATTCCTACCCTTTGTGGCTGGCCTCTGTAACAAACTTGTAGTCACCCTTCCCCCATATGCTGAATCTCTTCCCATTAGGGATGTAATGATACACTCTTGTCATTATTCGATTCAATTCAATTCTCAGAATATTTTGAACAAAATTTGAATGAAGGAAAATCATGACTGAAAAATAGTGACCTTTTTTTTAAAATTTCTGAAGTGTAAACAATGCAAAAAGTCTGTATAAAACTAAATAAATCAAGTTGCTGCAAACAGCAGATTAATATTGTAATCAAAATATATTACAGGTTCAACATATCTTAATAAAGATATTGATAATTCCTCACCAAATTTTGAACAAACACAGTCTCTGACCTGGGGAAAAAAATGACTGGTTGAAACATAATGAGCACTGGAGCAGTGCCTGAGGCATCATTTTAACCACAAATAGAGCTCCAAAGTCGGTTAAAATGCCCGAGTTCCAGAAATTTTTTCTAGGGCAGGATAGATCACAGTGGGATGGGGCTGGGGTTGCTTGAAAGCTACTGAAAAGCTCTTTTTTAACATGCTTGTGTAACCATATAACCTATATTGTGTGTCGGTCATTGTGATATGGAGCTATCAGGCCCAGCGCATGCTCTATATATTTTAACTCTATGGGTTGTGTAGATTGGGACTTCTGCTGTTCAAACAGTGCAATAGCATTATTACAAGGGACTTTAAAAAAAAAAAAAAAAAATTGAATAGAATGCTGATTCCCACAATGTGAATCACACATTTCCATGATGCACATCATCACATTTTTTTCACGAAGCATCATTACACCCCTACTCCCCAGCAGTCTTAATCTAATCTTTCACTTAATATATTATATACACCACTTTACAGACAATGTAGTTGTGTGCAAAGGTCTGTGTACCCCAGGACAAAATGAAAAACAAATTAAATTCATATTAAGAGATTTATTTTATTGTTTCACACACGTTCCACAGAAATGGTCAAATAATGGTGTATATTAAAGTGTTAATAATGAAACAATCAGAATTATATCACATTGAAAGTTTGTATCTGAATGTGATATACATAAAGAATAAAACACTTGGGTGTTCTCTTGTAGGAAAATAAATCACTGACTGGGTGGTGTAACAAGTTATTTCTTAGCACCCCAAAGTTCATTATTTTACAATAACAGCACATCCCAAAGTGTTTTATTCCTCTTATACCACAGCTAAAGCTTGCGAAAGCTAACAAATTTTTTGTTTATTAAAGCATGATGTTGCAATTTTTCCCATGACGTGTTACATTTCATGTTGTAGAACAAGTCAGAATAAAGTTAGTTCCTCTTGTTAGAAACAATTCCTTCACCAGCTTCTCTTTTTTCTTATTCTTGAAGTAAATAAGGCCAAAATTGCAGCTTTTCACATTACCAAAAAACCACAAACACCCCCACTAAGGAACAACAGGTGAAATAACAAAAATAGGCCTCAAAGTCTTGTTAGCAAGATTGACAGGAACTCTGGAGCAGTCTTGGAATTGGCTAGGGGAAGCATAACCAAGTATTAGGAAAGAAGTGACACATGGTGGTTTTTTTTTTTTTTTTGACTGTTGAGTTTAATCATTTTCATGCAAAACTATAACCCACAATACAGTCTGTTGAGTTTACTGACAGGACTCTGTAAATTAACTCGGTTTATATGCTTTATATTACTATATTCATCAAAGTTTCGCAATCTAGTTCTAGTGTTTACATTTTGAGACCTTGAGGTTGTCTCAAACAAGTTTTTTATTGCCACTGTCACCCGCATTGAATCGAACACATTTTAAGAACGTGTTGATGTTGTGGATAGATTATATAGGCGACATTTTTAAAGCTGAAGGCTTTAATCCACCCACTACCCACTTACTTACGGTGACATTCTATTTCTCTAATATATGCAGTGATTTAAGGATTTAAAGGGAACCATCTGCTTCATTGAAGTCAACAAAAGTGATATGCTCCTCACTGTTCAGCCATATACTCAAGGCAGTTGATTCTATGAGCTATACCATAGATCCTTGAGATGTTTGCTTTTTTTTTTTTTGTAATTGCTCCAACCTGTATAAAATTGGTCGCATAGCTAGAAAAATTAAGTTTAGTTCAAATGTTTCAAACAGAAGGTTTTTTTTTTTCTTTTTCTTTTTTTATATATAAACGGCTCATATGAGGATGCAGGTGTCTTGCCAGAAACCGTTACTGCACTTCTTTTTAGTTTATTTGCACTCATTCTTGAATTCTGCACTATATTGTGCCATTGGTATGCAGTTAAAGGAGCGTGAAATTTGGGGATTTGCTTCATGTGGTGTCAGAATTACTAGATCTAGCTCGAAGGCATAGCCTAGTCACTTTAAAAGAACAAACAGTGGCTAATGTCAAAACAAGCTTTATGATGTCCTCCTAAGTAGCCTTGGTTGTTTGTTGTTGCTGTATTTAGTTAGCTTACAGCTGTTGGGTTTCATGGTTTCATTGCTGTCCTCACTGAATCTGTCTGGGACAATAATAGTTATTGGCAGTTAAAACATTTTGAAAACCAGGAATTTGCTTCATGTGGGAGATTCCTAAATCAAGCTTTGATGGCGTGGGTGAACATAATCACAACCTGTGGGTAATGTCAGAACAATGTTTGTCTGCATTTGCTATGCAGTCACTGAATACACCTACACTACCACTTAACGGGTCAGAATAAAACAGTTAAAATGTTGTACAATCAGTATCTGGATACAGATGCATTATTATGGCCAAAAGTTTGTGGACAACTGACCATTACACCCATGTGTACTTTTTGAACACCCCATTCCAGATTTAGTGCCCCTTTGCTGTTATATTATACAACAGTTAGTTAATGATAATGAGTCTTTATTGGTCACATACATTACAGCACAGTGAAATTCCTTTTTCTTCGCATATCCTAGCATGTTAGGAGGTTGGGGTCACAGCACAGGGTCAGCCATGATACGGCGCCCCTGGAGCAGACAGGGTTAAGGGTCTTGCTCAAGGGCCCAACAGTGGCAGCTTGGCAGTGAGGGGGCTTGAACCCCCGACCTTCCGATCAGTAACCCAGAGCCTTAACTGCCAAGCCACCACTGCCCCAGTTCCACTAATTTGATTGGTCGAGCAGTGTTCCAAGAGTATTATACTGTATTTTCTATAACTGCACTGAGACATTTCACTGTGTGAATCATTCCACTCATCTGTATTCGCCATGTACAATTCCACTGCTTAGTTCGAAACCGTTACTACAGTAGTGTTAGAGACATCATCAGCCAACATGGCAAACAATACCTTTCAGGGATAGAAATTTTGACTTAAGATATGAAAACTCTCAGATGTAGATGAAAAGGAATAAGGAATGCCAATTTCAGTGGAAGCACCTTAAATGGCAATGTAAAAATCAAACGTGCTGTAAAGTGAGTGTGGCTTCTTCAGGATCTATTTACATTAGCAGAGCAAAAATAAACAGGGCATTTGGCCATATTGTGGCCGAAATGTCACTTACTCGATATTAACTTAACTTGTTTATATTACTACATATGTCACTTTTGTTACATGACTACCAGTCTAGGGTTGGAGAGCCAGTAACGAAAAAACAAAAAGCCAAAAACAAAAACCACCTTGGAGAGAGAGCCAGGATATCCAACCTCCTGTCCCAGAAACACCACAACCACTAATTCAATGAAAATAACTTTTAACTTAAAGTTATAAAGAATGGTAACAAATCACAGAAGTAATAATGACCATAACAGAACTAATAATAATAGGGTACAATAGCTTCAGGGGAGGGCATAACCAAAATAACAAACAAAACAAATAGCTACCAAGAAACCTCTTTAAAATTACCTAGAAAAAGATCAGGAAAATAAAGAAAAGAAATTACCAAACCCTTCCCTCTCTTCCTGTCCAACCATAAACTCAGAAAAATCAGGATTACAAACAAAAATGGCACCCTCCCCTACATTCCCCAAACAAGAACAAAATAAAGATACTGAGCAAACAAACTACTTACAGTAGAAGTGGAACATAAAGGAAAATCAAAACAAAATCAACAAATTTAGTTCTCTTTCTGTTATGAAACACTTCATCACAATCTCCTGAGCTCACTTACTCAAAAACAACTCAACATTATAACTCGACACACAATTCTGGAAAACAGAGGAAAGGCTTCATCCTCGTCCAAGGAAGTCTCTCCCCTCTATCCACAAATCCAATGCTGCTTATATATCTGCTCCTCCCGTACGCCATCCAATCACCTCAAACATCCACTAATTGAATACAGCTGGTCAATCAGAGTAACTGCATTACGATGGAGGGAGAGAGAAAGAGTGCAGAGAACAAAACACACATCCAAATACAACACGGAGTACACAAAAATACATAAACACGCCGCTATAAATAAACATACATCCTCGGCCGTAACAAAATATCGCACTCGCAATCAATTGACACGGCTGTGATTACATATACCAGTATATCTGTGCTAATGCTCGTGCGATATTGCTTAAATAACCTCTGCTTTTCTGGGAAGGTTTCCACTAGATTTTGGAGCGTGGCTGTGGAGATTTGTCCATTCAGCCACAAGAGCGTTAGTGAGGTCAGCCACTGATGTCAGGTGAAGAGGCCTGGTGCACAGTCAGTGTTCCAAGTTCATCCCAAACTTGTCCAGTGGGATTGAAGTCAGGGCTGTGTGCAGGCCACTCGAGTTCTTCCATACCAACCTTGGCAGACCATGTCTTCATGGACCTTGCTTTGTGGACAGGGGCAAGTGAAGGGAAATGATATTGTTACAGCATCCTATATATGTCCAGTCAGGTCCATAAATATTCGGACAGTGACACACTTTTCGTATTTTTGCCTCTGTACACCACCACAATGGATTTGAAATGAAGCAATCAAGATGTGATTGAAGTGTAGACTTTCAGCATTAATACAAGGGGTTTAACAAAAATGTTGCATTAACCATGTAGGAATTACAGCTCTTTGGTTGGGCTTTAGTGCCTTACAGGAGTTGAATGGTTTTCTGAAAGGGAAACCTTCTGTTGTAAGATTTTACATAAAAAACCCTTTTAACTTTTAAGAGTGCTGAAGTACTCTTTAGGCTGCTAAATGGAACCTTTTATGGAACCTTTTTTTCTAAATCTTGCCAGTTTACATGATGCCAAATCCACTTAGAAAGCTATACAGCATTGA
Organism: Ictalurus furcatus; assembly: GCF_023375685.1. Taxonomy (NCBI): domain Eukaryota; kingdom Metazoa; phylum Chordata; class Actinopteri; order Siluriformes; family Ictaluridae; genus Ictalurus; species Ictalurus furcatus. The sequence continues at coordinate 6,044,824 of NC_071258.1, forward strand.
TAAAAATCATTGAAGAAGAAATGACTATATATATTATTTACTGTATATAATTACATTATGAGGTTTTTTTAATTAGGTTGTGGCTATATGGCTATAAGAGTACTATATAGCTTAATCAGAAATCTGGTGGTTTGTTACAGACATTAAGAAGACTAATAATCACATTTTCATGCACCAGTGACGTGTCTTTAGATCTACCGTGGTGTGCAATAAAAGGGCATTTAAAATTTTGGAGCAAAATAATTTGCCAAGTGAAATTAAAACCCATGTAGCTATAATTACTATAATTACTATATTACTATAATAACTTCTCATATTCTAACAACACACTTAGTACTGTTTGTCTTTACTCTTCTTCACCTGTACAGTGTAATGATTTGTAACAACACTGACCAGCATTGTAATAATGTAACAACACTGTCCACTGTCCAGCATCACCCAGAAGACCCTTTTGAGTCTGGTTCCTCTCAAGATTTCTTCCTTATGACTTCTCAGGGTCTTCTCTGGCCACTGTCATCTCATTAATGATTTTAAATCTGAACTTTCTATAAAGCTGCGTTGTGAGAGTGTCTGTTGTTAAAAGGTGCTATAAAAATGGAATTGAATTGAATATAATTACAGTTCTTTTATTTGACACTTATTCATCTAGCAGATGCTTTCATCCATAACGACACTGTTGAGCTGATCACTAGCTGAAGCTGCGGAGCCACCACTGCACAACAGTATAAATAACTTCTACTGTTCTGCTTTAGCTTGAACCATTAGTCAAAAACTCATTATGTCATTGTGCTGTACTTATTATAGCCTTGTGGAATGAAGAGATTGTTCTGGGTAATTTGTGGGAGGAAATACAGTAAACCTAGTAACTCAAGAATTTCTGGGAAACTTGGCCTTATGGGTGATTTAATGACTTGAGATTGTGGCCCAGAAGACTTTAAATACTTGATACAGTGACCCAAAAATGGTGTTTGTGTATTTTAGCAGAAGCTCAAACAAAAACTTCTAAGAGAAAGATCTTTACTGATAGAGTTCTTGCAATATTGTCGGTGGTCTAGTTGGAGGACTATTAAAAGTGTTAAGCTACTGTCAAGATATTTAATGTCCTTGACTGTTTTTTGTGTTACTTTCTTGGTGCTACAGATAACTAAGAATTTTAAGGTCTTAGACAAAAAGGCAAACACTAATCACTCAGTCATTAATCTGACTCCAAAGAGACAGCCGAGTTCTCTAGGTGACTCAGAAGAAAGGTATGAGTTTAGCCTTGCTGTTATCATTCACACTGGGGGATGGATCCGTGGAAACTGATCCCACATTGTAAAATATAGGGTCATGGCATATGTTTGGGTGGAACTTTTTGCCACAATGCTAAGAACAATCAGTATTTATTAGAGATGCACCGATGTATCGGCCGATAAAGGCTATTTTTCCCGCTATCGGCTATTGGCTGATAGTTTAAAAACCAGGGCCGATTATATCCTGTCAATCAAAAGAGGGCGGGTAAACACATCGATTTCGTGCTGTGTGTAAAGATGATGTCTCTCGTGTGGAATTATGACAAAACTGCAGTTTGTAAGCTCTGCACTGCTAAAATTTTACACCGGAAGTGAGCAGCAGTGAAGCGGCGTCGAGTCTAATTTAGTATTGGTGCATCTCTAGTATTTATAAAGTATTATAAAGCAAGGATATCTTCATAAACTGTTTTGACTCCAAATCTGAATATAGGCAAGAAAATAACAAAGAAAAGAATATAAATGAGAACAAGGGTACAAGGGATTTTTTTTTAATTGAAATAATAATAATTAAATGTTTTGAAATGAACTAAAGCTGCACTTAAAGAAACAATACATTAATTGTGTGGTTAGCTGCAAAAATTCTGGATTCTGAAAAACAGCCAAAAAAAAAGACAAAAATCACCACACAATCATCAAAACAGAGAAGAGCATTTACACACTCTGCATACAGTGGTCTTGCAACCATGTTGACACGGACATGTGTGGGGAAAAACATACTCTGGTATCCCTGTCTGTAATTTATACAACACTTTTTAATGGCATGTCAACTAGTGAAAGTATTATAAAGGACAAAATTCTAATATGTGTAGCATCGTGGGAATTTTAAAGGATGTCACTTATTTATTACATGTTAATGACAGTAATCTATAGTACTGTAGCCTAATGGATGAATATAAGCACAAATGCAAACAAGCATCTGCATAAACACATCCACACCGAAATATTATGCATTATCTGTTTCTGTAGTAACAAGCAATTCACAGGTACTTGTAAGATGGATGCTTCACATTAGCTAAAACTAATGAAAGAATCAAAAAGCATGCTGTTATTTAATTAGAAAAAGTATCGTCATTGTTAATATTAAAACAGTACAATTGTGGTCTCTCACCAGCTACATTTGTTGTAACATCTCATCCCTTAGTTAAATGTACTTGCTGATATTTTTCATGTAAATATATGGTCGCTACAGTGGTACTACTGTACAGGGTGTTAAAGCATGCATGTAGTGCCAAGGTAATATTTCTAATAGAGGCATGAAAAAGAATAATTCTAGTCAAGATGACATTTTACATTTTTACACACTGTGCACTACTCTCACACTCAAGGAATGAATTCCTATTATGTAATCACGCAGTATTTACTACATTTCCCCAATATTCCACCCCTGAATTATCTTAAATATATAGGAAAAATCAATGCCACATAACCAAACATTTGTGGAAGCAATTGTGTATTATAAACAAGGCTTAAGAAAGAAGAATAACAGAAAGCATCTTTGGAAACATCAAGTCCACATACCAAAACATTCCTGGAAGCAGTCATGTATTATAAACAAGGCTTAAGAAAGAAGAAGAATAGAAAGCATCTTTGAAAGCCATATGGATTTCTGGAACTGATGCTCTTTAAACTAGCACACGGGAGGTGAAGTATACAGTAAAATATTTGTAAATGTGGAGCCCAAATAAATGCCAATTGAAATAAATACCAACTGTTCCACTTACAAAGGGTATGACAGCTTAGTAGTTAGCATGTTTGCTCGCACCTCTGGGGTTGGGGGTTCTTGTGCCCCGAGCGCCCTGGGACAGGCTCCAGGATCCCCTGCGACCCTTTGTAGGATAAACGGTCTGTAAAATGGATGGACTGTGGACTCCTATCAAAAAAAAACCAAAAAAAAAAAAACCCCATAAAAGGAATAAAACAAAACAACAGTATTGTATTTTTTTTTTTTTATATATTTGGTGCAATTATAGTTTGTCATTATAGCACTTTTTTTTTTTCGGGGTACTTCTTTGTTAGTACTTTTAAATGACATTTTCCTTTATCTGTTAGAAAAACAAATTATTCATTGCTGGCTAAGTGGTCCTGATGCAAGCTTTACATTTCTTTTTAAAAATCTAAATCAAAATGTCCATATCTGCATTTTGCATCTCCAGCCAGCATCCAAAAAAAAAGCCCATCCGTGTGTATAGGATTAAAGTGTGTTGGTATTTTTGAATCCTTCACTGTGAGAATCCTAGTTTATGAAGATAACCCACACTCAGTCCTGTTTTGTCATAACTGTTGAAAGCCACTAAGATAATTAGGGATGTCTTGCTTTTGTCTCAAGTCATAAACTCCAAACTCTCTATCATTTTTCTTAGTTCCTTGTCATGATTCAATATATTACCCAAAGCCATATCTGCAGGCAAAATCCTCAGTGTCAGAATTCTTTGAGTGTCACACCATCAGCTCAGCTGAATCCACTCGTCCTGATGTGCAAGCTCCTCACACTCTAAAAGACAAAAGTAATAGAAGGCACACTGCATGTTTACTGCCCACACACATATTCAATGTTGACCAACAGTGATGTCACAGGATAAACAGGTACTTATGATAGATTATATGTTTGTGGACATATGACAATCACGTCCATATGTGGGTCTTCCCCAATCTGCTGCCACAAAGTTGCCAAAAAGCACACAATTGTATAGAATGTCTTTGTATGCTGTAGCTTTACAATTTCCCTTCACTGGAACTAAGAGGTCAAGCTTGAACCTGTTCCAGCATGACGATGCCTCTGTGCACAAAGCGAGGTCCATGAAGACATAGTTTGCCAAGGTTTTCCGACCTGACCTCACTAATGCTCTTGTGACTGAATTGGCAAATCCCCACAGCCACATTCCAAAATCTAGTGGAAAGCCTTCCCTGAAGAGTGGAGGTTATTGTAACAGCAATGGAGGGCTAAATCTGGAACGGGACGTTCAACAATCACATATGGGTGTGATGGTCAGGTGTACACAAACTTTTGGCCATACAGTGTAAAAAAAATTCTTCCTTGTTGTTAATCAACATCGATGAAATGTCAGAAAATCCCAAATGCATGAGGTTTGCAAAATACATGATGCATGATGCATGATTTATTACTTATAGTACTTAATATATCTAATCTAGATGGCTAATCTAATCTACTGGTGGCATGTGAGCTTCTTTTTACATCAACACAAAAGGTTCTTCTGCCTTGTTTCTGGAGAAAGCAGCATTACACCACTCTTCAAAGAGAATAATTTAATTAAACTCCTTAAATAATAAAGAATACAAAACTTAAATCCTTGAATCCTTGAACTTGTTAAGCCACATCTTCTGAACATCTCAGTTTCTACTCCGTGAGGAAACAATTTGCTGTACTTTGAAGAGAATTTCTGTAAACACAGATTACTGAATGGTATCAGATAAGTCTAATTGAGGGTAGACACATTTTTGGAAAGCAAGTTCTGATGCAATTTCACATTAAATAGTTCAGTTTATTTTTAGTCTAACTGATGTGGGTGCAGGTTTTCATTTAATTTCATTCAATCCATCAGGAGCCACACCTGATTCTACCTGTTTAATCAGTTAATCTTGGCTTTCAATAGCCTCAGGTGTGGTTTCTTGGTTAGAATGAAATCCTGCTCTCACACAGGCACTTAAAGCCTTGTTGTTTCTCAATCACTCCTTGTTTCAATAAGAATCATGGTAGAGAAACATGAGACCCTAACCTGCCTTCAGCAGAGTCATAGTGGCCTTAAGAGGTGGTGGTTGTCAATGCATTTTATCAGAGTGTCTTTTCCTATGGGCAGTGCAGCAGTATGACCGCACACACACAGCTATACATCAGTGAAGAAGGGAAGGCTGGGCTGAAAATCTTACCTGCATGGGTCTGGGTCTGAACCTCCTTCTGTGCATAGAGTCTCAAGGCACTTTTCAAACTATATATAGGGGTGTTTCAGTGATTGACACCTATGCCTCCATTGACTCTGGATTCAAGCACACAGCCTGACTGCAGCATGGCAGCACTGCACTCTGGCACACTGGCTAAGACCAAATCATGTCAAGAAAAATAACCCATCTGCCATTCCACTAAAGAACATGTGGAAGAGTGGTAAAATGTAACATACATTTAATTAGCCGTATCACTAGCCGTAGCATGAGTCTATACATTTCATAAGAAAAACACATGCAAAACTGTGTCTTTTTACTTTAATTACCAGTTTAAAGCACTAAAAATCTAGCAGTATGGTTGGCTGTACTGATGAGACACAGTACACACACACTAACAGTTACCACCCTAGATCCATTTCTCTTAAACAAACCCTTTGTGTCAGATTGTCAGAACGAACTCTGTGTTGTCTGTCTTTTAAAACAAGAAGACAAATGATAAAAAAAGAAAAAAAAGAAAAGAGGCTGAAGTAATGCAAAATGACTACTGGTTAGATTATACAGTATTTATCTGCTTTGGCTTCTTTTCATCCTCCTGCTTTGACACACAGAGCAGCAGCTCATGAAATGACAGAACAAGCTTTGTTCATATCTGCTTTGAACACCAATTCTGACAGGAAATAGAAGTGCTTTGATTTGGAACTAAGATCCGATATGATCAAATTAGCACAGTGACTGTGGCCTGACTGATCTGGGATATCAGAACACACAAAACGCTTTCCTGATTGTGTAAAAATATTACTTAATATAAGATTAAATTGAGTTATAAGTTAGTTGAGGTAATCTCGAGGAAATGTTTCAATGATTTTGCACATAAAATGTATTTAGTTTATAGTTCAACTTCATGTTCAATGTCAGCAATTAAGGAGTGTTTTTCTGAGGAGTAATCACACTAGACCTCAAATATTACTGCGCTGCTTGCAATGCACTCATTGAAACCAATCTCATTGTGTATTTATTGTACATGACCAACAGTATTATTTATTTAGTTGATCCTATTGGACAAAAATGTTGATTCATTTTCTATAACTGCATGGTTCGGACAGCAAAGTTTATATTAAAGCACTTACCCTACTTGATGATTGTAGAATACACATAAACGATTTTTAAACAATGTGTAATTAGTGATATGAAGTTTAAAGTGAGGACATGATTTAACATTTATTTATTTAACAATTTTTGTAAGGGGTCTCCAGTGTCAGCGTTTTGTAATAGTCTGGTAAAGGTAAAGCTGTAACTTTAATTGTTCCCTTACAGAAAAACTGTCAGAGCAGGGAGCTTTGCGGTTTCTCTGTAACATGACAAGCTGCATTTTTGTCTTATTAACTTTGATCGAGAGAGAGAGAGAGAAAAGAGAGGCTGGTGAGGGAATGACTGATTATACCTGCTATAACATAAGTGATAAGGGAATCTAACTTGGTTTGTGGATATTCAACAACTTTAAATGTGACTATAACTGGATACAAATTGTGAAGTGTTGTTCTTTAATTTAATAAAAGACTGTAATCATTGGCAAATTGCTGTGGTCTAAGAGGAATAAAACTTCAGGACGTGCTGTTAAAGGGAAATAATCAAATGAAGACCGGAGAATACAATCAGCAGATGCATGTTCTGTAGGGTTACATCAGGCATAATGGCTGTGGGTGATTTCAGATAAAGCCAGCTGACCCTGTATGACTGTACAACCCCTTCTGAACAAGCAACATCTGTCACCAATTTATTACACCCTCATACACACACAGCCAAACTGGTTATAAAGCTATATCTAATTATGTGTTTGACCTTTGGCTTATTTGGAGAAGGGTGCATAACACCACATCTGAAATAATTCCTAATCTGCTGATCGACCTGCTATAGACTTTCTCGCTAGAAATAACCTATTTGTAGAAAGCATTCACGGTTTTCAGGACCTTAATTCGTTCTGATCTAAAATACATAAATATTATTTTATCTGGATTAGTCCAGAATCCGGGATTTCTTTTCCAACGACTTAATCTTTGGAAGAAAGTAAGAAAGTATTCTAAAGCTCTATTTGGGCTTAATGAGGGGGATAATCAGGAGGTCAGGCTGTGCCCTTGCACATTACGGAGTCTAAAAGGCACAGGCACACACCACTGCCACGACTACAATGTTGCAGACAGTTGCAATGATGGCCACCCACAACCAGATGGCGTCGCTAGAGAGTTTGCCCTCGTCCTCCTGCTCGTCAGGCCGGGAAAAGCTGGCGTTTAGGTTAGACACAGATGTCTGTAGGGACGTATTGCCATTCAATGGGGAGTCCATGAAGGTGACTGGATAATGCTGTCAAGAGATAGAATGCGATTATTATATAAAATCAAAGCAATCTCCAAATGTACAGTTCTGATTAATTTTGCCCTATTGTGAAGCTTAGCATTCAAATTATTTTCATTTTTCTAGGTATCATTTTAAAAAATGTGACCGTGTACCCTGAGGTATCATGCTTTCATATATATATATTAGACAGCAATTATTAAAGAGAAAAATTGTCACAGGAAGTGACAGTAATCAAGAAGCAGCAACTGGTGACCATCATTCCAAATACAATGTTAACGCTCAAAAACCTTAATGCTAGATTTGTGTTTTTTATATCATTAATATTTGTTCAAAAATCCAGGATCTAAAAACCAACATGTCATCTTAAATCCTTTTAAATTCTCAAATCTGATGGGATAGAAATAAAAAAAACAAAAAAATAAAATAAAATCACACACACAAAAAAAAAAAACACACCTGCACAGCATCCTGTAGTACTTGCATAGCAAACTGCTCACTGTAAAGCTTGAATGCTTTCAGCTAAAGCAATATCATCATTCATACTAATAATTCCAACATCCTTCACCTTGACGCTAAAGACTTTGAAAGTCAGCCATCAGACAGGTTCCAGACCGGAAAAACTAACTTAGTTTACGCCTCATGTATTCCCATTCATCATGCAAATGTCTGATAGCTTCCATCTGAGCCTGACATATGGTGACACCAGTCTGCTAGCACAGGTGCGCCCTCAGCAGCGTGGTCCGATTCACTTCCCTGCTGCTTTCTACCTCATTGACTCTGCCTTCCCCATTGCAAGAGGCTTCATTCATCACACACAGACACACTCATCGCTCTCACAGCACTGACAGCAACGCAGTAAAGTACAAAGATGGACTCTTAAGCTATCTTGGTAATAGGACAGACCTCAGCAGAAGTGACCGAATGTTTGTTAAATGTAAGTGGACACATGTGAGTAAACCAAAGTTTTCGTAATTCTGTCCATCTGAACCGAAATGTGAGAGTTCATTACATTGCAACTCAGCTTCAAAATGCTCTCGCAATCTGTCTAAAATTAAGTTTAAATTTACTAAGGCTGTAGCGCATCACGGAACCGGTGAGTGGAATCGCCTACTAAACACACTATGAGTGAAGCACAAACTGCTGTGTAAAATCTGCCTTGAAGTGGTGAAAATGTAAACTGCCAAAAAGCTTGAAACAAAGGAAGAAATGCAACTTCAGTAATGAAGATAATGTGTTAACAAATAAAGTTCTTACTAAAATAAAGATTTTTGGGTCAGAATAAGTAAATGGTAGTGGTCGATATGTAGGGACGCGGATACCAAACAACAATAAGATGGCAAATGAAAACACAATACATTTACATGCAGAATACAGGCCTACAGCAGATGAAGAATGTTTTTAATGAGTAGTTGGGTTGGTTTTTTGTGTTGCTGGTGCATGTAGTCTGGGTCACTGTGGATCCCGGGCCAAACACTGTGCGTGAGGTGTGAGGTGTGAAGTGAGAATACACCTGGAATGGGAGCTGCCAGTCCATCACAGAGCACCAAGTACACTCACACATTCACATACTCATTCACACCTAGGGGCAACTTAGAGTAGCCAATCCACCAACTGTACTAGCATGGTTTACTAGCAGGTGGGAGGAAACCAGGAAACCCAGAGGCAAGCCACATGGACAAGGAAAGATCCCCAGAGACAGTAAAACTCAAAATATGTGAACTAGTACATAAATGTACCGGAGCTGGTAAAGAAGTCAGATATTAAAGCTGAAGGGACACTAAAGTTAATGGAGACACAGGAAAAGTACAGGAAATATACTTTAAGAGATATACACATTAAAGGTGCACTAGATAAGACCAAGGATTCAAGACCCAATCTTCTTCAAGGATTAGCTTAGTAACAGTTAGGTGGGTTCATCAAACATTTGATCTTCCATTCAAACACAAACAAGCATTCCGGACCAGAAGTCGGTTTTCTCAGCAACTTTATAAACTTTTGCTAAGGCCACTGCATAATCTATTGGGTTTTTAAAAATCACGTTCTACATATTTTGCAGGTTATTTTTCCAAGTAAGGAATAAAATAATAATAATTATTTTAACTATAGAAAAGGACTGGAGTGTATTAGAGATAGATCAGAGTACGTGGATTCAAAGTTTAAAGGGAGATTGAGTTGGCCTCAGGCTTCAGTTTTTGAGTGTAACTGACTGCAGAAAGATCAGTCCTCTGGTTTAAATGATAATGTTATTTATTGAAGAAAAAAATTGGTATTATCCAATACCAAATTGCCCACATTTTTACTAATTCCCCAAATCTGTGAAACTGCATTCATTATGGTGTTCAGCCGGACTAGACACAACCAGGCCTGATCACTGCAAACCCTGTTCAATCATTACTAACCCAGAAGAACATTAAGGCTTGTCTGAATTTTTCCAAAACACACCTTGATGATCCTCAAACCTTATGGGAGAATGTTCTGTGGATTGATGAGTTGAAAGTAGAACTGTTTGGAAGACAGGGGTCCTGTTACATCTGGTGTAAACCAAACACAGCATTCCACAAAAAGAACATCATACCTACGGTCAAGCATGGTGGTGGAAATGTGGTGGTCTGGGGATGTTTGCTGATTCAGGGCCTGGGCAGTTTGCAATAATTGAGGGAAACATGAATTCTGCTCTCTACCAGAAAATCCTAAAGGAGAATATCCGGTCTTCAGTCCATAACTTGGAACTCAAGTGCAACTGGATTATGCAGCAAGACAATGATCCAAAGCATATGAATAAATCCCAGTCTTAGAAGTAAGTGAAAGACTGATCTCCAGTTATCAGAAGCATTTGGTTGCAGTTATTGCTGCTAAAATTGGCACAACTAGATTTTAAGTTTAAGGGGGCAATTAGTTTTTCACACGAGTGATGTGTTGGACAACACCTTTTATTATTCAATTTATACCACAACTATTTTCCACTGCAGTTTGTAATTTACTAATTAATGACAGGTCATGATTTTTAACCATTTATAGTTACATGTAAGGTTGAGAAGTTTGTGAGTTCCTGTTAGTTCCTTGACAAGTGACAACTTGTCATGTCACAGACAAACCGGAAAATGCAAAGTCCTCCACCCTGAGACTTTCCAGTGTCAGAAAACTTACTGACTCTTTCAAAGGGCTGACATTGGAGATACGTCTTCCATTAATGTAAAAATGTCTCCTTACAGAAAAGGTTACCATATCAACAATTATACGTTTGTCCTTGATCAATAACACATTTGACTTTAATCCATTTATTATTTGACTTAGATTATGTTGTGCATATGCCATAGAAGTCCCTGTGAATGAGTGGTTACTATAGAAATAATGTATTAAAACTTGAGCATTAATATTAGTGTTGAGGATCAACCACCCACTCAATTTGGAACACATTCAATACAACGACAGCATATTTTTCCATAGTTTCATCACTCATCAGCTAACTGAACACCTGCTTCACAAACTATCATCTCTGATCCCTGCTGTGCCAAAAGCCATGCCAGGATACAGTCAGCTTGAATGGATCAAATTTTAACTTTGCATTGGACTAAGTAGGATAGATGCTTCACTTGGTACAGGAGATATTTAAATGGTTCACTTATGTCAATCTTATGTCAATTAACTATAGTAGAATGGTTGAGGGGACAAAATTAGCCATATTAAATTTTCAAAACCTGAATGGACAAGGCTTTCAAAGCTACATCACACACTGGTGTCAGTACCCTCTTAATTACATTTATAATTACAGTCCAGGAGGGAAGGGAACAGATGTGAGCTGGTGCCCGACTCTGACACTCTTCTTGATATTACTGTGACTTCGCTATAATGTACAAAAAAAACAGAAGCTTGACTAAATAGCTTTTCCCATCTGTTTATACCTATAATATCCAATCTGCTTTACTCAGCCAAAAGAACTACTATTAGGAAAAAATACATTAACAACCAAGAAATAAAGCCAATATCTACCTCAGTGTAAAATGATGTACCCAGTATAAGCACGGTCAAGTTTCCCCAATGGAGGCGGTGCCTAGTTTCATGTTTTTTCCCCCCACAAAAGAAGCAACTCAAACACCTAAATAAATAGTTTGATTAAAAAAGGTCAGTAAACTGTACAACACAATTTTAATATTATTCTGATCTAGACATAATTACTGCACGTTATATTGGCATGAGGCAGGAGATTTTGACTTGGCTAGAATTATAAGCTATCTGACTTGACAGTAGGTTTTACAAGCACAATTTTTACATAGTTCAGCAGGTTATAAAATATTTCAAATTCTTACCTAAAAAATAAATAAATAAATAAACCCGAACACAACAAGTCATTTAATGTGAGTTTGGTATTACAGATGTTCTTTTGTTACATCACTAATAGCACATCGGTTCAAAAACTGTTTTATGATATTAATACTGAACAAAGACTTGTGCTGGTATTTGTTTTATAAATGCAAATGACAAGGTAACGAGGTTATCTGTGTGGAGTTTCTGTGCGTGTCCTCCCCATGTCTGTGTGGGTTTCGTCCAGGTTCTACCACCTCTCAAAAACATGCCAGTAAATGGATTGGTGACTATAAACTGTCCCTAGGTGTTAATGGTGTCCAGAAATGGACTGGCATCTCCTCAGAGTGCATTCCCGCCTGAAGCCGAGTGATCCTGGGATAGACTCCAGATCCACCACAACCCTAACCGGCATAAAGCACTTAGTATAAATGAATGTGTAACTGCTGGTCTAAATGAGCTTGTCACTCTTTTAAAGAATATTTAATGCAGACACAAACTTTTAATAAGTGTATTTCTCAGCATCTCCAACCCCCTCACACACACACACCTTCCCAATCAGCCTAGTAAGTTTTAATGTACCATCAGCTAATACGACCCTTCAAATGAAAAGGATTCATTAGGCCCCGGACAGATATCATAAATCAACTTCAAGCTTTATGCTGCATCCAAATTTCCGTCCTAAATAGTATCCGAGATTAGAATGAACGTGTCCCAAATCATAGTATGTTGTGATGTAAATGAGTATCCCAAACGTACCTGGATTGCCTAGTATTTGCAGTATATTTTTTTAAAAAATTTGGATCCAAGGACACTTTTTCAACTACTATCGCCCACAAATCCTTGAATGAGGAAGGAGTTTTGTGACTGTTTACTTCGTCGAATTCAAGGACGCATTTTAGAGAGGTGTAAATAAAATGCAGAAAAATAAATCAAGGGAATGGTAAATTAAATCAGACAGTATAAATTACATAAGGAATAATGAATGAAGAAAAGATTAAATGTGACAGGAATTTACAGCGACAGTGTGTGTAATTAGTCAACAACCTTCTCTTCCATTACAGACTTATTAGCATATCCAAGTAGGCTAATGCATACACAGTTTTAATGCATTGTATAAGCAAGCGAATCAAGTTCCGCCCATAGAATCTAAGGTGGCCTGTAGAGTGTCTGTAAAATGATTGACAGCAGGAACATCCACACACAAACAAGCATTCCGGACCGGTTCAGTTTCCTAAACGGGTTTTCTCAGCCACTTAATACACTTTTCTGCTGAGGCCACGAGTGTGACCTCTATATATTTATCATGTTTTACATATCTTTATTGCAAAATACTATTGCAACTTTAAAATGTTATAAACGTAAATATAACCTACTTTACACGTAAATAGCAATTACAGTACAGCAGGTGCTCTTACCTGCGCTGGGATCAGAGAGAACTCCATCTCCTATACTGGGTGTTTTTACAGATATACTGATTATTCTCCGTTTCTCTCCCGTTCCTTTCTTTTCTGCACTTCAGCTGAAGAGTAACTTTTACTCCTTGAAGACCGCACAGGAGAAGTTTGCGTTCCCTCGCGACGTCTAAAAATTTTAAGCAAACAAACGTTGTTGTTGTTGTTGTTGTTTCAGCTGGTTAACGACACGTTCAAGTTTTCCTTGTCAGCACGTCTTGTGTTAGTCTTCCTACATGTAAACAAGCTATTCGTTTGCCTTTACGTTGAAAAAAAAAAAGTTAATTTTGACTTGACAGCCTGAAGCCAATGACAGTTTAAGCAGTGAAGCTGAAGTGTGCTTTAGTGAGTGTGAATGAACAGCCTCTCCACAGCACCGGCGACGTAAACACTAAACGTCATGTTCGTGGCCTCACCCACTTTTTCTTTTTAACCAATCAACGTTTTATTCATGACCAGGCACGTGCGCGTTTCCCCGCCTATTTGTATAGTGGGAAATAAATGGCATCTGAACTCGTGCTGCAGGTTGATCTTTTAATTTTATTTTTTAAATTTTTTTTTTTTTTGGGGGGGGCTACATATCAGATTAATTACACAAATCGTCTGCAAGTAGGTAAACTAAAGTTTTAAAAGCAAACAAACATGCATGTACGAATAATGACTATTTCACACCCAGGACCTAAACGCGAAAATCTAATTTCAGCTTAGGTGAGGACAATAAATAAACATGACAACTTCTCAAAAGCATTTCCTGAATTGGACATCAGAAGCCCTGCTGTAGCAAACACAGTTAATAATATTAAGGGCACGGTAATTATTACTACATGACTACTATATATATATATATATATATATATATATATATATATATATATATATATATATATATATAAATCCATTAGGACTATCTGAAATAGTCATTCAGGCAAAAATATTGTATTGCAAAGTTTGCCTGCAACTGTGGCATAGAATGAGCAATAAATATATAAAATACAAATATGAGGTTTAACCTCAGCATTTTCACAGCTTGAGTACATTGCATTATGTAGGCCAATGGAAATAACAAAATAGTCTCGGGTTATTTAAAACAATCTTTGCTGAGACTGACAGGAATACTGTAAGAGTTGTTCTGTATTCTTCAAATGTTCTTTTAAAAAAAAAATGTTCTGTAACTCAGAACATTTTTTTTCATGTTTTTTTCAGGAAGGGGTGTGGGGATTACATGTCCCCCTCTGTCTGCCCCAGGGATGCCTATACCAGGACCATAATCAGGTTAAAAATTTTTGCGAGGTCCATGTTGCAGAAATGTGTCATATTAAATATATCACGATGCCTAGGCGTGGAAACAGTATACTGAGAAATTATACTTATGTGAAAGTATAGATAATGTGTGAATATTATTCACTTTAAAGTTGAAGTATCCTGCAAAAGTGGAAGTATCCTCAAGTAAAAGTAAAAAAAAAAAAAAAAATTGTTAGTTTTAAATGTACTTTAAAGGTATTTTTAAAAGTATTAAAATGTGAAAAATAATTTAAAATATATATATATTCTTATATGTTGAAAATAAAATCAAGTGCTATGTTTTCATGTGAAAAATAACTTTAATTACTTATCTAAAACTGTCATTTTCTTTTTTTTTTTTTTGGAAAAAAAAATAAAATAAAGCAACTACACGGTATGCTTTGCCTAAAAACATTATTCAATCTCGGTATGTTTGCCGGTTGTTTGTATGACTAATGCGACAGTTTGCCAGTGAAATAAAATATCCTGTAAATATTTTGCATTAGCTAGAATTTAACTTACTGCTTAGCCAATTATGCCAGCTAGTGGACTCAATGCTAGTCTAACCTGGCATTAGCAACCGAAGGAATTAAAATTTCACTTACCATGCCTACTAAGGAGGTAAAGGAATAGTCCAGCTTTGTTTAGTCCAGCATATTGAAACATTTTACCCAGTTAGGGCCAGGGATGTTCATCCTCAAGTTCCACACTGCAGTTCAGGCTTATCCATATTCAGAGGCACACAGAAAGCTATAGCATTAAATACATTGTGTGGCAAGAGAAGGTCACCACAGATGATCGCACAATTCTTTTCGATGAAATTGATTAGATGCTTTGAACTGTAATGATTGAATGTTAGACTTGTTTTAATAACATTTTGTTAAATATTACAATATTACAGTATTGCAACACACGAGTCAGGTTGTAAATATATATATATTTAGGAATTTGGTTGGTTTGGGGCTGGTTTCCTTTGGTCATTTAACTGCTGCTTCTGTCATGCAGAACTGGCAACTCTGCCAACTCACCAAAATCAAGAATATCTTAACTGCCTGTGAACAGCCAGGACATGACCAACGGACTGACCATAGCTAATCCATCCTAACTGTCTAAAAGTCAACTAAACAGTAGCATGACACCTTTGGCATACTTTTATCAAGTGTTGAATTAACTGTTATATTGTACATTTGTGGCCTGCTCTGATTAGTACTATAGGTGTTATGAAAACAATTCGGCTGCGTTAAGATGTATTTTCCTTCAAAATATTCCGTGTAATCACTAAATAGTAGCGCAGTGTCATGTGATAGATATAGACTGGTGATATATTAAATGTTAAACCAAAGTGCTGGGTCAGCGCAAGCCACCAAACTGCTTCAGTGCACCTTGTCACAGCTGCTACAAGTCTCTGGACCTGTACTGGAGGCATGATCACCATTCATCTCAAAGAATATTCCTTTGATTGGTGTTTTGATGATGTTGAAGAGGTCATAGATTTCCCAAAGGTGTTCAATTGGGTTGAGATCTGGTGACTATGAAGCACTGCATATGATTTAAGTAATGTTTATGCCCTTCAAACCATTCAGTGAGTCCTCTTTCCTCATGGACGGGGGCAGGATCATCCTGGAAGAGACCACATCCCATCAGGATAGAAATGTTTCATCAGAAAGATAAAAATGATCAGTCAGAAGAACGTTTGTAATGATTTACAGTGAGGGACAAGTATGTTAGTATATCACTGCTGTAACATTCATCCATCATTTTTCCTAACAACTTATCCTACACAGGGGAGCCTGGAGCCTATCCCAGTGGACTTGGGACACAAGGCGGTGGACACCTTGGACAGGGTGCCAACCCATCACAGGGCACCATCACACACATTTACACACCCATTCACACACTACAGACAATTTGGAAATACCACTCAGCCTACAGTGCATATCTTTGGACTGCAGAAGGAAACCTGAGTACCCAAAGGAAACCCCCGAAACACAGAGAAAATATGCAAATTCCACACACACAGGGCGGAGGTGAGATTCGAACCCCCAACCCCAGAAACGAGGCAAACATGCTAACCACTAAGCCACTGTGCCCCCACTGCTGAACCTTTTGCGTATTAAAAGAATTTTGGCTTCATAAGTCCCAGCAGTCATGCTGTGAATCATGATTTCATCTGCAAACCAGTTTCATCTAGTTTCATTTGGTTTTTGATTTCATCTGCAAACCAAAGAATACGGAATAGCATCTGAGCTCCTGATGTGCTGATGTAGCTGCCAGATGACGGACATCTGTGTTACTAAAAGCAACGCTCCATCAAGGACACCAAACAGGCAATGTGCTCAGCTGACATGTTTGTCAGTCCTATCTTTAAAATGTCCTGTACATCTGTCAGACCAAATGATGCCGCAGACCTCTTCTCGGTATGTAGTTTCAGGATGAAGCCTACAAAATAAATGATTGAACAATGTGGCATAATTCTGATCCAGCTTTTGACTGGGTGATGTCTGGAACTATGTGCTTCTACCTATTATTAAAATATGATTACCAACCAGAACAAGGAGTATCAAAATATTCAATTTCAAGGAAGATAAATTCTTGTAAATGACTTTCTATTATGGAATAGAGCAAGCGCTTTATTTATTTATTTTTTTAAATCAAGAAATCTACTTTAGATGCACGTGATTTGAATGGAACTCTATGGAGTTTATACTTCAGTCGTGTGTGCTTTGTGTTTTGACAGATGCATGTCGCACACTTCAGAGTTAGTGTTGACTGAAACATGAATAACTAAAAAAAAACAAAAAAAAAACCCTCAAACACTTTCAATGTGAACTGGTCTACACACTTGTTCACTCGTGCTGTAGGTAGCGTACCAAACTCCAGCCCACCAAGCTCACGAACACAATAGATTTCATTAACCTCTTAAGAGAGATAAGAACATTTCCATCAAAGTCTTCCACCCAAGTAAAAGCAAATCCTCATGTGTGTCCCACTGCTATCAGTCGCAGCATGTTTGATGGATGGAAAGTGGCCCTTTCCTTTCTCCCCTCTCTCCCTGTTATTTCTCACTCTGTCAGCTCTCAGTGATAAAGGTTAATTGAACATCAAGTGTGGCTCTCTGAGAGCAGGAGTGTAGCTTTTTAGAAGAGTGTGATACTTTTTAGCTATACTTGTCTGTTGGCTGCCCATTTCCATCAGCTAGGTAAGGAACAGATGCCCAAATGTCAGTCTTTGCGCTTGTTGTAATGCGTTATTGTTTCTATAACCTGCTGATAAAAAAAAGAAGAAACTCAGAATTTGTTGCCTTCTATTGGTGGCATGTTATGTCTAGTGGATGCCTTTAAGGACAAATAATGGTAATGGTTTTAATGGTTAGCTGATGGTTTCCACTACAAATGCCATTACATTTACATTTATTCATTTAGCAGACACTTTTATCTAACACGACTTACAAATGAGGAAATACAAGCAAAGCGATATATCAAGCAGAGGACAATACAAGTTGTGCTACTTTACAAGATCTTTAATTGAGTTATAGAAGAAGCAAAGTACGCAGAGTAGAGGTGTAAGAGCCAGACTAAGGTGTTTTTTTTTAGGGGCTAGTTACATGTTCGCGGAAGAAACCATTAGAAACCATTACAAACCATTAGAATTTCTGTGACTGATTTTTTGTTTGTTTTACAGCAGGGTAGTAACATCTCAAACATGTAATTGTTGATATGGTGAAGTTTTCTGTGAAAATATATATACTTAGCATTTTTAGAAGGACTCTCCAGTGTCAGAGCTTTGTAACAGTTTGAAGTAGAGATGCTCTTTTAAGTTTTCAGATGCAAGAAAGGCTTCAGGACAGACTTTGTGCGTTGGGTTTTCTGGGTAACATAAGCTGCACGTTTTGTTTAACACACACACACACACACACACACACACACACACACACACACACACACACACACACACACACACACAGACAGAGACAGACAGAAACAGACATACACAGAGCAAGAGGGAGAGAAGCTGGAATAACTTTCCTCCATGTTGATTAATTGGATAAAACAATAAACACACAAGAACAGTCTCATTGTTCCAGTGTAACTGTAATATTTTAAACATCCATTGATGGAGTTCAACAACTTCAGCTTCCATTATAAGGGAGTTCTGGTCATTTCTGTGGACAGAGGGAAATGTCCAAATTCTTGTTCAGGGAATTTTTGCCCTCATCGAAAAATAAATCACAGAGGGCAAAACTTCAGCGATACAGAGAGAGGAAGAGTGTGAGATGGTCAGCTACTCAGTCCACCAACCGATCTCGACTCAGAAAGGAATTGTATTTAATTATTTATAATAAATTTAAATTAGAGGTAAGTATTGTTTTAGAAATTGCTGCAGCCACAGAACCAAAAGGTATACTGTTTCCCGACCCCATCTAATAAAAAGACTCGGCGGCAGAGTGTGTCACACGTGTGCTTAAATAGAGCAGTGCTTTTCAAAGTGGGGGCCGCCAGGGGGCGCCCCGGGGGCCTCAACAATTTGGGGTGAAAAATAAATTCTCACTCTCAGACAACCACACACACACACAATCAATTCCTAATGTAATGTAATGTAAAGATGTAAGATGTCATTATTAATAAAAAAAAAAAGGGGGGGGGGAATATATTCAGAAGTCTGTATTTTTTAATATGTTTTAAAGACATTTTGCTAAAGGATGGCCTCGGTCAAATGTTAATGCCATTTGGGGGGCCGTGCCCTGGAAAAGTTTGGGAACCCCTGAAAAAGAGTACTCTCAGGTGCAATCGGTTGCGGTAATGACCGGAGTGAGCTATGGATGTTGTAGTTCTCATGGGACTACACTATTACCGCAAGGAGGTCTGCGCCGCCCTCTGCCGGCGCGTGCGGGTGTTACACGAGATTACACATTGCCGTATTAACTTATCTACTGACTTAATTGATTCCTTCCTTACTTATTTACTTTATTTATTTATTTATTTATTTGCTTTCTTCCCTTTCATATGCACCTATTTGTTTACTCACTTACTCACTCACTCACACATATTTATAGGCTATTTATTTAAAATACCTACTTACTTTATTCATTTTCTGATTTAATTCCTTCCTTCCTGACTTATTTCCATACCTTCTCACATTCACTCACCAAGTTCTTTATGTACCTACAACCCCAATTCCAAAAGTTGGGACACTGTGTAAAATGTAACTAAATGTAAATAAAAACACAATGCAATGATTTGCAAATCTCATAAACACATGTTATTTATAACAGAACATAGAAAATATATCAAATGTTTAAATTGAGGAAATGTACCATTTTAAGATAAAAAAACAAAAAACAAACAAGGAACATGGCTGCAGCACAAAAGTTGGAAAACAAAAGGCTGGAAAAGTAAGTGTTACTAAAAAGAAACAGCTGGAGGTTAACTGGAAACAGGTCAGTAACATGATTGAGTATAAAAAAGAGGATCCTGGAGAGTCTTTCAGTAAAGAAGGGATGGAATCTGGTGCACTTATATAGCGCTTTTATCCAAAGCGCTTTGAACTTTGTCTCATTCACCCACAGTAGCAGAGCTGCCATGCAAGGCGCTAACTTGCCATCGGGAGCAACTTGGGGTTCAGTGTCTTGCCCAAGGACACTTCGGTATGTGGAGTCATGTGGGCCGGGAATCGAACCGCCAACCCTACAATTAGTGGGCAACCCACTCTACCACCTGACCCACAGCCGCCCAATATTTATTTATTTATTTTTAAAATCAAGAAATCTACTTTATTTGCACGTGATTTGAATGGATCTCTATGGAGTTTATACTTCAGTCGTGTGTGCTTTGTGTTTTGACAGATGCATGTCGCACACTTCAGAGTTAGTGTAGACTGAAGCATATGTTAAATCTGTATATACCTTTCAGCATGGGTGCACGGTGGCACGTTCGCCTCACACCTCCAGGGTTGTGGGTTCGTTTCCCACCGTGGCCCTGTGTGTGCGGAGTTTTCATGTTCTCCCAGTGCTGCGGGGGTTTCCTCCGGGTACTCCGGTTTCCTCCCCCAGTCTAAAGACCTGCATGGTAGGTTGATTGGCATGTCCAAAGTGTCCGTAGTGTATGAATGGGTGTGTGAATGTGTATGTGATTGTGCCCTGCGATGGATTGGTACCCTGTCCAGGGTGTACCCCGCCTTGTGTCCGATGCTCCCTGGGATAGGCTCCAGGTTTGGATGATGGATCCAGAAGATGGATGGATGGATTTCAGCATTGACGATGTTGGCATTGCCCAGGAGACACAGCGAATTCAGCAAGCAGCAGTGCGGGAGGTGTGACAATGCTTGCTGGCAGTGTCACCTGATGCACTGGTGACCTGTGCAGATAACAAGGCTTCTAGTACAAAATGTATTATAAATGAAATGAACACAAAAAATTGGCAGCATTCTCTTGAGGCTTGGATTAATTCAGAAGTGACCTAATAGGGTAATGACTATAAGAATTGATTAATAAACATAATAGCGTTGCAACTGTTAGGTTGCTATTTCCCCCTGTGTAAGATGTTTAAAAAATCATGGAGCCCAGTTTGAGCGCCACAGATTTAGATACCACGCATGTGAGTTTTACATTAAAAATCTCTTTAAAGTATAAAACGTGTATCTGATTTATTGTACCTCGATATCTTAAAAGCCACAACATTGTAAAACTGAATTTTTTTCATTCCAAGGTCTTTTCCCAGCTTGTTAGGCAATACTTTCCTTGCGTTCAATTACTTTTAACACTAGATGGCACACAAACACAACTCCAATTGAGTCATTGTTGAATCGACCTGTGTTAGAGAACCTTGATCAAGTTAGGAGTGAATTTATTATTATTATTATTATTATTATTATTATTATTATTATTATCTTTTTTAAAGTCATTTGTTCAAATTGAATTTCTAGAAAAGATTGATTATGAATTTGGAAAATTTGTCTGTAAGAAGTAAATTACACAATGTTACTTTGGCCATCATCTTAATGTCATTTTTTTCTTAGCCATTTTCACTTACTGTAATGTGTTTATTCAACATTACAATACACTTGTCATGAATTCCCTCTCTGCATGTAGCATGGTTCCAAGCATGTGAACATTGTTTTGTTTTGATTTTGAATCATGTTTCCACCCCTGTCTTTTGACTGGTATGTTCCCAAACTATGCTCAGCTGTTCTCAAGTCAGCCTTGATTAGTTTTTCTATTTATACCCTCTTGCATCTTAGTCCCGGTACAAAGTTATCATAATCATGCATTTTGTTAAGTTTTATTTCCTGGTTCTGACCCACATCTGTGGGCATGTGGGTATCCATAAATACATATGCATTAAATAAGTAACTTTTTAAACAGGATGAAAGTAAAAGTTTAAACCAATGAAAATGTGTCCCAAATTTTAACGAACAAAAGGGTACGCCATGCTTATTTACACTATGACGTAAACGATTTTCCTTCACATGTACATAGAAAACATTCTGGGGATTTTTAGAAATGCATCATTACCAATCTTACCCAAGTTTCACCTGTTCTTCTTCAATGGATAATTTCACTCGGTTAATGTAGATTTAAAAATAAAACATCATCTGTAATCATTAAAATCCCTGATGCTCTTACAGAACATCCTTTCAACACACTGAGTACTGTTTGAGTTTATAGTATACATCTGTGGAAGAGTAATTACTTATAACTGTACCTTCTGGTTTCACCGAGAAGAGGATTGGTTCCCGTTTGAGTTTCCTTTCCTTTTTTCTTCCTCATGTTGCTTACTAGTGATCTAAAGCTTCTACATCCTGATTTCTGTAAAGCTGCTTTGTGACAGTACCTATTGTTAAAAACACTATACAAATACACAAGTAAACATACAGGATTTCTATCCTGTGTTTATAAATTCCTGTTAAGCTGCTTTGAGACAATGACTGTTGTAAAAAGCGCTATGCAAATAAAATTGAATTGGATTGAAAAGTGAAATTTACTGAACATCCTTTGTTTATACAACAGTTAGTTCCGGTCCACTCATTTGATTGGACGAGCGGCGTTCCAACTGTGCTTATATTTAGTATAACATTTCACTGTTTGTATCACTGCGCTCGTCTGTGTTCGCCACGTAAAATTCCAGTTCTAGCAACAGTCCCAGTGAAACCATTACTACAGTAGAGTAAGCGACATCATCAAGGGACATGCCAAACGAATATAACTTCTGATTTAAAATATAAAAGCTCATTAGGTGAAGTTGAAAAGGAATAAGGGAAGCCAATTTCACAACTTAACAGGAATGTACAAATCATTGTGAGCGAGCTAGATAGATAGATAGATAGATAGATAGATAGAAAGATAGATAGAAAGACAGATAGGCTATAACTGAGTGTGGCTTTTTCGGGATCTATTTCTGTGTGTGGAGCAAAAATCAATAAATTATTTGGCCATATCATGTCTGGAATGTCAGTTACTCGATAAGAATTTCTTATTTTTAAACCTGTTGTATAAAAGTACCATCACACTCAAAATCCTGCCATTGTACTGAACATTACCATGGCTGTGATTACCTATGGCCGAATCACAGACGTGCAGATATTTAGTATAACCGCACTCCTGCTTGTGCGATGTTGCTTAAATATTGTGCTATATACTGTATAGCCTTTGTATATAGGGGAGCACTTTGATTGTACTGACTCATTACTGTATTGTACTGCACTATCATTTGCACTGCATTTTAAATGTCATTCATCTGAGGTTTCCTTTACAAGCATTGCTGCACTGATTTCAGTCCCATAATCCTCCATGCATGCTTTTTATTCCTGTGGCACTTTATTTATGTCCTGTCAGCACTGTGTATATCATATATGTATCTTGCACCTTGGGTCCAGGAGAAACATTATTTCAGCTCGCTGTGTACTTTACATTGTATATGGCTGTGAAGACGAAAACGTACTTGACTTGACATCGTGTTTCCAAGGAAATAGTAACAAATCTTTAAAGTTTAAAATTAGCTCATTGCCTGAATTTACGTTGAAATGCTAATACTATATATACACAGTGCCCTCCACTAATATTGGCACCCTTGGTAAACATGAGCAAAGAAGGCTGTGAAAATTTGTCTTTATTGTTTAACCTTTTGATCTTTTGTTTAAAAAAAAAAAAAATCACAAAAATACACAACACAGGTTTAGTGAGATCATTCCTCCATACAGAATCTCTCCAGATCCTTCAAATTTCGAGGTCCATGCTGGTGGACTCTCCTCTTTAGTACATCCGACAGGTTTTCTATGGGTTTCAAGTCAGGGGACTGGGATGGCCATGGCAGGACCTTGATTTTGTGGTCAGTAAACCGTTTTTATGTTGATTTTGATGTATGTTTTAGATCATTGTCCTGCTGGAAGATCTAACCACTGCCAATCCCAATCCCATTTGAAGGTCCAGTAGTGTCTGGCAAACTGAAGACGCTCGAGTTTGTTTTTGGATGAGAGTAGAGGCTTTTTTCTGAAACCCTTCCAAACAACTTGTGGTGATGTAGGTGACTTCGGATTGTAATTTTGGAGATTTTCTGACCCCAAGATACAACTAACTTCTGCAATTCTCCAGCTGTGATCCTTGGAGATTTTTTGGCCACTCGAACCATCCTCTTCACAATCCATTGAGACGATATAGACACACGTCCAATTCCAGGTTGATTCATAACAGTTCCCTTTGACTAGAACTTCTTAATTATTGCCCTGATGGTGCTAATGGGCATTTTCAATGCTTGTGCTATTTTCTTATAGCCACGTCCCATTTTGTGAAGCTCAACAACCATGACTAAATGTGGCCCATATTTGACCTCATATTTATACCCCTGTGAAACAGGAAGTCATGATTGAACAATTTCCTGTTCCAAGTTACCCAGGTGTACTAAAAAAATGTAAACGTCAATGGGAATATACTTTAAATATATTTTCCTCACATGAATTCATAGGGGTGACAATAATTGTTGCAGACCTATATTTAACAAAGATATTTTTTGGATAAACCTATGTTGTATTTGAATTGTTTGAGAGCAGAGATTGTTTGTGAATTTTTTAAACAAAAGATCAAAAGGTTATAAAATAAAGGCAATTTTTCACAGCCTTCTTTGCTCATATTTACCAAGGGTGCCAATATTAATGGAGGGTACTGTACATTAATTAAAAAAATGTCTGGTTGTGTACATTTAGTAAAACCATCATTTGACTTAGTTTGATGTTGGCATTGTATAGTTTTACTGTTTATCGCCTACTCCATTTGAATTTAGGGAACATTTTTATGAAATTTATGTAACCAACAACAAGATGGTGCAAGAAGACCAGATTAATGAAAACTGTTGCATGAAGTCTACACTCTGCAAACTGCTGAATAAGACTCACAATCATGCAACTGAAACTGCAAACATGTAACACCTACAGCCTCAATGGAAATTTACTGCTGTGGCTGGGGATTTTTAAATACCTGACAGGAATACAGCCAGTTTTTAATCATTAAAAAATATCTAAGAGTCAGTGTTTATAAAGTTGAAGAGAGTTAAATGTTGGTCTTAAATGTGAGAAAATCACCCCCCCCCCCCAACTTGTATGTCTCAGGATAACGGACAAAAAATCTTCATTTTTAAAAGTAGTCTTAAATGGGGGAGTATTTCAGAGTGCTTCAGAGATGTCTTGAACTGTTGTGAAAGTTGGAAGCACTGAGACAGAAAGGAGAGCATAGTGCAGTTACTAGATGATGTAGAGATCATAAAGATGACCCAGGCTGATCATAAACGTTTTTTACATCACAGATTTCATTAGTAATCTAATATATCCAATAACACACAAACAGTGCAGAAATTGCCAATTGAAGCCCAATCATTTTAGAAGTACCATGACTGGACTACTCTATTAATGATCTCTGGACCAAAAAGCTACCATGTACAGTATGTGGATTGTAAATATGAATGGATAAACACACCGGTCCATTAAGACCGGCTTCCTTTCTTAGCCCTACGTATAACATATGTTGAAGAAAAAGAGTACTAATCTGATCTTTCCTTGTAGCTCTGGTGGTACCCTTATCTTTTGTACCATTAATAAGTATCTTTTACAAGAAATATGGATAAAGTGACTTCAGTATACCTTCAAAGAAGATTTTACTCCCACTTTCCAAAAACATGCCGGTTGTTTAATTGGCTACTCAAATTGCCCCTAGGTGTGTGTGTGTATGTGAATGGTGCCCTGTGATTGGCTGATGTCCCAAGATAGGCTCTGACCAGGATCAAGCGGTTACAGGAACGAATGAACGAAATGTTTTTCATGTAAACAGGAAACCTTACCTACCCTGGTTTGTGTTCATGCTTGCAAAGTGCAACAAGAAGCTAATGATTGACGTGACAACCTGAGCTGTCCAGACACTGCAAACATGTAGCCATACAATGCAAACACACTTTCTCTTGCTCTCTCATTTTCTCTCTCTCTCTCTCTCTCTCACACACACACACACACCGAGCAGTCTCATTAAATCACAGTTCCTCTCTGCACACCATTTTCCTTTCCTAGGCATCTCTGTAAATCTGTTAGCTCACTAGCCAAGGCCCAATAGGACATTTTTACAGAGATATGAGATGTTCCCTGCACACTGGCTGTATTAATGTTTTATTAGTCAGTCCTCAGCAGTTATCCTGTCCTCACTGGTACCCGTCTCAGCCCCAATGGCAAGCACAGCGCCCAACTACAGTACATGCTGCAAACTAAGGCTAGCTCCTAAGTTCCAATCTTATAATGCCTGTGATATTTTAAACACCTTCTCCTAACATTTTGTCCACCTGCTGAGAATATGGATCTATCTGTATTTCTAAACATTTTGCTGCATTCGCTTTTAGTACTTTCCCTTTTTCTTTAATGATCTCGTTCTCAGCACTACCCTTGCTCTATTGTGATATCTATTTTTGCAGGGGTTGACAGTCTCTCCCGCTTGTCTGTGCTATCTGCTCCAAACATCATCAGACCAAATTTCCAGTCAAGCATTGGTTATGACAAAGAAAACAAGTGGTTTTGCGGAGGAAGACACAACCTCCAGTGGCACGTCGAACGTCTCCTTGTCATGGCATCCATTTTTTTCTGGGGTTTATGTGAGTTTAAACATTGAGGGGAGAGGCTGTGATGCTGTGCACTTTCACACATTTCTTCACTTTGCAGCAATCTGTTGCATCTCACAGGTATTGCAGCACAGCATGAAAGTGCACATTTATAATGCAGAGTTCTCATCCGTCCTCCCTCTGAATGATAAATACTTTTCATCAGTGCACTCATCGTTGGACTGAATAGCTAATAGATAGATATTTAGAATAGATTTTTTCCCCCACATATAATTTGCCACTGGTGGCATGGTGATGAAGCGTGTAGAGTTGCCACCTCACAGCTGCCAGTAATTCTGGGATTGACTTCTGGGGTTGAATGCATGTTTAATGTTGAATGCAACTTCCTGTGTACTCTCTCTCTCTCTCTCTCTCTCTCTCTCTCTCTCTCTCTCTCTCTCTCTTAGTCTCCAATTCAATCCTGAGATTTTGTTACTGTCTTTGTAGAGTTTTCTGTGTTCTTCTTGTGGCTGCATGAGTTTCCTCTGGGTTCTCTGGTTTCCTTCCACCTCCTAAAACATGCAGGTAGAAGCTATGCTTAATAGTCCCTAGGTGTGAATGAGTGTGTGTGTGTGTGTGTGTGTGTGTGTGTGTGTGTGTGTGTGTGTGTGTGGTGCCCTGTAATGGGCCGATATATCATGCATGGTGTATTCTCTCCTCACCACCAATGTTCCTGGTATAAGCTCTGAATCCACTGCGACCCTGACCAGGATAAGTGGTTACTGAAGTTGAATGAATGAATGAATAATTTGTCACTACTTGTATATTGTTTAATTTGAACAAAAAATAAGCAGATTTGAGTGTTTAGCATGTTTGCCTCGCACCTCCAGAGTTGGAGCGTTGGGTATTTCCTCTGTGTTCTCTCGTTTCCTGCCCCAGTCCAAAGACATGGTGTAGGTTGATTGGCATTTGCAGATTGTTGGTAATGTGTAAATGTGTGTGCGATTGTGCCCTTTGATGGGTTGACTCCTCACATCCCTGTGTAGGATAATAGCTATGGAATTTGTATAGATGGATAGAGTAGTTAGCATACTCAAATACATTTCATACCATTATTGCCACATTTATTCATTAACGATTTAAAAAAAAAACATAATATTATATATAATTGTCTATATATAAACAAAAATATATATAAATGTTCCAGTATCTGGGGGGGGGGGGGGGGGACAACAAGTATCTTGTTCTCTTAATGCAAAAGTTAAAAAAATAAAGCAAAGAAAAAAAAAAATCTGTGCTAAACGTTTGTCATTTTCTAACCTTCTTTTTTAATTGTTTTCTGATCTTATAATATAATTAAATTATTAGCTTTCTTCTCCTTGTGTAAAGGAGTTTAGCATATTTCCAGAGCACTTTTAATATTATCTGTGAACAAACTTGAGAGTTAAACTTTCCCTAACAATTCTGTCATTTAAATCCACCCCACACTAACAGTTTCTAGTACATGAAAAGCTTTACATTGTCTCCCAGTGTTAATACCAATGAAATGAATCTGTAATTTGCTATATCATTGGTATGTGTATACACAGCAAAATCCCCAGTGTTGATTTAACACACAGAGTGTTGAATTTGCACACTACAGTGTTTATATAGTTCAACTGGACTGTATAGTTTGTTTAGTGAATCTATGCCAATGCATGAGTCATCACTGGGTCATCTTAACAGGCAGGAAGACAACAACGGAGACAATAATGTCAGACACACACAGCAACATTTGCAATGTTCTGAGGTGTTGAGCAATTTGGTGGTCGGTTATGGCCAGAGTCATGTTTGAGGCATAAATTATGATCTGTTTGACACCAGTAGAGAGGAGCAATAGGGGCTATACTTGCATGAAGGTCACTGGTGCACCAGTCGTCCTCTTATTCCTGGGCTGAGAAAAAATGAGAATAGCACTCCTTTAGAGGCTGTCTCATGAATCAAAGGTTTATTACATTTTTCTGTTTCAGTTTGTAGCTTTGTTTAATCTTCTACCTTTGCTTGTTTTTATAATCCTCTTTAAATCTATGCGTCTCAAATGTTCTAGACCTGTTCCTTAAATAAACTATCAAGGCCTGTTTCGACTGTTTTTGTATTTTTGGAAATTCTCAGAAAACCTTTTAATGCAGTAGCCCTTACTCAGCTGAGTCAAAAAAGAATAGGTTCCTCATAGTGCTAGATAGTATGCAAGATGAGCTCTTCCTCTTTTCTGTGTAATATAATGAAATTGTGACCTTTGCCAGAATACACATTTTTGCGGTTTAAGTACACCTTAAACAAGTTTCTGTAGAAATTACACAGTGCACACTCTGTCGAACACCTATGATTTGTTTTCCTATTAATGACTTCTTTTATTGCGTTTGCAAAGACTTGCCGGCCTTGCAGATTGAGTCTTTTTCTGCCTAGTGGTTCTGTGGCTTCCTGTTTAGTATTCCTTGTGTTTTACCACGTTAAGCATTGTCTCATTTTCATTGACGTCAATTTGAATATGTACATCAACCGCCAGCCTCGAAGTGTGTCACTTACATTTTATCAGTAGTTTTTAGCAGTTTTTACTGGAGTCTGTGGTCATGTGAATTTTGCGGTCTCCTTAAACTTTCCCACAGAGTCAACCTGACATTTGACATGTTGCATTTTGCCATGTGTAGAAAACCAACCACATTTACTTCTTACTTTATGTTACGGCATCTGATGGGTCACTGGCTAAATTTTCATATCATTGAGACTTTTTTTTCCCACCAGATTGAGATCAAAGTATCTCCAAAACCACACTCATGTGGGTCTGGCTAACATGTCTGCCATTGGTCTTCTCAACTAATGGCCATCCCCAAACTGACTCCTTTAGCCACAGTATAATGATTTATTCTCAACATACAGCTTAAACTTATGGCATGTATACTGACATGCCACATATATAAGCTTTCCTAGGCTGTTATGATTCCATGTTGTCCATGTAGTCTTGGTTTCTCAAAAGATTTCTTCTTCTCATCTTCATTCTTGAATTTTTTTTTTTTTTTTTTTTTGCTTTTGCACAGTGGGCCTTGGTTGGCTCTGTGGATCTAAAGGCACTGATGTCTTTAAAGCTGCATAGATAATTGCACTGTAACAGACACCTGAAAATGATATTCTGTATTATTCCAAGCCATTCTACCCCAGTGCATAAGTAGCAGCTCAAACAATTAGTTCTCCTTTTCAGCCTTTTCAAACTTTCCCACTGAGACAGTCAGACTTTTGATGCACTGCAAGAATGCTTGTAGAAAACCACAATAAGCATCATACTGAGCTTAAAAACTGGGTTAAAGCTGCCTCAGTTATCTGATGTGTCTTTGATATCATTTCTAAGCTATTCTGCAATATGGGTCAAGAGTAGCAAATGGGATTTAGAACATTTGAAAACATTAGTAGCTTGAAATGGGATGAGAGACATGCCTCTGGAAAATGCTTCTTCATTATCATCATTTGAGGATTGAGCTGAACATTTGAGGGTTAAGTGATTTCTCAAAGGCCCAGTGGTGGAGCACTGGAAGTGCTTTCTTAGTTTTCAGGTGTTCCTCGGAGACTTCACAGAGTTTTTATGAAGTTGGTTGGACATGCCCGCATCTCTGTCAATCCTTTTAGTCTGATTCCACCAGAGAAGCTCAATTTGGATTAAGATTGGATGACTGGGCAAACCAGTCTGTTATAGGCTTCCTCTTCATGAAACCTTTTCAGAGCCTTCCATTAAGTTTGACTGCAAATCAGATGACATGGAATTTTTAGGCAATGTGTGTTCAAACTTTTGACAGGCAGAATATATATATATATATATATATATATATATATATATATATATATATATATATATGGGTGGGTTACTGGCACTCACTGCTGTATGCTGGGAGGGCAGAGTTTTTGGATCAAAGAGTGAGAAGCATGCTCTTTCTTTGGTAGGAGGAAGGTAAAATCAAATGTATGTCCAATGCACTGGCCACCTGACAACCTAAACGTAACTCCTTCTGGGAATACACAGCAGGCAGACATTTTTCTCTTGGAGTCATAAGGATGGATCTTCTTGTCTACAGCAAAAGACATCTTACCCAGGGGCTTGGGTGAGCAGCCAGACTGGTGGCTTGTTGGCTTGTTACAGCACTTGGTTCTGCCAGAACCTTGAAGCACCCAGACAATAGGGGTGGCTTGTGGGGGCAGTGAGTATGGTGTTGACTTCCTGTGTAGGCAGTGAGTTTAAATGCCTCATCCTCCTTCTTCTTGTCACATCACCTTAATGCTGCTTAAGGGTTAGTGCTCTACAGGTACTCCTGCAACATGCCTTTTCTCAATGACAAGCACACCATAGAGATTGAGCCAGAGGGCAAGTCTGTCTTTTACATAAAATCCAGATATGCCATGCTTCAGGTCAAGTGAATCTCTCCAGTGATGCCTCATATTCCTTGTGCATGCAGGAAGTACAGGCAGAGGCTGTTTCCTAGGTCTGATGGGAGGGCTTAAAAGTTTGTCATCATACACATATAGGTCAACTCTCATATTTAGTGTGATTTTGAAGCAATCTGATTTTGGTGACCAGCTCACACACCTCCAACATGATATCAGTTGGCTCGCTGGCATGGAGCATGGGTGGAAGGAATTGAGTCATCATCTGCAAAGTCCTCAAATTCATTAGCTTCATTATCATCCTTTCTGGAGTTGAGCAGCATCCAGAGCTGCTGCACTGTCACAATGTCAAATAAATTGTGCTGTTCAGAATCACAGTTCTAGGAGGCAGTGACAATGAGCAGAAGCTTCCTCAGAATGTTTTAGCCTCATTCAGGTAACTTAAAAGTGATGTGAATTTTTCACTGTGATAAGAACACAGCAGGCGACAAGACATGCTTGCAACTGCTCAGTCTCAGAGACCTCAGGTGCAAAGGCTTTAGAGAGCACCATGCTAGAATGGAAACTCACTAACTGTGACCGACAGGTGGACAGCATTGTCAGTGTGAAAATGTGATAAACAATGTGGCAAAGCTACAAGGTAACATGTCAGACATGTTGCAATTGGATGCTTCTACAGAGGTCCCTCTTACAGGTGGATTTCAAATATGAGATGATAAGAGAACGTATACTAGTTATTACAAGACCTGAAATAGACACAAACCACCCATCCCCCACCCAAATATTTGCCCCAAAGCAGTTTAGCCTTTCAGAATTTACATATACTTTCAAGATACATCATCAGAAGGAAGGTTTCCCATTATTCAAACTAGAAAAGTTTGTTCTGGAGACTAATACTGTAAAAGGATATTAGGTTTGTTTACAACAGATGTATTGAGGGTTTATTTTGACCAGTGCGTCACTTTAAACAGTGGTTAGAGGGGACAAAGATAACATGTTTGAGAGGACGTTATTAGATAGTAGTACAATTCCTTCATGAGTCTTAACCTCAGGGCAAATGGATAGGGTCTTAACTCATCTAAATAAAAGAAATTCAAAGCATGACCCATAGAACTTCACAGCAATCTAAGCAGGCTGCAGGGCTTGAAAACTACTTTGTTTTTTTTTGTGAGTAGGTTAGATGAGTGGAGAGAGGTTGTTCTGTTGGTTGCAGAGCGAGAGGAATAGTCTGAATATTTCATCAGCCTCCTCTCTAAAAATACAAGGGAGGAAAAAAGGAATCAAATTTTGACAGCATTTAGCTGTACTTTGACTTCCATCTCCCAACCACCTCCATCATTCTATCACTCGTTTTTGTCATTCCTGTGACATTCCTTCACTCCATCAATCTTTCTCTGTCTGTCTCATTGTCTCTCCCTTCTTGTCTGACTCACATGTCTTCAGCAGGCTTGCTTGTGATGCAGGAAAGGTCTCCCTGGAGGCAGTTGCTAAGCAACTGGCTGCTATTGGATTATGGGTTAAGTTCAAGGCAAAGAAACACACCATGCTAGATGGTGTATGTGTGTGCAATGATGAAACATAAGGTGTTGCTTGTATGTGCTGTGTTTGAGCATCTGTGTCTGCATGTTGGTGTGTTTGTGTGTGTATGAGGTTATAAGTACAGAGAGTCAAAGCTTTAAAGTAACAGGTATTCCTGCCTTAAGGCTCTGTGCACATAGCAACAGACCCCCTCCTTTCCTTCTTACCCTTTCTGAGATTCAGTATATATGATTAGTATAGAATTAGATGGAGAGACAAAGACAGAGAAAAAGTTACATAAAACTTAGAACCCATCTGGTGGGTAGAGTAGAAAAGGTACCATGTGCTGTACCCGAGGGCAGGGGGTATTTTGCTTAGTGCTAGAGGCTCAGGCCCTCCAGGCATCTCCGATCCTCCCGTAGGACTGAATCGTGATACAAACCTATGAATCTATTACTCAAATCTATGAATGAAATCTATCAATACCACAATATATGGTAAAATCTAGATGTAGACGTGACAGTTTCTGGTTGTTTTTTTTAATCATTTACAACTGTCCCTCTCACTACTGGGGTCATAAATGTGAATTATTACTTCATAATCTGTGGTCACGCTGAATGTCTGTCTCTGCGAGTGTGTGCATGTGTGTGTATTCCGAAGCTAGTAATGTGAATGAATTCTGCTGTCACTCTGTTAACTGCCTGCTGTTCTGGGAGCTTCCAAATGGAAAGGGAGGGAGGAAGTGAGGGAGAAGAATGGTGAGAGAAAGAGAGCACCACACAAAAAGGGAGGGAGAGAGGAACAAGTGAGGAAGAGAGAAAAGAGGGAGAGAGAAAGGGAAGAGCTTAGAGCTGTACTGAGAGGGAAAGAAGAGACACGCCAAACAGGAAGTGAAATAAGGGAAAAGAAGTCTTTGGTAGGATGTAAAGGAATTATATGCCAGGAGTGCTAACCGG
Organism: Ictalurus furcatus; assembly: GCF_023375685.1. Taxonomy (NCBI): domain Eukaryota; kingdom Metazoa; phylum Chordata; class Actinopteri; order Siluriformes; family Ictaluridae; genus Ictalurus; species Ictalurus furcatus. The sequence continues at coordinate 6,078,345 of NC_071258.1, forward strand.
AATCCTCTTTTTTTTTTTTCTAGAAGAAATGATATAAAGAGCAAACAGAATAACTGAAATAGGAGAGAAATTTTTGCCTGGAACTGCCGTTATTCTCCTGCTCCTCTGTACCTCCCTCGGACTTTGAACCCTGTTGAACCCCTAATGCTTGGATACATCTATCATTTCCCTGTGCTCCTGAAAGTTTCTGAATCAACAGACGAAAAGAAATGCGAAAGAACCAGGAAGAAGCATGAACTCTTTTTTGAATCTTCAAACTTGGACCATTCGTAAGGTATGAAGTCTCTAAGGGGTTTGTACCTGTAGCGCGCTGAGGGATGTATGCAGTTTTGCTTGACAAAGTGAGATTCACTTCAAGTTACTTATAATGAAAGATTCATGCAGACAGGCATACTGGAAGACAACCCCATGCTGTCCGATGCCTCGTAACACCGGCAAGCACATAAAGAAGACAAGATTTTAGCATCTCTGCAAGACCAATCTGACGACTCCTCAAGGTTTGGCTAAATCGTGAGAACAATCTCTTTCCCTAATCTTATGACAGACTACAAGTTTTAGGAACCTCTCAGAAGCCTGCTGTGTGGGAAAGCCTTTCCTCTGCGCACTCAGAAAGAAAGAGAAGACCTCAGAGGCATAGTGAACAACAATAATAATAATAAGAAGAAGAAGAAGACGAAGAAGAAGAATTAAAGAACCAGGAGAAAGGGACAGACAGCCAGAACTGGCTGTGGCAGGAACAAGGGAGCAGGGGGAAAGGGTGAAGAAGAGATGGGACTTCATGGGCTTTTGTGAAAGCTTGAAAGAATGGAAGCAGCTCCAAAATAAAAAGCAGAACAGGGAGTCCCTGCAATCCCCCTGGTACAATGCGTGGTAAGTAAAATAATGGGACTTTGAAGAATTTAAATGGATTTATGAAAAAAGTGAGAGTGTCTATGCTTGTGTGGGTGGATGCATTCTTTGAAGATACTTCTGACAGGTAGAGATTTCATGTTTTAGGGAAAATATTACATAGAACAGATGCTCGGTTTAGGTTTCGATCAACCAGTATAGTAATTTCCTAATTACTAATTTCCATTTCCACATTTTTCACGTTTTCTAAACTGCTATAAAATCAAGGGGTATTAAAAATTTAACAAAGGTGTTTTCTTTCATCTGTAATGGCTTTATCCCTACTGGTTTGACCAAGAAGTCACTGTGCTAGGGGTCATGCAGTAGGCCCAGAAGATCAGGACTGACTCGGTGCATGATGAATAATATGCTAAATGCATCAAATGATCTTTAAGTCTGGCTTCTTGTCATACGGTATCCTCCTTCCCAAAAACCACTCACTCTATAAAGCTATAAATTATTTCTTTAACCATTAATATTTAACACCTTAAACGACAGACTTTTAGTAGTATTAGTTTAGAAAATGTGGACTGATGAAGCAGGTATTTTTTTTTCCTCAAAATCTTTTTCTAGTATATAGGCAGTCTATTGCTGCATGAATATTCCTTGTTGTAAATATCAAATGAATCACTGAATATATATATATATATATATATATATATATATATATATATATATATATATATATATATACTCTCTATGGACTTTCCAGGGACAGCACAGTTGGCCGTTCCTGTTTTGTTGAATGTATTTATATGTCCAAAACCTGAATTAATAGGTCACATATTTCAGCTACATCAAAGTGTCATACAGTGGCACTAGATTTAATACTGCTCCTCACTCAAACTGATCTTGCACTAGGAAACGTGATTTCTCTTGTTGGGCTGATATGATGAGACCTTATGACATAAACCGCAAAGGTCACAAAGAATATCTCACACTTCTTCCGTGTGCTACATCACTTAGACAACCTAAATCAGGATTCTGTACAACCATCGCAGCCATGGGATTCAAGTGATCAAAGCAGATGAAGCTGAAGAAAATCAGGTAACCAGCTTAGTTATTGCTGGGATAAATAAATAATGAGCATACTAGATATGTTCCAAATAAATTTTTCAAATGTTGTCCACTAATCAAAGGGTTGGCGGTTCGATCCCGGGCCCACATGACTCCACATTCTGAAGTATCCTTCAGTATCCCCCAATTTGCTCCCGATGGCAGGCTAGCACCTTGCATGTGTGTGTGAATAGATGAATGAGAAAGGCTCTTTGTAGAACTGTCACGGATAAAAAGGCGCTATATAAATACAGACCATTTACCATTTATGATGTACCTGATGACACACCACCACAGTCACTGAAATAAAATATTCAGCACAGTAAATAGGAGCTTAAAGATTTTAATGAGGATTTTTGCTTTTGACTATACAATATCTTTTCTAATCTTAGCTGTCATGATAAAAACAACTCAAGTCTCAAAGGATATCATTATATACTGAGATGCCAGATTATTAGTTACAGCGGAACCTCATCCAATGAGGAATATCTGCATTTTATTCATGTTTCCTTCTGAGAAGACAGTGTTTAATCACTTTAATTTCAAGGTTGATAGAATTTAGGCCCTGGTCTATTGATTTACAGAACCCTGATCGATTTTTGACCCCAATATACATTAGTGTGCACCTTCATTTGCTGCCTTTAAAAGAAAAAAGTTAAATCTGCTGTCTGGGGTTGCCTGCACTTAATGCAGTCAGTGTAACGGACATGTGGGTAAATGTTGATGTATTATATTCTCCTGTTTCACTTGCTCTCAGAACTCCTGGTCCCTTAGACTGAGGACCTAATCTATGATCAATATGTCCCTGTCCAACATTATTGGATGTTTGTGTTCAAATATTAATGCTGTTCAAATGGTCACTAGGGAGCAAGAATTGGATCTGTTGAAGTGTTGCAGTATGTTAAAGATTGACATCAGGGTTTCAACCTTTAAATCCGTGAGGAAGATTCTTTGCAGCTTATATGTGATCTTTTCAGCTTTGTAGATATTTTACTTTTAGGGGCTGGGAAATAGCAGGGCTTGAGATGTGGTACTGTAGGTATAACATTGTTTCACAAAGCATCATAAACCTTTACTGTAATACAAAAGTGTCAAAGATAATTACAAAAAAAAAAAAAACACTTTGATGTTGAACTGGAACGTGGACAAAATTGCTATTAAGGCCGTATTTTTTCCATATTATGATTTTTCCTGTAAATGGCTTTATGAGACAGCATAGGAGAGTGGGCAAAATTATAATGTAGTATACAGCCATGTGAAAAAAATAGGTGCAGCCATGGAAATTGTTTTTTTTTTTTTTTTTTGGACAAATTTGGACAAGCATTTGATTCGAAACAGTTCCTATTAATAAAGTTGATACACTCTATCAAATAACATAAAATGTAAAAAGTAAGTACATGGAGAAAGTAAGTACACCCCTACATTCAAGTGTTCAAGATTGGGTGCCAGTGATTAGAACCTGCTTAGGGAGTGCCGGTGGAACCTGTCTTATTTATACCCCTCTCATGTCTTGTGTCTAGTGTTCCCTTTGTTGTTGAGGTGTGTGGTGTCATCATGCCAAGATCTAAAGAGTTCTGTAAGGCCTTCAGGAAAAAAATAGTGTGGATGCCTATGAGTCTGGTAAGGGATATAAAAAGACCTCCACATTATTTGAAATACATCATTCCACTGGAAGGAAAATAATATAAAAGTAGCGTAGATTTCAAACAACTTCCAATTTGTCCAGGACAACTTTTGGTTGAACAACTTGTGTGCTTAGGGTCATTGTCTTGCTGCATGACCCACTTTCTCTTGAGATTCAGTTCACAGACCAATGTCCTGATATTTTTCTTTGCTGGTATAATTCAGAATTCATTGTTCCATCAATGATGGCAAGTCATCCTGGTCCTAACCCAATCCATGATACTACTACCATAATGTTTCACAGATGTGATAAGGTTCTTAGGCTGGAATGAAGAGTTTTACTTTCTCCAAACATACAGCTTTTCATTTAAACCCAAAAGTTCTATTTTGGTCTCATCCATCCATATTATTTCCAATAGCCTTCTGGCTTGTCCACATAATCTTTGAACTTCAGGCTGGCAGCAATGTTCTTTTTGGAGAGCAGTGGCTTTCTCCTTGCAACCCTGCCATGCACATCATTGTTGTTCAGTGTTCTCCTGATGGTAGACTCATGAACATTAACATTAGCCAACGTCAGAGAGGTTGCTTAGAAGTTACCCTGGGTTCCTTTGTGACCTCGAGGACTATTACACGTCTTGCTCTTGGAGTGATCTTTGTTGGTCAACCACTCCTGGAGAGGGTAACAATGATCTTGAATTTTCTCCCTTTGTACACAATCTATCTGACTGTGGATTGGTGGAGTCCAAACTCTTTAGAGATGGTTTTCTAACCTTTTCTATCCTGATTAACATCAATAACACTTTTTCTGAAATCCTCAAAAATCTCCATTGCTTATGCCGTGATACACTTCCACAAACATGTGTTGTGAAGATCAGACTTTGATAGACACCTGTTCTTTGACTAAAACATTGTGCTCACTCACACCTGATCGTCCCATTGATTGAAACACTTGACTCTAATTTCATCTTCAGATAAACTGCTATTCCTAGAGCATAACTATATACTTTTGCCACTCACATATATGTAATATTGGATCATTTTCCTCAATAAATAAATAAGCAAGTTTAATATCGCTGTCTCATTTGTTTAATTGGGTTCTCCTTGTCTACATTTAGGACTTGTGTAAAAATCTGATGATGTTTTAGGACATATATATGCAGATATATATATAAAATTCTAAAGGGTTCACAAACTTTCAAGCACCACTGTAGAACTCTGTAGGGTCCCCCAGAGAGACCTCTAAAGAACCCTTAAGAAGGGTTCTATATTTTCTAAGACTGTAGGAGCCAGGTAAAGAAACACAGTGGTAAAAACTGTCTGCCTAGAGAAGACGCTTCATCTTGCAAGCTCATGCTGTGAATGTCATGCTGTGATCATGTTTTTAGATATGTCCCACAGCAAAACAGACATAAGCCTAATAGATTCAGTTTGTAAATGATCTAAATACCAGCTGTCAAATTATCCGTGTGCCATCAATGACAATGCATAAATGGCTGAGGACAAAGTTTGGCTTGAATACTAATATAAATCCGGAAAATTTAGCTAAAAGATGAGCCAGTGATCATTCAGAGACTGATGTGGATGAGGCTGATCAAAGTGTTTACAAATTCCCTGTCTTAAATGTGTAATACTTTGTGTCACTAATGCTGTTTATACATAAATATTTCAGATTAAAATATAGAATATTTGCTTAATAGTTTTCATGACCATATTTATCATTTTAGATTTATTACATACACACACAGATTAGCGAGAAAGGAAGTGTGTGTCGATAAAATGTGGCCTACATTAGCTGTGCTGCTGCACGTCAAATAGCAGCTGGGACCTTCTCATAATTTTAATCATTTCCACATTCAGCAAATTCAGTTTGGTAAACGTCAGATTTTATGAAGAATATTTTTTAAAATATTTGCTTGCAGAATTCCACAAGATCATAGGTAGGAGAGAGAGAGAGAGAGAGAGAGAGAGAGAGAGAGAGAGAGAGAGAGAGAGGTTTATTGCTATCTCTTGTTTTTCTGTATCTTTTAATAATTGCTTTAACAGGTTTGATCTTGAGCTCAGGTTACTGTCTGTGGGAAGCTTAGCCTATCCTTGCCATGCACATGCTTTCCTCGCACTTCCCAAAAACATGGATTGAGTATGCTAAATTGCCCCTGTGTGTGAAAGTTGTGTTTTGTGATGCCCAGCAATGGACTGTTTAGGCTGCACCTCATATTTCATTAATTTACACAATGACTATTTGTCTTAATTACTACAGACGAGTGATCAACTTAAAGTAAATAAAAACATAAAATGGGTTAGTAAGGTGTTGGGCCACCACTGGCTGCCAGAACAGCAGAACAGCTGCCAGATATAACTTCATATCATCTGAATTCTTATCAAAGTTATAAAGGTTATGCATACTACCATTCATACATATCAAATATAATCTAACAAAATCTAATCACATCACTGTCACCCAGTGATGATCTAATACTCCAGACCACAATGTTGTTCCTGGAACAAAAATATATTTTGATACTGATCCAGGAACTGGTGATCGTGAAGGCTTGAATGACAACAGTGTAATGATGCCCAAGTCTCCTGCCCAAGACTGGCTAAATATGACTAAGGGAGAGAGAGAGTACAAGCAAGAGAACAAGAAAGAGAGATAGGGAGAGAGGAGGGAGAAGTGGACAGCCATCTAAAGCCATAAAGAGTTTGATAAAGAGCCTGCGCATGTCCTGGCATTATAAGTCTCGACTCACTCCAGCATCACAATATGAGTCATCAGACTCTGTGTGTGGGGGCAGATGGAAAAATACATGTGTATGTTTGGGTGTATACTAATGAATCTCTGGCATCATCTGTTTTGCTCTTTGAAGCTCAGATAACAAAAATCAATAATGACAAATTATTTCAATCTTGAATTTGTGCATTTCTAATGCTGTCAGTTTGAACAATGTGGTTTTATTTATTATGAACGATCATTTTCTCTAATGGAAGCAACAAGCTTAATATAAACATAGACTATGTCAACCTGATATAACTTAAATGCATCAACGAGCCTCGTTTCTCTGAAGTGACACTGTAAAGAGTGTTTCTTGCTCTTTTCCTCAGTCCCCGTCTCTCTTTCTCGCTCTGCTCAGTGGCCCATAGTAATCTTATTACTTCCTTCGTTATGCAATAACCCCCAAACACTGGGGAATAAGTCACTACTTTCATGTAGTGATTTTTGCCTTGTCTAGATTCAGAGGTCTACTAAAGGTCTGTGTGTGTAAAACCATGTAGAAAACTGATAACACCCACAAAAACTTGCAAGCTAATTTACTAACAGTCTATGGAGGATTGTGTATTGTCTGTTTTGTGTGTTTGCATAATGAGTATGGAATCTGGGTCATTTCAGGCTAAATGTGAATATAAGGCATTGTCAATGGAAATATTTTATTTTAGCACCAGCAGTGTGGATTACTGCAAAATCACTATGGGATCATTGATTTCAGGTGTAGATGAACATGGCTGAAGGGCCAGTATTAAATTAGCAAAAGCCTTTTTACACCATTTAAAGACAAAATAAAACCATTCCTAAATTATGTCTCAACAGCTCAAAATAATGAAAGAGTTTCTTGAAATTGGCTTAGATTTACAGCAGTAAAGTTCATGGCTTCATATTAAATATTCTTCACACGTTCGTATCTGATCCCAACAACATATAAAGAAAGGTAATGAAAAGGATTTCCTTACATATACCAATCAACAAATTAGTAACTCATTTCATTCTTTAATTTTGACCTTATTTTGTATTTTGAACAGTGTCTCAATGTTTTTAATAATATAAATAAATTTATAATTATACATTTTAATATACTGGTATTTATGGGCATGTAGCAAGTTTCCTTTTCACTTTTCTGGGAGTGTCTTTGAGTTATGAACAGACAGAAATTTTACTTAAATTTGTAGACATATATATAATTTGTAGACATATATGTATATATATATCCTGTCTGATTCACAAACATTTTGGTTTCATTTTTCTTGAACACTGATTTTCTATGTACTCACATGCAGTATGTATGTTGATAAATGCCAATCACTCCATAAATTGCAATGCACATTTATGCTACAACTAATTAATACTAATTAATGTTTAGTGACACCCATAAAACTCCTTAAAAGGCAAAGCTCACAGAGAGCTAAAATGGCAAGCTGACGAACTAAACAGTGAAAAAGTGTGATGGAGCAGTGTGTTAGTATGTGTTAGTGTGTGTTAACGCAGCACATTGGCAACCATAGACACACGCTGTTATACAGTGCCATTTATTTTGTCCTAATTGAATGACTAATCTTTTCTGTCTTAATATATGGAGTTATTTTGAATTGCTTTCACTCACTTGTTAATATGAAATGAACAAATATCACAAAATTTTTTACTAAAGCCATTTGTGCAATAAATAAATAATTGAAAAATGCATACAATTTGAAGCCGATCAGCTGAGGCTGGAATTATACATACATTGACAGAAATTCAGGAATTCTCATAGTAGTGTCTTTCTAAACGAACTTGGTATTCACGAATGCCACATTTCTTGTATAAATGCTCCTGCATTATAGATGGGAATAGGCTTAGTTGAATGTAATTTCTTAAAAATCATTATACATTGCTCTTTCCACACTCTTCCAGACCAGAGAGATAAAATGATCTCACATGGACTCAAAGGTTAATGTTAGGGTTGGGTCAGGGATAGTGTTCATACTATTGTTCCATGTTCCAAGTGTCCTTGCACTACTATCCTAGCTGATGGAGATAATCCACCAATCAGGTCAAGGTTTAAGGTTCAACCCACCAAATCAGGACCAAAAAAAAAAAAAAGAAACAACAGTTTAAAACTGTAAAAAATTTTCTCAATTTTTAAATCACTTATGCTCCTTTATTTTTGCAAACCGTAAGCCTTATTATGCAGTAGCTACATGGAAAATAATATCAGTATGAGTCCGTAGTATGCATATGGGACTATCAACAGTTCCTTGGAGGTCAAGATGAAATGCCAGAACACTTAAATGTCTGAACATGTTCTCCCATGACATATCAAGTCTCCATCAATGTGAGAGGCCGACACGTCTTCTCTGATACACGTTAAGCCTGTAACTGCATCTTTATTGCACGTCCAGCCGGGTCTCACAGCTCTGCTAATCTCTTCAGTGCATCTCTGAGGATGTGTGTGTGGCTTTACAGACAAGCAAACATCTCACTTTTCGTCTCATATGTGTAGTGGCCTGGGAAAACCTGTTGGCTAGCACTATAGCTGAATTCTGGCAAACAGACTAAAATAGTTTTTTTTCTGACAGTTCTAATTTAAGAAGACATAAATATTGTATATTTCACCAAATATCTGTCTAAAGATGTCTAAAACCTTGCTAGCTAGGTGTGATTTCCTCACGCAGTGAATGTCAGACTTTGATCAAGTTGTTGGAGAGCTACATGGCAAAATTAAATGGACATACGCATTAGCAAATTGTAGTTTTAAAACCAAAGTTTGTCATCAGATACTGACTGTCAAATTGGATGTAATGCTCCAGCACTGTCACATCATCATCAAAACAGAGAAGAGTGCTTACACACTCTGTAGACCAAGTTTTAAAGTATTTAAATGACCTATGGGCAATTGAAGCCACAGATCAGAACTCAATGAACTAACTAGTGATTATTTCAGCAATGTAAGAGCGAACATTGTTCACTCAAGTGATGAGATGATGATGAGGCTCTTTTTTGTTTTAATGCCAAAAGTGACTTTGACCTAATGTGATGAGACAGATGTGGATGATGCAGATGACCAAAATGGTTACATTTAACATTCTAAACGTATAAGTAAATATATTAAAATATATAAATATGTAACATTAAAACACTTTTTTCGAGTAACCAGACTTTAACATGCTATAATTTTACTCAGAGTTGAGATCAATACAAAAGCAAAACATATTTAAGGTAGGAAAACCTGTAGTTTAAAGAATTACAGTATATGTAGTAGAAAATATCCAAATGTGAAGGGTTTTCCCTTCATTTTTCATTTATTTTATTTCTATTACAGTAGTTTCAGCTTATGTCTTATGATTATTCATTGGTTAGACTACATAGTTCATGTTTTCTAAAATCAATAAGGAGTAGGACATTGCTATCTCAGCTACAGGGTTTTCTTTATTGGGGTTTGTAGAGCCGAGAACCCAGACATCCTTCTCCCCAGGTAGGAACACAGAGTGCTACGGCCCTGGGCACTTCTCTACTCAGACAGCATGAAGCTCTGATTCAGCAACATTTCTCTATGCTATGCCTACACACTATCACCTCGAAGGAATTTTTTTTTTGTATTGTCTACTATGTAAATATTGTGTGAAGAAGTGCAGACAAGCAATATCCCAATATATATTTTCAGAAGAGAACACCGGGAAACTCCAAACTCTCGGATTTCCAGGTTGCGTTGAACAAAAAATATTTCCACACTAACAAAGTACATTCAGACTGTTTCCTTTACCATTTGCCTTGTTGTTTTTCTACCATGCTGACTACTTTAGAGCTCCCCAGAGCTACCTTGTTGAAGGATATCTGATATTACAATACTAAAATTATGTTCATAGATACTTTATTATCCTGAAGGTGTTTTGCTTATATGCCATATGCTTTCTTTTTTTCAGGCACACATTATTTTTTAGCTGTATGAATTATATTTAGTATTTCAGGCACATGTTGAATGAACGCTGGAAGCAGAGTACAGATTGTGTGTGGTATCGAGAGTACTCCTCGATCCTTCCATCGTGCCAAGGCTGAGGTGACTTTGGAGGCAGACAGAACTGGGCTACAGACGCTTCATCAGGGGAACCTGTTAGCTATTTTCAGTCTTTACAGGCTGAGAGGTCTGTCTGCTGGTCTAATGGCTTTCACTGGGCCTCCGCAGAGAAATGCTATGCGTGACAACCTGAAATGACAGCACGGTTATCTTTTATCTATCCATTTAAAAAGATGTCCAATTATTAATACTAGACTGTTTTTAGGTTATTCTTGCTCAAACCCCAGTCTGCTATGCTTTGCACATTCTTCTCTGCTCTAACACAACCAGTTCAACTCATGAGCTAATTATTGAGACTTTACTTGCTGAGTCAAGCATATTAGACCAGGGAAAACCCCCCAAAAAAACTCCTAGATCATATTGACTTACAAGATATTCTAAAAAACCGATGGAGAATCAAGTTAATCTTTTATTCATTTTAAACATGCCAAAGGCAAAGCCAGAGTGCCTCTTCACATTCATTCCCCTGACTTAATGTCTTTGCTGAGCTATTTTTGTTCTGTCAGTGCAAACTGATGCAATCTGCGGCTGCTGGACCTGATAATGACTCCGCTCCAAGTGTGCGCAGAGCTGCGGGGATTAACTCGAGAATGACGCTTAATCCCAGTAATTACTTTGATTGATTAATGTGCCAATTAGTCTCTCCGAGATCTCAGCAGAGTTTCCTAAATCTCCTGAACTGGACTGACTGTAATTTCACAGCATGCCCTCAGTAAGTTACACGAAGTGGGAGTGTATATCACTGAAGCACACTTGATGTAGTAAAGGATGCTGCGTTCAATGTGCAAATTCCATGTGAAGGTCTAGATTTCATGTATATCCAGAAAACCCATTTACTCAGTATTAGGATCTGTATATGGCACAGGCTATGTAATAGGGTTTAGATAAAATTTTCATAGTCCACTGAGTTTGATATTAACACGTTTTTTATTTGTTTCTAAAAATACTATTAATACTTCCTATATCATAATCTCTCTCCATCACACACACACACACACACACACACACACACACACACACACACACATAAACAGACTACAGGCAGATATATGGAGGTGGTGTTGCCCTGACTGGGAGCTTATTAACTCAGGTCAAGGTGAGTGGTGTAATAGCCAGACTCTTTATTACATCCACTGAACACTCACTGAAACGTTTGGCGCAAATCCAAAGCTACTCGACCTTCAAAGGTACTCATTTGTTTCACAACAATTCTACTTCTCTTTGGCAGCAGATGAATGGAAAAAAATGTTTTGTTTCAACCGTGGTGGATTTTTCATTGCTGCCTTCATCCACTTTAATAAGGATGATATCCTAGACGATGACATGGCATGTGTTTTCAAGAGTTATATCATACATTTTTGAGTCGCAGCGTCATCACCAGTAGGCATCTGATGCACTTGAATAACAAATAAAATGGCATTAGTCCCTCTTTTCTCGGCTTCAACATGGCTTGCTTTTCTCCCATAGACAGCTCTCTGATCTTCATGTTTGCTTATCCTTTTCAACAACAAATGCAATCTTAACAGGTGAAATTGAAGGATAAAACCAAGAGTAGATGTTCAGAGCTATTTATTGTGTAAAAAATCAACTAACAGGACACACCTGGGTAACAAGAAACACCTGTCAGTCAGATGGGTTTTTATTTATTTATTTTTTTTTGCTTGCTGACATATTAGGTGGTCTGATACAAAATGTGCTATGTTCTATGTCGTTTAACACATCTACATATAAATAACAGGAAATAAAATCTGAAATGCTAAACTCTCTTCTCATACTTATCTACTGATCTCAAATCCAAATGTCTTCAGTCTACAGCAAAAATAATTGAACTGGCCTCCAATAGTTTCGGAGCGGACTGTATGTTTGCTGCTAACAAGCTGCTACTGTAAAGCAAGACATACCTCCGTGAGTGGGACATATACATTCTAGGGAGCATTTAATTGGAGGACATGAACACAAAACTAGTACAGGATGAATTATAAATAAACTCAGCAAAAAAAGAAACGCCCCTTTTTCAAGAGACTGTATTTTAACGATGATTTTGTAAAAATCCAAATAAGCGCTACAGATCTTAAAGGGTTTAAACAATGTTTTTCATGCTTTAAACAACCATATACAATTATTACACATACACCTGGGGAACAGTCCTTAAGACAACAGTTTACAGGTTGTTTTTTTTAAAAAACAAAAAACAAAACAAAAGATCAAAAAGTTAAACAATCAAGAGAATTTTTCACAGCCTTCTTTCCTCATATTTACCAAGGGTTCCAATATTAGTGGAGGACACTGTATATTATTATTATTATTATTATTATTATTATTAAACATTTTACTGCTTTCACAGAAGTGACAAACTATAAAAAGTAAGACCAGAATATCTGCAAAACATGTTTTTTGTTATGTTATTTTATTGTCCGTACACAACGCTCTGAAACACCAATTTTCATATCAGAGGCACTTTAAAGGGACTCAATGGATTGTGTAAAGTCTGTTTGTGTTATTTGATGCATTTTTATGACAGATGGGGTTAAACTGAAAGTGTGAACTCTGTTGAGGTGTGTTCAGTTTAGTTATAAAAGAACTTCTCCCTATTGTTGTGATTTTGTTGTTGTTGTTGTTGTTAAAAAATCATAGACTTTATCTGCGCCTCACAAGAGATTTTACATAACCCACTGTGATGCACACCCAAGCACGTCATGTCTTACAGCAATCACTGTAAAGTTTGTGACTCATAAAAAACGCTTATTGAACTCATAATTCCTACTTGGAATTTTCTGAAAGCTCTGACTGACAGTTATGACAGGCGTTATAAACCAACACAACCAAAAACATGACAGCAGCGTCCACAGTTAAAGCTGGTTAGAAATCGAATTTCGGGATTTAACTTGGTTTAACTCTATATGTACAGTACAGTATGTGCATCAGACATGCCTATCATTATCATTCCCTAGTGATGACCTCATAAAAAATATCTTATAGTGTAGGTTATCTTTTTAGTTTGTGGCATTTAGCTTCTTATCCTAAAACAAGGAGATTTATGCAATTTTTAATTATTCTATACTGTGGAAATGTTGAAACAAGAAATTTCCCAGTCTGAGGAGATTACGTGACATGTTTCAACAAGACATAACTGCACTACTAAGGGCTTTTCACACAGGAGGCAACAAATTTCTCCCCACTTCCGGTATGAGAGATCAGAATTCCTGCTCAATACAACTTTTTATACAAAAATTAATAAACAAACAAATTTCTTGCATCTCTGTCAGGTGACCATGCTAACAGCAATGCTAAACATTGCTAGAATTTGTTCATATGCTATATTTTCAAAAAGGAACATGTTTTTTGACATACGTCTTTCATAAATTCTCCAGCATTGCATTATATATAACAGACTTATGCAATTTTTGCATGTCATCTTCACAGTATTCTTGGAATGTTGCTCTGCTGAAACCTGTTACATGTTCTCAGGAAACGTTCTGACATCCTGAAAAAGAAAAAGTAGGCTGTGATGTACTTTTTCTCCTTCAAGTAGCCATTCATGTCATGTCTCTGGTAAGGGCTAAATTTAGCCATAGTAAACATAGTCTTGTTCTTCAAGCTACTTCCCTTACAGTATTAATGTTGGAACGTGGGCTCATGTAATGTTGCTTGTGTTAGAAGACCATCTCTAATGCATGCTTTGTGGACCGAATGGATTGCATCCCATCGGGACTTCATCCAATATTAATTGTGACTTCAGACTGGCCTGCTTTCTCTGAAGATATAGTTGATCGAAAACTTTCTCATGAATCATTCATATACAGTATAAGGTCAACCACAGCACTGTTGAATTCTCGATTCTGATTGGTCAGAAAGTGTTGATTAATATTCAATGTGACCAACTCTGATGACGGGTCGGGCTGCAAGACAAATCGCAGGTTTATAGTGATGCACTCATTCTAATATGTTATCGTCTCTTTAGTAACAACTTATGCAGGGACTTGTAGAGTAGATGCTCCAGATAAATGGACTTAAAAAGTGGGTAATGGTTAATATGGTGAAGTTCACTGAAGTTCACTGTTTATTTGGAGTCTCCAGTGTCCTTTGTATTAGTCAACGTGAAGCTGTTCCTGTATGTTTTTTGCGACGGGAAAGTCTTAAGGTCTTCCGGTTCAATTTGTTTTTTGCTCTAGACTGAAAACATCTGGGTTTGAGATTAAAAGATGAACATGAGAAGAAAGTGTAGAGTGTCAGCTTTTATTTCCTGGTATTTATATGTAGATGTGTTAAATGAGATAGAACATAGCACATTTTGTATCAGACCACCTAATTTGTAGGTGAGCTAAAAAAAAAAAAAAATTAAAAAACGTGAGAGACAGGTATTTCTTGTTACCCAGGTGTGTCCTCTTAGATTGATTTTTTTTATTTTTTTTATCAATAAATAGGTCTGGATTTAGATCTACTCTTGGTTTTAGCCTTCAGTTTCACCTGTGAAGTTTGTATTTGTTGTTGAAAAGGATAAGCCAACATGAAGATCAGAGAGCTGTCTATGGGAGAAAAGCAAGCCATTTTGAAGCTGAGAAAAGCTGGAAAATTAAAACAGAAAACCACTGGTGTACTGAGCAACAGACATCGAATGGGCCAGCCAAGGAAAACAACAACAGCTGATGACAGAAACATAGTGAGAGCTGTGAAGA
Source organism: Ictalurus furcatus (assembly GCF_023375685.1). Taxonomy (NCBI): domain Eukaryota; kingdom Metazoa; phylum Chordata; class Actinopteri; order Siluriformes; family Ictaluridae; genus Ictalurus; species Ictalurus furcatus. Next base: position 6,093,409 of record NC_071258.1, read on the forward strand.
TAAACCCAAAAACAAACAAATTGGCCTTGCTGTTCCAATAGATTCAGAGGGGATTGTATAAACATAAAAAGTATGAAGTATTGTCCTTTTTGTTAGCATGTTGTTAGCTTTGACAAATTCTTGTTGTATATGAGGAATTAAACACATCAGGATGTTGTTGAAAAATAATCAACTTCGGGGTAATTCTGCTTAGCATTGGGCTACATCACAACATCACTTTGTTGATTATTTTCCTATAAAAGCATACCATGTCACAGTTTATTCCTTAACAACTGAAAGAGACAAATATAGATTTAGTAAAGAGATTCTTGTCAAATAATTATCAGACTATTGGATTTCCTCAAGCATACAGTATAGCATGCAAAAGAATGCTAATCTGCCAAGAGAAGAATCTGCCAATATCTAGAAATAATCCGACGTTACAATTTGTTTAAAATTATCTCATAAAAACAAATAGTAAATTGGTCAAATAAACTGACTAAAAAGAGATCATTTAAGAGCCAGTAGGTAAGATGTTTGAAATCTTTCACATTACAGAACTGCAGTGAAGAATGTTGTGAAGATAGTAGTCATTTTCCCATGTTGATGTTTATCTGCCTGACACTGGTTTTGGGCTATGGGGTGAGTCAGACCCCTCTGTCCTTCTTCCATGTATCCTCTTCTTCTAACTCACTCTCTCCTCCTGTTTATTCGCAGAAAGCATCTTCCCTGCCTACTATTATTTCATATACATGTTCAAAGGTTCTTATATATTCATTTTTTTTTTCTCTTTTCTTCACATCTACAACTATTCTCCCCACACATTGTTTGCTGTAGCGCAGTGCCACTCCAATTCCCTCAGATCTGTATGACTCATTTGGGATGTGTGTGAGCATTTTCCTGACTGGCTCCTCAAGCCCTCCCTAATTGGGTTGGAACTAATCAAGTTTTACTGCTGAATGGCTAAACCAAAGCAGAGAGCAGGGAGAGTGACAGAAGCACATCGCAGGGTCTTCTCAGTCCATATGCTACAACAACTGTTTACTTCCACTGTGTTCCAGTGGTGTGATTGCAGTGCTGTTCTGTGCACCTGATTAGTTTCCTAATAAAAGAAGCAGCTCATGCATGTGATTCAATTTGACAGGTAAAATGTGGGGAAACAACTGATGGAGATGGAAACATCAGTCCACAGGGCACAATCTTTCCCCACATATTTCAGTAATATGTCAGCATGATTTAAACTAATTCCTATTGAGTTTATCAACCAAAGAAAACAGCTTGTTCATGCGGAAATCTACATGCCTTCTGAACATCAACTTGTCAGAATATTAAGGTAGCAGTTTGAGAATCTATCCCATTTTCCACTTGTAGGCCAAATATAGATGATTAGCCAGGCCCGTATCCAGCATTTGCTTCTTAGTTTTGCCCTAGTGCTATGCGACTAATGTAGCTATTAAGTAAGGAAAGTAGACGCTGATTAAAAAAATATCATTAGTTTACCCAGTAGGCAAGTAAAAGCTCCAATGTGCCGCCCAGTCTCATACTTTCATTGCCCAGAAACCTAATTAACTAGACTAAAAGGTAGTAGCTTAGTTAACAGTAGGTTCTGTATTTTGCTCAGTTTTGTCATGGTTTTCAAATCCCTGTGTGTTGCTGATTCATAGAAAGGTTTGCCTGCCATCTGTACAAGCTAATTTATTCACCTAATAAAAAAAGTTCATACCAACGACAATCCAGAGGTTAATGTGTGTTAGTTGTAGTTTAGGAACGAATAGTGCATTTTAATAAAGCGCATCGCAACATCATAAAATACTGGAACTAACTACAACATGTTTAAACATACATAAACCAGTATGCATATACTGTATGTCCATTAGAGATGTAACTAAATTATTTCTTTTACATTATTTGGAATGAACAGATAATGTTGTTCTAAACAGACTCAAATACAGATACTAATAAAGGTGCACTATTCAATCAGTTACTATTCAATGATTGGTTGGTTGGTTAATTGGCTGGTTTGTTTAATTAGTTATTTATAGAGAAAGCTTGCCAGAAAGATTGAGATTAGGGGTGTTCACTAGCAACAAAAATGCATGAACAAGCAGTCAGATATAAAGCCTGCCAGACAAAGAAAGGCTACACATTTTTTTTTTTTGTATTTTCAGAACAAAAGAACCATTGATTGATTATAAAATATGATGGGTAGTACAACAACAACAACAACAACAACAACAATAGTAATATTATTATTATCACAAATTCCATGAATTCCAAAACAGTCCCATCAATATCTCTAGTTGAAACCTATTATGAACTGAAGTTGAGGAATTGTCAGGGCCAAAATTTGACCATTTGAGTTTTGTACAGTGTTTTTCAGTGTATGTGGCAGCATAGTGTTAGGGTTCATATTTACTTCAAAGAAAAAAAAACAACAAGAAGGAAAATAAATGTCCACAGATGATTATATGGATATCTGGAGAACTAAATAGATACAGATACATGTACATGCACTATACACTAGAGATACTCATTAAGAATATGTTCTGTACGAAAAAAAAAAAATACAACAACAACTGAGATTTGTAGTTATTCCTTTTCATGTATATAAATAAGTTGTTTCAATTGGTTGGGTGTGGGTTAGCTATAAATATCTGATAGGATGAGCTTGATTATTTCCATACAACTCTCAGATTATTAAAACTGTCTGGTATGAACATGTTATACTGGGTCATCAGCTTATGTACCTTACCAGGTACTAAGTAGGCATACTTAATAACCTTGAGATTCAGTGTATATTTTTAGCCCTTACTATCAGACACAGACATAGTAGCAGAGTTGAAAATAAACAACAGGGCTTTATTGAGGAAAACACTAAGGCAGAGGATGCAAAAGCCAAAGGCAATAAGATTGTTCAAAAAAAAAAAAAGCAAGCAAAGGTTGAGGACAAAAGGGCGAAGGAAAAATCCACTGCTTAAGTTTTACAAAAGCAAAGGTAGAAAAACAAAGTAAAGGTTCTTGTGTGGAATATCAGTTGTAATTGGAATGTAATTCTATGAGACCTATTCCGAGTCATCCCTGATATATATATATATATATATATATATATATATATATATATATATATATATATATATATATATATACCGGTTTCTGTGCATTAAACGAAACCTCCACCGTGAAAAACATTTCATATGTTTATACTGAAATAGTTCTGATGTGTTTAGTGATTCTGGTGCTAATTTGTTGGTTGTGGCTGTATTTTCGTAATTCCCATGAGACATTAGTAGTGCCATGCTGATGTCACAGGGGGTTAGGGAGGTATTATCGTGAAAGGTGAAGCTTTAGAAGCTTCTGTTCGAGCAAGCTGAAGAGACTAAAGGACTAAAGCACTGCTGCACTACTTTAAACAGAGATTAAATAGACCAGTGAAGGACGTTTAAACAAACAAAAAAATGTCAAGTCAGAATTTTGTTGCAAAAAATAGCTTTGATTCTTCATTCTACTCGAACTATTGTTTTAAAACTATCCATCCTTTAATTCAATATATTCCAGTAATTAGCTGTGTAATTTCATTTCTATTCAAACAGTTTTGTGTAGAAGATCTATACTTCAGATGTGTGGGAATGGGAACTGCACACTGTATGAATATTAAGTTTGCCTGAAATAGGGTTTGGAGCGATGCTTTTATATCACCAAATCTGGATCAACAGCTAATCCTTTTTAAGCTGATCTACAGGGTATATAGTATACTACCCTATAAAACTATGAAATAAAACTTATTAATGATCCATGCTACCACTTTTGCAGATATAAAGCAATTAGATGAGTGCTACATATGTCCTGGTAATGCTCCACTAGCTCTAAGGTCAAGGTTGGATGATGATTATTGTAGCTCTCTGCTGACATTGCAAACTTCTCCTCATCATAGAAAGAAAACTATACTCCATGTTTGTATTAGAGTCACTCTGTCCTTATTTAACAGCAGGATTTTGAAAACACATTTTAACATTTAGAAAATATGCACCAAAACGTGTGTTCATTTTGAAATATTGCAAGCCCCTTTGAATAATGCGAATAAGTGTCCTTGATTTTGTGTTCATTTCTGCGATTGCAAAATCACAAAATCCTGGAGGGACTGATATCTCTAATAGATCTAATAAATAAATAAGATGCCTAGTATTTAAATAGCTGAATTAAGTTAATCAAATAAATCTGTTCGGCAATCATAAGGTAGTCATGAATCTGAATTTTGAACTTCTGAACTGAAACTTTACGAACTTGCTTACAGAACACTCACATCGATTTCCTGTTTGCTTCAGCAGGTGTGGTGCCCCCTGGAGGTGGATATCACTGATGATAAACATGCTCCCCCATGGCCTTGCTCACGCGTGCCAGGCCATCGAGGAGGAGCAGGACAACGACAGAGAGGAGAGGATCTTGGCTATCCTGGGAATAGTTGGCACCATTCTCAACCTGCTGGTGGTCATCTTTGTCTACATCTACACCACCATCTGAAAACTGGAGTGGGAGAAGAGCCATCCAAAGATCTGAGAGGGAAAAGACTGGAAAGATTTGGATTAGTACATACACTCAGTGAGGACAGGAGAAGATGAGAAGAATGGACTAATGGACTACTTCATTTGCCAAAATATAAATATCATTCACAATCATCATTCATGCAAAGTAAATCTGAATAGTGTCCACCATTTTCACCATTAATTTCAAAAAACTCCATGTTTGAACTATTACGTTTGAATTATTACCTTTGAATGCTTTACCTACTAAGTTGTGTTGTAAATATTTGACCAATGGCATGGCGTCCTAGTGTATTTCTCATGGCATGGCATTCTAATCTATTTCTTATGCAATTGATTGATTGATTAGTGACGGTTAAGCATTTGCCAGCTTTAACGATAACCCTTTCAACAAGAAGCACTGCAGATAATGGAGGCATCTGCTCAGGACACAGCTGCAACACTTGCTGGATGTCTTACTTTGAGCAAATCTGTTAAAAGGAGGGACATTTCCCTGAAATATGCAAACAGGACAGCATCCTCCGGCTCCATATACACTACTAGAGGAATAAATATCAACATGTACTTTATACTTCATGAGCTTTTCTCGACTAACAAAGTTGACAAAACGTGATATTGAGATTCCTATATGGAAGACATGCTAAGAGGCAAACTTAGCTTCTTTGGTTTACAGTATATGGTTATTCCAATGCCTAAGCAGGATCTGTAGCAGTGTACATGCTTTGCATCATTCATGGGCAGAAAAGTGGATTGTTTTGGATGTTCTGATTCACATGGCTTTTCTATAGCTTTATCAATCCATTAAAATGGGGGGTTAGAGTTTGCACAGTATTATAACAGAAAAATGGAATGGAATAAAGTTACAGTTAAAGTTATGAGTTGCAAATGCTTACAGGAATTTCATTGTTTGTGTGAGATTATAGTTGACTCGATGACATCTTTCATCAAATTGCCTCAGCAATGCACAAGCATCGAGAACATGTCCTTACATGATAAGGAGACGTTCAGTCTTAAAAAAAAAATTGCCTTCTTCTACTTCTAGGTCAGGCTTCCTGATTTTTTTTTTTTTCTCTAGCTAGACAAAAGCACTTCTTTAAGCTTGCAAATAAAACATTGCACAACACGTAATGATGTCTGAAAGAATGAGAGCGGACCAAATGTAATTTCTCTCCCTCTCTGACAAAATGGCAAGAAGGAAGGCCAGAAATGAGCAGTGTGGTGGAGAAAAACAAGAGAGTACCGAGGGGAACAGGAGAGCCTGCAGCGAACACAGTGCCATCTGCTCTCCTCATGGACTACTGCATAACCCCCTTCCACATTTCAAACTCTAACACACACACACACACACACACACATTTATATATACAACCTCTAATCTACATTGAATTGCCAGTATATCAATTCCTAGATTACTATACCATGCAATTTAACGTATGCATGCAATCATGATCTTCAGGAACTTTGGATGATGCAACTTCCTGTTAAGGAAACATCCATTTTCCATCCCGCTTATCCCATGGAGCCTATCCCAGGGAGCTCAGGATATAAGGCAGGAGACACCCTGGACGGGGTGCCAACACATCACAGGGCACAATCACACACACATTCACACACTAGGGACAATTTGGAAATGCCAATCGGGCTACAACATGTCTTTGGACTGGGGGAAGAAACCGGAGTACCTGAAGGAAACCCCCGAGGCACAGGGAGAACTCGCAAGCTCCGCACACACAGGGCGGAGGTGGGATTTGAACCCCCAACCCCAGAGGTCCGAGGCAACCGTGTTAGCCATTAAATTATTGAGACCTCTAAGGAATATTTTTAAATAAATGTAAACAAATTGTCAAACTTTAAAAAACGTGATCTCTCTATACAGGAACTCTGTTGTTGCCTTTAACCATGTCAAATCCACACGTGTAAAAATCCCTTTGGCATCCAATACCGTATGAAAAAATAAAGATCTTTCAGCACAAATGAGGTAGATGAATGTTGAGCTTCACAGAGTAATGAATTTCAGGTAATGAATTAAAGGTAAATTCATTCAGGTAATGAATATTACATTAGCAGTTAAAAATACATTTAAGCACAATTAGAGCCATAGATTATAGCTCCACATATCGGAAACTGTCGGATATTTGATAGGAATTGCCACAAAGAGGCAGAAAATGACAAATTACTGGTTTACCAAATAATTATGGTTTTACAATTTCATTTTACTTGATTCTTGTGGATGTCAAGTCAACTGTGAAATCCAATTTCAAAACAACACACTGTTTGGAAATCATGAAAACAAAAAGAAGCCCTTCCTGAGATCATCTCACAAAATGCAGCTCTTGAACTTCACTAATTATTAGACCTACTGTACTACTGGCATTGTGTGTTGTCAACAGATGAGACCAAAAACAAACTTTTTGGCCATTCACACCAGGATATTTAATGCCAAAAGGGGACTGCACGCATAGAAACGCACCTGATAACCCACTGTAAAATATAGAGGTGGATCCATTGATGGCATCTTGAATTCTGCTAACTACCAGCCCAAAACCTGGTTGGTTCAGAAGGTTCGTGCAAATGTCTGTACTGCAGTGATTATCTCAGTCTCTGGATTTGAACCCTATTGAAAACATATGGTCTGAATTGAAGAGGGATGTCCACATGGACAAATTCAACAATCTAATATAATCTAATGTAAAATGTTCTGCATGGAGAAGTGGAGCAAGATCCCTTTAGTGTCTCCAACCTTGTTAGACATTACAGGAAGAGACTCTGTTACTCTGTTAGAGGCAGAGCTGTTATCCTCTCCAGGGCAGAGGATATTAATTGTATGTATGAGTGCCAATTCAATTTATTTTTATTTGTATAGCGTTTTTTTACAATGGTCATTGTCTCAAAGCAGTTTTATAGAAATATACAAACACAGGACACAGATTTTAAGTGTAAGAATTTATCCCAATTGAGCAAGCCGGTGGTGACGGTTGCGAGGAAAAACTCCCTGAGATGTAAAGAGGAAGAAACCTTGAGAGGAACCAGACTCAGACAGGAAACCCGTCCTCATCTGGGTAAGAGTGTAAAAGCAAAGGAAAGTTCATTATGGTTTTTATATGAAGTCTTCAAAGCCAATAACTTTGAAACCAGTGTATTGACAAAATAATAATAATAATAATAATAATAATAATAACTTAAAAATATATATTTTGTGTGTTTGAAAAGAACATGTTTAAATTCAGCTATACGGTATAATTAATAGCTAGCTTGTAATTAAGATCAGTGTATTACTTTCTAGATTTTCCTACCACAGTCTTGCTGTTTGGGGCTCACAGTATGGGGCTACACATGCAGACATTGCCAAGACAAACCAAGACCATTTCAACATGGTTTGAGAGTGTGATGATTTGCTTCACTTTTGTTTAAGCTCAATCGGTTTCCATATGCGTCACTGTAGATCATCTAGCTTATATAATAAATGTGCCTATAAAAAAACAACAACAACAATAAATGAACCCCTCAAAGTGCAATTTTATAACTTCAAATGTTTTGCAAGCCCTGTACAGTCTCTCTCTCCTCTCCATCATTCCCAACACCCAGTCTGTCTCACACTCAATCAGACATGCAGAGATTCACATCCAAAGAACATGATAATATACTCCCCTAGCATGCAAAACCTTTATCACGTTCACTCAGTAGCATTCACACACATTCTCTCACACACACACAAAGTCCATACATGACTCTCATTACTGCACCACCACCACCACCACCACAGCCCCTCCTTCATTATGGAAGCTGGAACTTCCCTGAAGCCAAAACAGAGCCTTGCTTTTCTTTTTGTAGCAGGCCTATAAAAAGCACATTGAGAAAAAACAATAGAGAGAAGATTGCAGGAGGAGGATGAAAGAGATGAGAGTAAATAAATCATTCACTTGGAGCAGAATCTGTGCACAGTGCAAATATTTGCAGCAAGAATGTGTGGCTGTGTCTACACGGCTCAGTAATGAGAATGAGGATGTGACATGTGACGATAATAATTAAACCTAACGCGATACAAATTGGGTAATTCTGTTTATTTTCACAAAAACGTCCTATTGTCCTATTACATTTTTATATTGCGAATATGCAATCAGAAAAAGTGGAAAATACTTAATAACTAATGAAAAGTCTATCTTGTTCAATTTTATAGTTGTTGTTTTTTTTTTCAGTACAAGCTGAAACACTGCAATAAAATAGTGTCATGGCTCATTTAATTATCATGCAATAGAGTGAATACATGGGAGATTTTTTTTTCTTCGTTATTGTCAGGTCTTTTAAAGAAAGTGATACCAGCTCATCTCTTTTAAATGAATAATAATGCTCCAAAAATATATAAAGTAGTCTTTACATCAAAATCAGAGATTAGTAACAAACTACAATTGCTTTTTAAGTGTCTGCATTTTACTCATGTTTCTCATTCGCCTAATACTTTTATTTACTACATTTTCGACATTCTCTGCACTACTACATTTCTCTTAGCATCAGATATCAAATCCCTAACTAATCTCAACTTTAACAGATGTGACACCTAATATCAAACCCAGAGCACTTTGTATTTATCTTGGCAGTTTGTATTCTGACAGCTCCAATAAATATAAAAAGTCTACACACCCCTGTTAAAATCTGAGGGCTTTTTTGATGAAACCCAGATAAATCATGTTTTCCACCCTCAATGTGAAATTACAACATATGAAAATTAAGCAAAAAAAAAAAAGAAAATGGTCAGAAACATTTTAGGGGAAAAAAAGGGGGGGGGGGAAATGCAATTAACTGGTTGCATAAGCGAGCACACCCTTTTATAATTGGGGATGTGGCTGCATTCAGAATGAACCAATCACGTTCACACTCATGTTCAAAAGTAATTATCATACAGCTGTCATCAATGAAGTTATTCTAATTAACGCCAAATAAAGATTAGCTGTTTCGGTAGGATTTTCTTCACATCGTCTTGGTTTTATCCGACCGCTGAAGCCATGGTCTGCAAAGAGCTTACAAAGCATGCATGGCATCTCACTTGTTGAACAATATCAATCAGGAGAGGGGTATAAAAGAATTTCCAAAACATTAGTTATACCATGGAACACTGTAAAAGGATATCATCAACAAATAGAGTAAATGGAGCACCACAGTGACATCACCAAGAACAGGACAACCCTCCAAAATGTACAAAAGGACAAGATAAAAACTTACCAGGGAGCCTGCCAAGAGACCTATGGTAACATTAAAGGAGCTGAAGGAATATCTGACGAGTACTGATTACTCACTGCATGTGAGAAATACGGCCCAAATAATTTCAGATAATAACAGAATTCCAGCCCTTTAACTAGCCAGCTAGCTATTTGCGAGAGCGGGAAGATGTCGCAGCATATCTGAATGGCATATTCATGAATATTAGTAGACCATAGGATGAGGATTTTAATGAGAGTAAAGATGTAGAGATCTTCCTAGGCCATTTCGATTGCCATTAAATTACATACTAAACGATTAACAGATTATTTTAATTTTTTAAACACATTTTCATGGATATTTCAGGGGTGTTACGACATAAAAATGTCCCTCATCAATAAGTTTGCCACACTGATTGTTAATACTCTTGAGAGTATGAATATAAATCTCAAGTATTCACTCATCAGTGACTTCTTCGCTCCCTCTCAGAGTAAAGACAGATTACGATGACTCTAATATATCCAACAATCTAGGATGTGCAAGCTTACCATAGTCACCTGTCTTCCTGCCATAGGCCTCATGGGTATTTCTGGGTAAAATCCTCAGTGTTCCCAGTGGATAAGAGGGTCACAATGCCAGCAGCCATGTGTCAGTTTTATAAATTGAGTAGGACACTTAATCAGAGAATGCCATCCATATGTGAATGTCACAGAGTGAAGCAGTGTTAATGGAAGCTTTAGTATTCCTCAGTGGAAAAGTTCAGCCAAAAATGTAATTTATCCTCCCTCCCTTATCTTCCCCATTTACTTTGTCCTTTTCTGAAGATAAGTGTCATATAGTAACAGAACCTACATAAGTGATTAAGTAAAACTCTTTGCATGGTGAGTGTAAGCTTTTCTTTTAAAAATTGAAGTCCAAAGGCACATTCGCCTCACACCTCCAGGGTTGGGGGTTCGATTCCCGACACAGCCCTGTGTGTGTGGGGTTTGCATGTTCTCCCCGTGTTGCGGGGGTTTCCTCCAGGTACTCTGGTTTCCTCCTCCAGTCCAAAGACATGCATGGTACTCTGATTGGCATGTCCAACGTGTCTGTAGTGTGTGAATGTGAGTGTGCCCTGCGATGGATCGGTACCCTGTCCAGGGTGTACCCCACCTTGTACCTCATGCTCCCTGGGATAGCTCCAGGTTCCCAGTGACCCAATAGGATGAGCAGTACAGAAAATGGATGGATGGATGGAAAGAGAATAATGCTTTGCTCTTTTAAACTCCTTATCCATACACTAACATGTCTGGTCTTTCTTACTTTTATTTTTCTTTTATTTATTTATTTATTTATTTATTTATTATTGTGTGTTTTTTGTTTGTTTGTTTGTTTGTTTGTTTTTCAAATTTAATTTCCTATCTCCACTCTTATGCCTCATACTGACATCACATGGCAACCTCCAGAACGATTGTCCTGCTTGTCTGGTCCTTCCACTGCTGCCATCTAGTGATCAAATTGTAACATTGAAAGTTGTTTTTGATCATTAATAATTAATAGAGCAAAAACAGAGCATACTTTGTAATAAACAAATCAATGAACCAAGGCATGAATGCATGGATAGATCATTTAAACGCCTGTCTTTTTCTTTTAGGTTCAGGAAGAGTTCACAGTGTTACACCTTGGAAAGGATGTTTTATCCATCTCAGACAAAAAGAAGAGGAACAAGTCCGTAGGGGAAATATGTGTTGCCTTGGCTGTCTCCACCACCATGATCAACCTTGTTCTGTTAGTGTTTGTGTATATTTACACACCAGGGTGGAGAGCTACCACCATCCTCATATCATGAGGTTTTAACCACCTTCCAGGCTCCTAAGTTTCTTGACCTGCTATATTGCATCTTCTACCTAGCATGCTCTTATATTTGCATCACACTGGTGCAGACATTAGTGTAGGAAGCTGGTTGGCTTGTTCACCCTGTGTAAGTTTCCTCTAGACTTCTTCACCTTCACTGACTACTCTAAATTGCCTCTTGGTGTAAGTGGGTATGATTTCCGCATACCTGGAAGAGGCTCGGCTACTGAAAATGAAAATTAAAAGGTTCTCGCATGCCTAAAATCTTCTACAGGGGTGAACGTGGAAATTAAAGTAAGCATTGCAATAGAATACTGTTTCTGTTTGTTTAGTTGATTTCACTTAGCTAGCGGTTTCCATGCATCATTGAATCGCAAGATCAAATTACTCTATGGACTAGTTAGCTAGCTAATTTAATCACCAATCCAACAAGCTAGCTACATTTACAGTACGTACTACTCTTTAACTGTCCAGTATGGGGTGAATCTGTGCGCATGATAGCCTCAGATTCCTGTTGTTGGCTGACGAGTGTGGTCCCAATGTGGTCTTCTGCTGTTGAAGCCCATCCACCTCAAGGTCGATGCTTTTCTGCTCACCACACTTGTAACGAGTGACTATTTGAGTGACAATATCCTTCCTGGCAGCTCAAACCAATCTGGCCATTTTCCTCCAACCTCTCTTAGGCCTTTCCACCCACAGAACTGTCACTTACTAAGTCTTTTGTTTTTCACGCCATTCTGTTTAAACTCTAGAGAAATTCCCCGGAGATCACCTATAACAATGCCAGGGTTAAAGTCACAGAGATCACACTTTTTCTTCATTCTGATGTTTGATGTGAACATTAACTGAGGCTCTTGACCTGGTTTTTTTTTTTTTTTTTTTGCACTGCACTGCTACCACATGACTGGCTGATTAGATAACTGCACGAATGTGGAAGTTCACAGGTGTTCCTTAAAACGTGTTGAGTGAGTGTATATGAGAGAGATTTAACATATTAGAATCAACACAAAACCTCATTTATCAATCTTTTCTATATACAATCTGATTCACTCCCAAGTTTGATTTAACTTTAATCCCAATCCTAAAATGATCAATACGACTATATCCAATCTGACTATATCAATACGACTATATGACTCAAACTTCACTGTGCAGTGGTATCAAGACGATGAAAAGCCGCTGTATCTAGCTGTCTGTTATAAAAGCATGACAGACAAAATCAATTCCTTGACTTTACCCAGCACCAAGCACCAGTGCATTTCCAGATTCACCAGTAGGGGTGTGACAATATATGGGTAGAGAGCATACCATGCTAAGGAAAGAGAGATACTGTTCAAATCATGCAATAATTCTAATACCAATATACATTCAAATATGCTATAAGACTTAAACAGTTTGGTAGTGTAAGCTTCTAAGAGAATGTGTACTAGTTGAAAATGAGAAACATTACAATTTCAGGCTAGCTCTAAGTATTGAAAGTCATTGACATGAAAGGAATGATGGTTCTTGATTTTTTGATATGCCTGATATGGGTTTTTTTATTATTATTATTATTATTGTTTTCATTTGGGGCACTTTTTTGCTAGACACCTCCCTGTATCCAGAACTGGACATACACGTACAGTGAACAGTGTACTTGGTCTAATTTGTCATTAAGATTACATCACTGCATAGAAATGCCACCTAGTTGTGGACAATTGATTTCCGTAAGGATTCAGAGTGAAGTCAGGTGTGAAGCAAATGATTAATAAATAAGTTTAGTCATACTTTCTGAAGTCATCAGACTGTTTGTGAGTCTAATCTAAGCTGCTTTGGCTAGTGTTACAGGAAACTAAATGCCACACCCATGTCTAAGACTCCTGAAGTTGCATACTATCATCCCATCATCCTCAGCCCATGACCTCATCACCTGACCTCCATTCCAAAACCCTGTCCCCACTCACAGTCACATGCTTACTAATGACACTTGCCTGTTCGCAATCACACTATGCCTTTCAAATAACCTGGACTCTCACGCTGCATCCCATTTTGCCTACTTATACTATGCGCTAAAAGTATGTACTCTTTTTGTGAAGAAAAAGTACATAATTTTGAGTGTGTTGCAAAAAATATGCAAGTACTGGGACCTACTAGCACATCATGTAACAGTAGAGAACATTGTTGCCTAGTTACCCACTGTGTCACCGTAAACAAACTCCTCGTTGCATTTCAGCTTTTCTTCATTCATTATTCCTTATATGTATATGTGTGTGTGTGTGTGTGTGTGTGTGTGTGTGTGTGTGTGTGTGTATATATATATATATATATATATATATATATATATATATATATATATATATATATATATATATATATATTCATATTCCTTATACTTTATAATTTAATTTACCAATCCCTTGATTTATTATTTCACATTTCATTTACACCTCTCTAAAATATCCATGACCAGTAGGGGTGTGATTATATACTGTATGGGCTGGGAGTATACTATGATAAGGAAATAAATATACTGTTAAATTCATGCAATATAAATACATGGATCAGCCATAACATTAAAACCACCTGCCTAATATTGTGTAGCCCCCCTCCCCTGTGCCATCAAAACAGCTCTGACCCATCAAGGCATGGACTCCACAAGACCTCTGAAGGTGTGCTGTGGTATCTGGCACCAGGACATTAGCAGCAGATCCTTTAAAGTCCTGTAAGTTGCGAGGTGCGGCGTCCAGGGATTGGACTTGTTTGTCCAGCACATCCCACAGATGCTCGATCAGACTGAGATCTGGGGAATTTGGAGGCCAAGTCAACACCTTGAACATTTTGTCATGTTCCTCAAACCATTCCTGAACCATTTTTGCAGTGTGGCAGGATGCATTATCCTGCTGAAAGAGGCCACTGCTATTAGGGGATACAGTTGCAAAGAAGTTGGTCTGCAACAATGTTTAGGTAGGTGGTATGTGTCAAAGTAACATCCACATGAATGACAGGAACCAAGGTTTCCCAGCAGAACATTGCCCAGGGCATCACACTGTCTCCGCTATCACCGGCGTCCATCACTGACATTACACTCGTCCGCCATGTTTGCAGGTTGAATTCTGTGAAGCAAACCGTCACAAAACTCCTCCCTTATTGTGCAAGGAGTTGTGGGCAATATTAGATGTAAAAGTGTCCATGGATCCACTCTTCGAAACTCTACCAGGAATAGTAGGCCATTCGGGTACCTTTGAGGTTACTCATTTCAACATACTATGATTTGGGACTCACTAATTCTAATCTCAGATTTAGGATGAGTAGTAGGCAAATTGGGATGCAATTTGTGAAGTCTTGCTCCAGCTTTGGGATTGTTTTGATTCCAAGCTTTCATATGAAACCATTCTCATGTAAAAAAAAAATATATATATATATATATATATATATATATATATATATATATATATATATATATATATATATATATATATAAATGCTCCTATACTAACATCTGATACCATGTGATGCTACTGCACGCCATTGCGCTAATAAACAGATATATCGAAATTATCATGAAATATCACCAACGTGTATGTGTTTCATGATTCATGATGGCAAGACTGTAAACTGTGCTCTGTGAAAATATTGAGATTATTTAGTATTTAATATAGAATAGCTTAGTAATTTACCAATACAGTACATCTCAAGGAAACTGAATTTCTATACCAGGGGTATGCAAGTAAAATTTTTGAATTTCCAGTTTCATAAAATTCCCTATAAAGCAGACAACATACATTTATCAACTTGAAACGGTCACTTGGTTTGGTTGGGAACTTGGAGAATAAACTCAGTCATCTCTGTCCATTCGTCTTTTTCATTGTTGACATTTATTTCTTTTCAGTTCCTTTTTTTTCTTTTTTACAAGCTATGTCATAACTTCACTAATCAGACCAGTCAGACCAGAGAGACCAGGGTAAATGAAATTAAAACTCAATCAAAAACTAGTCTCTGCTCTGATGAGCTGTTTGAGGAAGTACTGTACATAAATGCATGTGATTGGATAAGCTGGAGCTGGAGTCACTGAACCACAGCCAGCTTTTTTTTTTTATAATACACTGAATGGCTCTATTACAGTATTATTTCAGTTTTGGTCCCCTAAAACACTTTGCTAGGTCCCCATCAGGATCAAGATCTGCCAGTTGATGACCCCTGTTCTAGACAGTTCAGACTCATTTCCACTGTCATGAATAATCATGCTGTGCTCTACATTGTCCGTATACTGTATAGGATCCAAGTGCAACATGCTTGGTAGCTTTCATATTTAGCGTTCATATTTCAAGCTAGCTTAGCATCAGTGGTTTCATGACTTCATCTTCAACACTCAATATCTTCAGTTAAACTAACAGGAAAGATATGTCATTGAGAGAGTAAGAAATGAGTCTGGACCTGCTCACAAGTCTTGAGAAGTGATGCGGAAACCATGACTCCTCATTTGATTACACCGTTAATATGGACTTAAAATGGCATATATTTAGATGCAACTATTTTTCTCAGTTTAAATGTTGAGAAATGGTTACAAGCAGCAAATGGATTGACACATACATGTATATAAACTTTAATAAAAGATCATTTTAGCTATAGCTAATTGTACTATCCCTGTGTTTACATTGTTTGAGAGCTCGTAATCCATGTTGTGATCCTTCTCTGTGACACAATATTTACATACAGTCTCCTAACCTTCATGATGATCTGTCTTTTCTAGAACAATCAATTCTAAAAAGATCTTTCACACATTAAATAATGGATTAACCGGATTATATTGGGGTCCTAGTTTAGCTGAATTATTCACATTTAGCACATGGCACTTACATATATATATATGTAATATTTGAAGTTACTGTAAGGTTATATAAAAAAAAAGAGGACCTGAGAACTATATGAGCATGTAACCAGAGCAACAGGTTAGAGCACATGCGGGACGATTTGAATGTATAATCAGACAACTTTAACAGGCACACAAACCAATTCAAAGCTAGATACAACTACAATTTCAACACAACTTCAACTTAAAGCTAAAGAAATTTTTTTTTTTTTTTTTAAATGCAAAAACTTGTACATTTACTATAATTTAAACCTTAAACAAAGGTTCACAAAAGACATAGATGTGTGCCTCAACTCACACACTGATTTCATTTAAAGTAAATTAGTTCCTCTTTGTGGGGGCAAAGTGGCTTATTGGCTTAATGGTTAGCATGTTTGTCTTGCACCTCTGGGGTTGGGAGTTCAAATCCCAGCTCTGCCCTCTGTGTGTGTAGAGCTTTTATGCTCTTACCCATTTTTTATGGGTTTACTCCGGGTACTTTGTTTTCCTCGCCCGGTCCAAAGAATCTGTAGTGTGTGAATGGGTATGCGATTGTGCAATATGATGGGTTGGCACCCCGTCCTGTGCCCAGAGTTCCCTGGAATAGGCTCCTGGCTCCCTGCGACCCTGTGTAGGATAAGCAGTATGTAAAATGGATAGATGGATAAATAGTGCCTCTTTCACGAAGGAACATGGCGGGAATAAATTACCTAAGGCTAACTAAGAATTGCTTTATTTCTAATCTCTCAAATGCCAGCTAGATGTAGAGATTCGTTTGTTTCGACATGTAGTAAATAAAAGTAAATGTAAACGTCAGTAAAAGTATTTGGCGAAAGAAAATCCTCATTCATTTTAAGTACATTCACAAAGTAATAGTAGTCTTAGACTTCTAAATTTGTAACGATTTGTATGACGCAGGGTTTTTCTTTTAATGAATAGATATGAGTATAAAAGGTTGTGTTAAGGGTGTGGCTACCTTTATGTCTTTGCTTATGACTTTGTATTGGTATAAAAGCGAACAATGGCAACTGTGAATATATAAATGTTGGAGTTTGTTCAAAGGGCACAAATGCTAACCCTGCCCATTTGACCTTTTGTAACCATCCATCCATCCATTTTCTGTACCGCTTATCCGGCAAGGGGTCGAGAGGGAGCCTGGAGCCTATGCTAGGGCACAAAGCAGGGGTACACCCTGGACGGGGTGCCAACCCATCACAGGGCACAATCACACACCCATTCACACGCTACGGACAATATGGAAATGCCAATCAGATTACAACGCATGTCTGTGGACTGGTGGAGGAAACCGAAGTACCCGGAGGAAACCCCCAAAGCACGGGGAGAGCATGCAAGGTAGGAAACTACCCCTCAACTCCGGAGGTGCGAGGCAAACATGCTAACCACTAAACCTGGGAATTAATATTTAATTAATTAATCAATTAATGGATATGATCAAGACTTTTTTTATTTATAGGATTTATCTACTTTAAAATTAGCATGTTATAATCCGAGTAACCAGGACAAAGTTGCGAATCGAGCAGGACTGTGAAAAGAAAAGGCGCATTTATTTAGAATTGACATGCGGAGCATCCCCGCACCAATCCGGCTGGGTGTCCCACCTGTGAGCAAACACCCACCCACCCACACACACACACACACAAACAAGCACGCATACACACAGACACTCAGGTTCCCACAGCATTCACGTGCGCGGACACACCAGGCTTTCCTATCAGCTCCTGTGGCCTCGGCGCAGAACAAGGGCGCCTTTCAGTCCATCATACAGCTGCACATGGCCGAGACACACTGGCTCACTGTTAGAGCAGAACTGATAGATAAAGAGGCTAAAAAAGAGGTAAGGTGGAGTGAAAGCGAGCGAAGTGCAGCATGTGAAATGTGAAATGCAGTAGACAGAGAGCACAGGCTAAACAAGCAGAGGCAAGCCGTGGTTTCCTAACAAGTCGATTTTAGGCTGGTCTACCTGTACCCTCAGGGGCTAGGAAAAAATACCCGTTCTCATAATATATGAGTCTCTCTATAGCAGATATGCCAACACTCATCAACACTCATCGAGTTTTGATTGCTTACTCTTTTTTTCCCCACTCTTACCCCTTCACTACCCTCTTCTAATTGTCTTTTTCAATGATGTTTAATTCACATTGCTCACTCTGCCGTGTTTCACAAGAACTCTCTAGTCACCCACTGGCTTTGTCTCTAGCAGTCCTGCCCTCCCTCTTTCACACATGCACACACACACACACACAATCACACACACATACTAATGCACATGACAGTTCCTTTATCTCTCAGAGCCAGTGCTTGTAGGGGACTTGTGTGTATTGACCAGTTTTGGCTTGCTGCTCATTTTGGAAGATTCCCTTCTTGACACACTTTATTTCGCTGACAGTCTTTCACCATTCTGAACTTGTCGTCGCTCGAGTGGGAGTTTTTCTTCTTCTTTTTTTTTTCTTTTTTCTTCTTGTGGTCGGTTGGTTTGTTTTCGCTCTGCTGTTTACTCAATTAGGTAGAGGTGTGGTAGAGAGCGAGAAAGAAATCGTGCAGCTGCTAGTGTACAGGTCTGGTGCTCTGGGTGCTACTGAACAGGACTGAGAAGATCCTCTCAGGCAGAGAGAGAGAGAGAGAGAGCAAGAGAAAGAGAAAGAGAGAGAGAGAGAGAGAGAAAGAGAAAGAGAGAGAGAGAGAGAGAGGTTGGACCCAGCGTCTCTGTTGTGGGCATAAACAGAGTGTGACAAGCCAACCGATCGACAGCACAGCCTCATGGGAAAGTAGGGCCCCAGGACTTGTGAACAGATGCCCATACGCATCCAGAAAATCAGCGCAGGAGTTCAGAACAGAGAAGATCATCCATATGCCATGATTCGAAAAGAAAAAAAAAGGTAACAGGGGCCTTCCCTACTTTCTCAGCTCTTACAGATGATCTATACAGGTTATGTGTCAGTGCAAATAGGGTTTGACTGCTTTGCCTTTTTCTGTGTGGTGTGTTTGCGAGGTCCGTTAGAGCTGCCTGTGCACTGCAGTGCAGAGAGGCACGATAATTGTGGTTACCAGACAAGGTTGTGGCTTCCCTTTGCGTTCTTTAGAATTTGCAGTTCAGTTCTCAATTCCCTGTTAGAGACACACAGCACTTATTTCTCACACATAAACCCAGAAAGACAAAAAACACCTCACGACTTCTGAATTTAAAGTTAGTTTGGTCCATTTTAGCACTTCTTTTTTTTTTTTTAAAGTGAAGATGGGTGGATTTACATATCTGACACGTTTGTGTTGAATCATCAAGTTTGTTATCACTGATCTGTCGAGAGGGGATTTCACATCAGGGTCGCTTTTGAACTTAACATTTCGCTGCCGTCATCTGCTGCAGATAGAGACTCCTGCCGTAGGGCTCGGCTTTGAGATCCAGGCGATGTCGTTTCGTGAAGATCTGCGCAAAGTGAGGAAGAAGGCATCGTTCTGCATGACGCACTGGACACAGCAGAACGGCTCCAGCAACACCTCCTCGCAGTGAGTGGTGCAACTCAGCAAGTGGCTGAGTTTACTTCGAAATTCTATTCCGAGAGAAACGGTGCGAAACATCTGAAACATCAGCGTTGTGATAAAGTGTCACAGTCACGACGTGTGTGTTGTTTTTTTTTTTTCTTCTTCTTCTTCTTCATCTCTGTGCTTTTATCTGATTGCTGGGAAATGACAGTCATTGCAGTCCTAGATACATGATACTATCAGCATCAGCCAGTGAGAGCACTACTTAGGAAGTGCCTATGTGTCACATGTCTTGCAATATAAACAAATAAGTTGTGATGATCTATCATATACATATCAGCACATTTTCTTCGTTTTATTAGCTAAGAATTTGCTTTACACGTATTCGCACGTAATTCGTTTTTAGCGTTGTTTTATATTATATACAAAAATCGAAAAAGTACCATTTTCATATATTTAATATCAAGAGCTAAATCTTAAAGGTACCGTTGTGTGACGTCACTGAGATTGCTTTTTGGTTATTTTATTGATTAGCTGCATAATTATGGAGATTTGGGAATCGTTTTAGTTTATTGTGTTTGTCAGTGTATTGGGTTTGCAAACAAGAAGTAAATGTAAGTAAATGACTAAACTAAGGAAGTGCATTTTAATTAAAAAACAAAAACAAAGTCAGTCTGTTAATTCTAATTCAATATACTCAATTATATATACTATATATATATATATATATATATATATATATATATATATATATATATATATATATATATATATACTCAATATTCAATCTGTATGCAGGTACGAATATCGACACAGTCGGGGCTGACATATTTTAGAACAGAAAAATAAATTAAAGCTTGACTTAAAAGCTGGAATAGAAGAAGTGTACCTTGTGTTTTGTGAAAGCCTGTGACAGAATATTGTGTATTCAGTTATTCATCTTAAAGCTTATTAGTCAGTTACTACTATTAATTATTGAATAACTCCACTATGAGAGTGAGGAATGTCAGGAACGTCAGGACTCGCTGGTGGATTCTGGGAGTTTGCAGGATAAACTGGATCAAGTCGAATTTAAATGTCTGTAACATTATAAAACTTAGTGCTGGTGAAGAGTCTATCTGTTGAGCTCGTGTACTAAATGTAAACGCATTAACCACAAGGATTTGGAATGATCGGACCCAGACAAGATGAAGGTACAACCTTTCAGGTCCTGAAAGGATGAGATGACTTTTAGAAATTTCCCTGAGTTGCTAAAAGGTATTCTAGGTAACAGATCTGGGGTAAAGACCAAGACTGGTACCATGATTTGTTGCATGTGACTTAACACATTGACACGTTTGCAGTTTGTTCATAGACGTATTAGTCGGTATTAGTTCTTTGGTTGATGCACAGATGTTTTCGAGATAGTTTAATCCAGGGGTCAGACAGACTAATGACTCGATTATAAATAGAATAAATCTACTAATCATTAAATTATAATTAAATCAAATGTTTTGATAATTTAATGACTACACAGACACCCTGCCGGTGCTTGACAGATCCCTGGGGTTCCTGGAGAGTACTTTGAGAACCGTGGCTTTAATCAGTGGAGTTATGTGAAGCAAGGCTGGTCGTTGATTATCTACCAAATTGGAGATATTTGGAAACAAATAAGTCTAATTATTGTATTCTTCAATGCATTTGGTCTTGGTATGCACTTAAACAATAAGTTAGGTAATAATAATAATAATAATAATAATAATAATAATAATAATAATAATTCTGTTTATAAAGAAGGGTCTGTACAGCATATTATCAATTTGTAAACTAGATGTAGATACAAAATTAGATTGCAAATTTTTGCGTGTGTGTGTGTGTGTGTGTGTGTGTGTGGTGTCTTAATGAGTCTAGCATCAATTAATCAATTACTGGGAGAAAAGCACTCTTGACTCCTGTGTGTGTGTGTGTGTGTGTGTGTGTGTGTGTGTGTGTGTGTGTGTGCACGCACATGTGGGGATGTTGCTTTGGCCAGGAACTTGGAGTAAAATACCAGCTTCTGTGTCAGGGAAGAGGAGAGGGGAGTGTTGAGGGGGGATTTCCAAAGAAAAAAGGAGAAGTTGTTTTCTGAATGACCTGAATAGAGCAAAGGGTTCTGAAGGAGAGGAAGAGAAAGTGTGTGAGAACGAGTAGGTGCTGTATAAAGCCGAAACACATGCATGCACACACATACACAAGGGAATGCTGCAATATCAAATATGGCAGCCTAATGAATCATACACAGTTCCCCAGGGCTGTTTGTAAACGACTAGCCGGGTTCTGAAGAATCTTGCAGCATTTACCTCCACGTAAACATATTACAAAACACTTTGGCATATTCGGAGTGCATTAAGAAGTGTGTGTGTGTGTGTGATCAGTAACTACAGTGGCGTCTTCTTACCTGTAACATGTGAGGACTGTTGGTTTATGCAAATAAGGGACAAAAATATTAAATGGAGTATTTTGCATGGGGTTTTACTGATCTGTTTTAGGACCAAGAGAACGTGAAGAGGAAAGAATAGTGGAATGAGGCGTGTGCCTCTTTTGAGTCAATACTGATAAAAGTGCTTATGAAAAGTAAATATGGAATCTCGTTCACTCTTAACAGTTGACCGATTAAAATGCAGACTTAAAAGCAAGTCTGTGTGTGTGTGTGCAAATGTACTGTATGTGTATGTTCTGCTGAAGGTTTTAGGATGTGAGACTCTAAGCAGTGACAAGAGGAGAATTGAAAATGAGCAAGTGCTACTGGATGAGAGAGAGAGACAGAGACAGAGAGAGAGAGAGAGAAAGGGGTTGGTCATTCTAAGAACTTGTCCCCACTTCTCTACACACGCAGCTAACTTCCTGTTTATGTCGTCAGTTCAGCCATGAAGCCTGACCACACTCATACATGCTACACTTTTCAGAGAAGCCTTTATCTTTTCTACCTGCTGGAACACACAAACAAAAAGGCCTCAGTGTGCGACTACTGAATTAGAATCAAATAAGTCGCTTGTACTCCTGGTACTGGACGTTCCTCTTTGCATGTGTAATGAGCCTCTGTATTAAATAGGAGTTAAACCTGAAGACTAGTTTTCAGGTCACCTGACAGTTCCATTATGTACATCCTGTGTAGTGATCATACAGTATGTAGTGAATAGACTATATACTCGAAGGAGTTAAATAAATTAATTGTTATTTAAATTAATTAAATAAATTAATAAACTACAATGTAGTGACCATATGGATATGTATTGAATAGACTGTGTATCTAAAAGGAAATATATATATATATATATATATATATATATATATATATATATATATATATATATATATATATATATATATATAAAACCAACTCAGTGGATTAATATTGATGATTCTACGGTTTATGTGATATGAATACATAGTGTATCACTACTGTGCTGTGTATCACTACAACTATATAAATGGCACACTATGTTCTGTGCCTGTGTCCGTAGTATAGTAAATCACAGGCTTTTATTAATAATCAACTACACATTTTGAGTAGTTGATATTCAAGCTTTTATTTTTTTAAAAATCTGGCAGCAATAGTACACACGCATAATGAGAGTATACATAATAAGCAAAGTATTACATTTTACACGGCTGTGCATTTTCTAGTTGGCAGCCATGAGGAACTTCAGAGGTCGAATGTAGAGCTAGAACACTATCACATATTAACACAAAGGGCAAATGTTGTAGTCGCAGCCTGACAGACTGCAAATAGGTGTAAATAGCTGCAAAGTTAAAGTGTTCAAAGGGGGTGTATATCTGACATTGACAGCTTTGCAAAGTGACATTCACACATTGTAACTACCAATACGTTGGAGTGTGTGTGTGTGTGTGTGTGTGTATGTGTGTTGCGATACCAGGCAGGTGATGGGACACGAGCAGCGACAACAAACAGTGCACTGCTATGACCAAAACAGTAGTGCAGATTTCATCAGGGCAAACACAGGAGCCGAGTCACTCTGTAAACATCAATACACATGCCATGCTGGTACACACACACATACACACACATATACACACACATGCGCACATCGGTACATGTTCCTACATGTTTGCTGAATCTCTGCCTCTCTGTTTCATCTGGGCTACAATTTCAATTTGTGTTTCTGAAATTTATAATATAAAAGTCTAATAACAACGTGAGTTCATCAAAAGAGCACCAGCAAACATTCAGTAATTATTCAATTCGATTCAATTCGATTCAATTTGATTCGTATAGCACTTTTAACAATACACGTTGTCACAAAGCAGCTTTACAGAAATCTGGATATGTAATTTTTTTTTATTTAAATTTATCCCTAATGAGCAAGCTAGAGGCAAGGAAAGGGTGGCTTGCCAATGGTGGCATGGAAAAACTCCCTGAGGCGATAAGAGGAAGAAAGCTTAAGAGGAACCAGACTCAAAACGGAACCCATCCTCATTTGGGTGACACCAGATTGAGTGTGATTAAAAATCATTCCACTTCTATAACTGTATACTAATTATATTTAAGTGCACTAAGTGGTATATTCTGTGAAACTATCTAGTGACCTTGCCATTTGCAGCGAATAGGACAGCACTTAGAACACTGGGAATGTATCCTAGCCAGTACTAAAAAAATGCCCACATTGACCTCACAACTTGCAGGTAAAAGGCACTAGGGTGCATTTAGAATGCTAGACATAAGCTTGTGCAGAAACCTAGTAAAGATGTTGTCGCTTGTAGGTAATAAGGGTTAGACCACCATTTGGGAGATTACAGGAAATAGGGACCAGAGTGCCTTTTAGAACACTAGGAACACTTTTAGAACACTGCTGTTGCAGACTCCTAGTAATGATGTTGCCACCTGTAGGTAATAAGGATTGTGCCACCATTTGGGACACTAAGAATATACCCTAGCTGGTGCAGGGTCCCAATAATGACATTGTCAATCACAGGTAATAGGGACTAGGGTGTCATTTAGAACATTAGGTATGTACCTTAGCTGGCGCAGAATGTCTATATGTCCATGACCTTGCAATACATAGGTTATAGAGACTAGGATGCTGTTTGGGACACTTATGTACCCTAGTTGGTGCAGAATCCTAGTAATGATGTTGCCACTTGTAGGTAATAAAGACTAGGGTGCCATTTAGAACACTAGGCATGTACCCTAGCTGGTGCAGAATGTCCATAATGACCTTGCACTATCTAGGGTATAGAGACTAGGATGCTGCTACGCACCCTAGCTGGTGCAGAGTCCCAGTATGTACCCTAGCTGTAGCAGTATCCCCATAATGACCATGCAATATGTAATTAATAGAGAATAGAGTACCATTTGAGACACTTGGAATGTAACCTTGCAATTCGTAGATTCTAGGAACTAGGGTGCCATTTAGACACCTAGCTGGTGCAGAATCACAATAATGACCTTGCCAGTTGTAGGTGCTAGGGACTAGGGCACTATTTGAAACACTAGGAATGTACCCTAGAGACTAGGATGCAGTTGGGGACACTTATACAGTGTGTACCCTAGCTGGTGCAGAATCCCAGTATGTACCCTAACTGGAGCACTATCCCCATAAGAGCCATTTGAAACACTAGGAATTTACCCTACCTGCTGCAGAATGTCCAGAATGACCTTGCAATGTGTTCGGAATAGGGACTAGGGCACTATTTCAGAGAGAATGGACTGCATACTCCTTACAGTCTTTTCCTATCAACACTCATTACTCATGATGTTCTCTTTATCAGTACACCAACTTTTACTCCAGCTGCAATAATTAATCTTTTTTTTTGTGTGTGTGTGCGGTATTTCAAACATTTCCATCCAGCCTTTCTTATGCCCACATTCAAAACTTTAACTAAAACAGAGTGATGAAAACTGACTACACATGCACACACTCATGCAACCTCTCTGAGCGCAGCACGCAGATCAGAAGTTGAAGCCACAATAATCAGATAGCTGAGGCCCTGCAAGAGAGCTTGCACGTTTCACTTGCACAGGTCAGCACAGTTTTCTTTGGTTGATTTGCATACCAAAAGATTGCAAGTGTCTTGCTTATGTTCTGCTTGCTACTTAAAAATGGATATCTTGAGGTGAATCTTACATTTCTGACTTGTAGCTGTAACGTGTCTGTCAAAATATCCAATATATCTGATGTTTATCTAAATTGTTGGTTATACACTATATGGCCAAAGGTTTCTGGATACCTGATCATCACACCCATACAATATGTGGGCCCTTCCCAAACTGTTACTACAAAGTTGGAAGTACACACTTGTATAGGGAAGTCTTTGTTTGTTATAGCATTACAAATTCCCTTCACTGGAACTAAGAGGCCCAAACCTGTTCCAGTATGGTAATGTTTGGAGTGGAAGAACTTGAGTGGCCTGAACAGAACCCGAACCTCAACCCCAAACACACTCATGCATATATCTAGTTGAGACCAAGTATGAGCTCAAATGATCGAGACCATGCTTATATTCATCCATCGATCCACCCATCCATCCATCCATTTTCCATACCACTTATCCTATACAGGGTCGCTGGGGAGCCTTGAGCCTATCCCTGGGAGCTAATGGGGGGTCGGGGGGACAGCCTGGATGGGGTATGCTTACATTTATATTTAACTCAATATAAAAATCCTTCTGATCAAGCATACTTTTTATCCAGATAAAAATATAAAGACTAAAAGCTGAATATTTAAAATAAATAAAAAAATAAAATTGAGATAGCAATCAACACAAGCAAGTGTTATTTGGTCAGAACATATAAGCGCCAATCATGGTCCAGTATGCAAATTCAGGACATGCGATACTCGTTTTGAAGAGATAAGGGTTGGTGTATGTATGGTTTAGGGCATTTCTAATTTGCATATTCATAGAACCTGGCTTTCTTGATGCTTGTAAAAGTATAGGTTTGTTTCTGCACCTTTCTTTGTGGAGCCATCACACCAAGCAATGTATTATTCAATAAAGGTTGTGAGAACGATACGTGCCCTTCTAGCCTGTTGCTGGAACACCACGAATGGAAAGCATGTGCTCTTTGCGTGCTCTCTTGGCTTCTTCTTTCTTTCCTTGGTGGATAAAAGTGCATGGCAAAATAACCTAATTGTAAAGGGTCTCTTTCTAAATAAATAAATAATACTGCTTTGTCTCTCTTCATCAGCAGGAAGTCACGCCAGGAAGGAGGAAGCATGAAGAAGACCAGGAGGCCGGTACAGAGAAGGATGACCTGTCCGAGTCCTCAGGAGATCAGCCGGGCGCTACAGAGCCCTACTATACCTGCGAGTGCTCGTGCTGCCAGTCTGGACGAGCTCATCCAGCGCTGTCTGCACTGCTTCGGTCAGTGTGTCTACCTGTCTGTCTAGCATAATGACATCCCCTCTCACCGTCTACCTGTCTAACACAATGCATAAAAGCATAAAACAGACCTTCTCCGGTCTAACTGCCTCTCTTTTTTCTCTCTTGAAGTTAATAAGACAGAAACTGCAGCTTAACATGTTACTAATGTTAATCTTCAGGACTTTCCTATTTCAGAAAACTGAAGAGTACTTAAATCTTTACCTCTGAATGTTACAAAGTGCTAACACTGGAGACTCCTTCCAAAAATGTTTAACCAATACATCTTCACAGAACACTTCACCATATCAATGATTACACACTTAAAAATAAATAAATAATCTGGTTATGTGGTGTTACCATACAAGACCCTGAGCTGTTGGGTAGCTTATGGTAACTATAACCTATACAACACATGCATTATAAAGGTAAACCTTGCAGCTAGGACTGCTGTCAGTGCTGCGGTTATAGATAACATTCTGAGAAGTTAGATTTGAGATTCCAGTTGTGCTGTGGTATAAAGTCCATTATCACCGAGTTGTTACAGTCTTCTCTATAAGGGCTTTTTATTATCTTGTCATCTCACGGTAACACAATAACGATCACTGTCTTCTGTACTCTCATACACATGCTTCAGCTCCAGTCTAATGTCTAACTTTGCCTTAAGCCTGTCTCTGAACTACTCCACATGTTTATATTGGGTCTTTCTTGTACCAGTGATGATGTAATCTTCTAATAGTGTCATAGGGGAAAAGGAATGAAGACATGAAAGACGTTCTTTGCGCTCACTTTGCTAAAAATTACTAATATGCATAAATGTTTTGTCGTGTCTTTTTTTCTCTTTTGCCTTATACAGTGTTTTGTTTCATTTAAAATGTTTTGCTGTCTTGAAACCCATAAAGTGCGGGAAAGAGAAGAATCTTCTAGTTGGCTGTTTTTTTAGATCCTGGGAATGTCTTTGTCCTGGATTGCTATTCAAATAAAGCCTGTCTCGCTTCTGCTTCCCCTCTCTTGCATCACTCCTCACTTGTAAAATGATGCTAATTTCTTTATTTGTGTTTTACAGACTCTGAAGGGAAATTAATCCGAGGTATGCAGCTGGTCAATATGACTCTGATGATGCACAACTGGGTTGTACCGTCACACATCTTTGCCCATAAACTGCTCTCTCTATATCCTTTATTGACTTGGCACTGTTTATTCACTTCCAGAACAATATTTCATATTAGTGCCCTAGGGGCAGTCTTTACCTAATCTTAATACTAATGGGCTGAGGTCAGGGTGTATACAGTATGTAGCTACACAAAGCATCACATGGCATCTAATCTTCAAAACAATGAAACAAGAGCTGCCTTGTGGGGCATATTTACAAATCTGCCTGCTGGTAGACCGGTTCCTTTGAGTGTGTGTGTGTGTGTGTGTGTGTTGCAATAAGGGTGTGTGTCCATGCTCTTCTAAGACTACTCCTTGACTAGGCATTACCTACAAGGACTGTCCTGCGGAGAAGAGACCCCAGAGAAGACCTCAGATCTGCCAGTTCATAAGGTCAGTACTGTGAGACATTTACCAATGAATGGACTATTGTGTGTGATGTTCTTCATATTTACACTCGTCTTCTCACTCAGGCACTGGATAGCTCATTATCCTCTGATGTTTGAGACGGATCCGCTGTTGGAGGAGGTCATGGGGGACATGTGTGCTCTGGTCAGGGCTGAAAAGGACACCCACTGCCAGCTGATTGATACTCCATACCCGTGAGTGATCACAAATTTGATCTAAACTGCATATGGTCCATATACAGTACTGCTAGTTCTGAACAATTTTCATATCTTGTAACATGACTGCATCACTGATCTCTGAAAGACACTGATAGTAAAAGTAAAATCTCGATAAAACAGATTATCACAGAGTTTCTGTCCAGTTGCTTTTTAAATGAAACTTTATCAACATTTTCGTCAAACTGTTTACATGCGTGCTGTTGCTTATAACCAAGCTAACAACCTCTAGATCCTTATGCATTCAATTTCTGAATCTGGTAAGATTCTGCTCGACATCTGGAAATTAGACACTGAATATAAGCTGGCTAATGACTAACGTTCGTAGCCTAAGCCTAGCTAGTACGTAGCTGTTCAGTCTTTCATAAAGACACTGTAGAGAAAGTACAAGCAAGACATCTGGAATAGCAGCATTTCTCTCAGATGTGTTGATAAATGACTAAGAAAAGGCCCTGTATGACACAAATTACTCAGTAATTAGACTTAGCATTGGCCGCTAACTGAACATGGTGGGTTCTATCATATTTAAAAACTATTCTAATATATATTTATTGTATAGTAACAGCTCATTCATACTGACTTGTATGGCGGACGCTGCAAATAATTTAAGACTAATGTAAACAGATTATAATGTGCTGTATAACAAGGAAAGACTATAATCATAATCATTGATATGGTGAAGTTTTCTGGAAGTTTTATTTAACATTTATTGAAGGAGTCTCCAGTGTCAGAGCTTTGTAACAGTCAGAAGTTGAAGTTTTCCGCCAATGGAGCGTCTTCAAAAGTTTTCACTTTCCAGTTTCTTTGTGAACATGGAAATCTGTATTTTTGTCTTATTACATGCATGAGAAAGGGAAAAAAATGAGAAGGTGGTTTAGGGAATGTACGTAAGCCCTAAGCGGCCATGCATTATTCATTTTTTCTTTCTTGTTTCCTCGTGATCTTGACTTAATTTTTTCGTGATCTTGACATAACAAAAGTTGTTTTCTCGTGATCTCAACCTCATTTTTCTGTGTACTCGCCATCCATCAGCCCTGAAGTCAATGGGTTTTTAGTTAAATGCCTGAAATAAGGTCTGCGGTGAACACAAGATCAAGATATGTTCACGTTTTATACTACAATATAAACTACATCAGTAATACCCCAATCAGAATTTTGTCTTTAAAAAGACGGTTGCTAACAAGTGGCTAAATGGGACTACAGAAGTTATCGGGGATATAAAACGTCATCACGCTGAACAGGAAAACTCATCTACTACAGCCTCGTTGTGCTTATAATTGCGCTCTTGCAAACTATTCCAAATCAAAATTTCTAACTTGTAGATTTAACCATTTATACTATTTTCCAATTGTGGTGTTTGTTTGTAAAAAAAAAATAAAGACTGAAAGAGTTGTCGGAAGCGTAGCGGTGGTGACGTTCGTTTTTAGCCTAACTTTAGCTTTTTACTTCTGGCGATTGTATTTAGGCTTCAAAATTCATAAAAGTTGTGTTCATTTGTGAAGATTGTCTAGATGAATAAAACATTAGGAATGAGCGTTTATAGCTGTCGTAATGTCGGTCATAACAGGAACAAACCTACTTCGTTAGTGGACGTTCCACGATATTAAAAGTAACTATAAAACACTCCAGGACATGATATTACAGGAAAATAATCCACTTCAGGACGGTAAGAGTAACTCCGTTTCACACTGCGCCAGATCACACCACCTTGTTGTTGATTATTTTTCCAATAAGAGCACACCTTATTATGTTTTATTCCGTGCTTGTCCTTCAATCTCAGAATCAGACTCACTTCAACATATAAATAAATGATGTATCCTCGTTTATTTTCCACTCTATTTCTGAAAGCAGTAATCCTCCTACGGACATCTGCCTGGCTCCCTCACCCTCAGTGAAGAAGAGGAAGGTGTCTCTGCTGTTTGACCACATGGAGGCTGACCAGATGGCCGAGCACCTCAGTTACCTGGAGTTCAAAAACTTCTGCAGCGTTTCAGTGCGTGGGCTGACCTTAAACACTCACCACACCTGCTCACACCTTCAGGATTTCCTCCAGACTGTTACACAGCACAGAATAAACATTGCTTCACCCTAGTAATGGCAATATCAATAATGACCGTTTAAATACGACTGATTATAAAAAATATGTCCCATGTATACATTCATGTTGGGGTCATCGAAACATGATTAACATGCTCTGAATTGGAAATTGTGCGCTCATGTTTTGACTGGTTACTTATGAGGAGTAGCTGAGTTTGTGATTGCTAATTGTGTGATGTTTACCGTCTTAGTTCCTGGATTACCGGAGCTACATGGTGCACGGCTCGGTGAGGAATAACCCGGCTCTGGAACGCTCTGTCATGCTGTGTAACGGTGTCTCGCAGTGGGTCCAGCTCATGATCCTCAACAGACACACTCCACAGCAAAGGGCTGAAGTCTTCACAAAATTCATTCATGTAGCACAGGTAAGCTCCCAACAACACAATTTATACACATACATCTTTAGTAGATAGATCTTTAGGAGCTCATTGGGTAGCAAGTAACATTTATTTATTCACTATTGCTCACTAGTTAGCACCATATTTGAGGACAGAACCCAAACTAGAGGCTGATTCGTGAAATAACAGTCATTAGCCTTATGAACAGTAACCTAATTTGATTAGCTAGCATGCTAAGTCTGACTGGGTAAAGATATATGTAGCTATCATGTTCATGATACAGGAAATATAAAGGCACTGTGGCAGTAAAAATGAGACAACCGATTCTCTTCCCTGTTCTTTTTGATGTTTCGAGAGAAATACAAGAATACACACTGCACATTGTGTAACACTCATGAAACAGGCACTTTCTTACTGCCACTCACTATTTCCACACTGAACTGGAAGCCACGTGAGCGTTGTGCAACTAACATTGAAAAAAGAAATAAATTCTTGACTGCTTCTTATTTTGTTTAAAGTTGTTTTTTTGTTTGTTTGTTTTTTTCAATTTAATTTTAGAATTATTTTATTTTTGTTTAGTTTTATAAAATCAAGTTTGAAGGGTTTCTTTGAATGGTACCACTTTTACTTAAGTGTGAATAGAAGTACATCATACCTGCGTAAGTCGTTCCTTACACCTGAGATGAACCTACATTAACATGCTTTTGTTCCTTTTGATGTCAAATTGACGCAATACCGGAGTCTGATATCTTTTGACATAATCCTGCGTTAGGACACTTTCTGGGTTGTTTGCTGTTAGATCTGTGTGCTGTGGTGGACAGTAGGCTAACTTTTCCGTTATTTAAGTTAACTTTGCGAAGTGATATGGAACTGTAATGCGGTCAATAACTGGGCACCTCAGAACGTCTGTCAGCCACTCAGAATAGGGAATTCAACAGTGCTGTGGTATAATGAGCAATAATACAACGAGTGTACATATATACAATAATGAGTAATAATACTATGAGCGTACTTATATACAGTAATGAGTAATAATACTATGAGCGTACTTATATACAATAATGAGTAATAATACTGAGTGTACTTGTATACAATAATGAGTAATAATACTATGAGCGTACTTATATACAATAACGAGTAATAATACTATAGCGTACTTATATACAATAATGAGTAATAACACTGAGCATACTTATATACAATAATGAGTAATAATACAACATGTTCTTATATACTGTACTAATGAGTAATAATACAATAAGTGTTCTTATAAACAGTGTTAATATAGTAAGCAAATTGTTGAAAATGAACTTTAAATGCATTTTCAGCGGAAGGCTGACGTAGAAACATGACGTTAAATCAAGACTCCAAGATACTGAGTCAGCATATTATTGAGGAAGTAACGGTCACAGGAATTCCAAAATGTCAGTGTGTTAATACATAGGTAATATATTTTCCAAAGAAGGCATTCGTTGTTGTTATGACTCATACATTACTGAGAAACCAGCACCCATTAAATTAATACATATAATGATGTTGACCACTGTACTAGTTGCTGTATCACAGGAAATGAGGTCATTGAGAAAGCCCTATGTTGTGCCCTTGAGCAGTAGTTTTATAGTTCGCACCAGTACTGACACGCAAACTTGTGCAAACACATAGGAAGCTGGTGAGCTGGTGTGTCATGATGTGAGTGGTTGGTAGTTAAATAAGTATGTCATTCTGACACTATGTGCCTTACATAAACTTCCTGGACATTTCAAAAGCAAATTTACAGGAAGTAGGGTGTTCAGAACACACATAAGTGCTCACATAGTAAATAGATGTACAATAAGAACTGTAAAACCATAGAACATTCTTCCCCTTTCTCTGTGTGTGTGTGTGTGTGTGTGTGTGTGTGTGTGTGTGTGCGAGCAGAAACTAAGGTCCCTGCAGAATTTCAACACTCTGATGGCAGTCATAGGCGGTCTGTGTCACAGTTCCATCTCCCGACTCAAGGACACGGCCAGTCTACTCTCCTCTGACATCACCAAGGTTTGTGCAATCCCACAAAATTACCCACAAAAGACAATTTTGGAGCTCCCCAGCCAATCACACACACACACACACACACACACACACACATCACAAAGCTATGATCTGAATTACAGTTGACACTATTGTCAGTGCTGCTGTTATAGAAGATTAATCAACACCGTCTGACCAATCAGAATCGAGAATTCAACAGAAATGTGGTATAAACATAATGTACATATCAAAAGAAAAGTTGATTTTAAAAGAAAAAAACAAATGTAAGTTTTTCTCTGGTTATTGGTTTTATTCAACCCCGCACTAATTAGACACTTGTACCAATTCATTTGTGTCTTACAACCAATAATAGCACTGTCTCTGAATCTTTTATCTATAGGTTTTCCTTTGAAATTTACCTTTTTGGCTTTAATAAATCCGTAATTTTTGGCTCCCTAAAGTGGCACAACAAAAAATCATTCAACATATCATCAGAAGAGGGTGGAAGGGATGGCATACGCTCTCTGTCCTGTCAATCACAGTGACACTAGCCAATCGGGGGTGTCTGTGAGCTTGTGTGAGCTTTACTCGGAGTGTGTTACGCTGCCTTGTGATGAAGCAAGAGTAGCATTTTGAAAAGGTGCAGTTGGCTGACTTCACGTGCTAGCCAATATAATCTTATTGTGGCAGTTGTATATGATGTTTTACCATCAAAATAGCTTTAGTTGTGCTGTCTGTTTTATGTCTGTACCAGTGCTATTGTGGAGAGGTGTGAATTGTTTGTCCAGCAGGGGGCTCACACCAATCCCACTTCCCACTGCCCTGCTCACCAGCAGCTAAAAATAGAGTCACGATACTCTACACACAGAAACCCAGCAGTGTCCTGACGAATCTTATAACAGACCTGCGCTGATGAAATAATTCATTTGTTTATACTGATTGAAAATGTCTGATAAGACAATGGAACGCAAGTGTACTGCTAGAAGGGGTTAACCAAAAAAAATCTCATTCTCTGTCTGCAGGCGCTGAGCGAGCTCACAGAGTTGCTCTCCTCCTACAGTAACTACAATAACTACAGACGAGTGTACAATGAGTGTAGCGGTTTTAAAGTGCCTATCCTGGGTGTGCACCTTAAAGACCTTATCTCTCTGAATGAGGCACTGCCTGACTACCTGGAGGGTGACAAGATCAACCTGGGAAAGCTACAGCACCTGTTCAGTAACATCAGCGAACTGCTGGCCATCCACAAGTGCAAGCCACCGTTCGAGGCCAACAAAGACCTGCTGCACCTGCTAACGGTGAGGGAATAAGAGTACAGTGCTGTGAAAAGGTATTTGCCCCATTCTGATTTCTTCTGTTTTTGTGTATATCTCATACTAAATAGTTTTAGATCTTCAAAAGAAATACAACATAAAACAAAGGCAACCTGGGGAAACACACAATACAGCTTTTATTTCTTTTTTTACTGAAGCAAAAAAAGTGATCCAACACCTATCACCCATGTGAAAAACTAAGCGACCCTAAACCTAGCCTGATTAAACTTAAAATCTGGTTGTGCCACCTTTAGCAGTGATAACTGCAACCAAACTGCTTCCGATAACTGGAGATCAGTCTTTCACAGCACTGGATTTCAGAGGTGGATTTACTCCTATGCTTTGGATCTTTGTCTTGCTGCATAATCCAGTTGCACTTGAGTTTCAATTCATGTTTCCCTCAATTATTGCAAGTTGCCCAAGCCCTAAAGCAGCAAAGCATCCCCACACCATCACACTTCCACCACCATGCTTGACCGTAGTTATGATGTTCTTTTTGTGGAATTCTGTGTTTGGTTTACGCCAAATGTAACAGGACCCCTGTCTTCCAAACAGTTCCACTTTTGACTCTTCAGTCCACAAAACATTCTCTCAAAAGGTTTGAGGATCATCAAGGTGTTTTTTGGCAAAATTCAGACGAGCCTTAATGTTCTTCCGGGTTAGTAATGGTTTTCACCTTGCCATTCTTACATGGATGTCAATTTTGCCCAGTGTCTTTCTGATAGTGGAGTCATGAACAGTGACCTTCATTGAGGCCTGTAGTTACTTTGATGTTGTCCTTGGGTCTTTTGTAACTTCCTAGTTGAATAGTTGCTGTGCTCTTGGAGGAATTTTGGAAGGTCAGATTTTGGAATTTCCATTTGGAAATAATGGCTCTCACTGTGGTTCTTTGGAGTCCCAGAGCCTTTGAAATAGCTTTGTAACCCTTCCTAGACTGATGCATTTCAATCAATGTCTTCCTCATCATTTCTGGAATTTCTTTCAACTTTGGCATAGCGTGTTACTGGGTAAGACCTTTTAACCAAGTTCCTGCTATTGAAAAAGTTCTATTTAAGTGTTGATTTGATTGAACAGGGTTTGCAGTAATCAGGCCTGGTTTCGTCAAGTCCAGCTGAACCCACAGCTGAACCCCACCCCATTATAAATACAGTTTCATAGACGGGAATTAGTAACAACAGGAACAAATCCATTTTCACCCAGGTCCAGCTGGTATTAGATAACTTTTTTTTTCTTCAACAAGTAACATTATCATTTAAAAATTGTATTTTGTGTTTACTCAGATTGCCTTTGTTTAATCTTAGATTTGGTCTTAATTTCTGAAACTATTTAGTATGAGATATACACAAAAACAGAAGAAATCAGGATACTTTTTCACAGCACCCTATCCAATAGAGGTTTTAAAGGGGAGAGTAGAGGAGATGGAGTTAGACAAAGTGGTACAACTTGAAACGTCCCTTCACGGAAGTGTTTGTATCAGTCACGCCGTGTGCAATGGTGTTGTTATAAATACATGGTCAGTTCAATGGCACCATGCTCAAAATAGTAATAGAAAACACAAACATTTCTGTGCACGTACACCTGGCTGCTTTGTTGATCCAACAACACCTGGGTTTATTATTAACTTGTAGTTAGTTTGTAAGTATGTAGACATCTCTACTTGTCTTGCTGTTTTGCCTCACTCTGTTGCTCGTGTGATTCTTAGAGGTATTAATATAAAACAGATAAAGACATGCCTGCAGTAGTCGGTCAATGACATAGCCATGGCATCAAATAAAGACTTAAATAAATTATTTAGCAGTTGCATTCGTAGTGAATTAGCTAAGGTACATTTATGTTTACATGAAAACATATCACACTATAAAAATGAGGTATTTACCTGTGCAATACATGCCACTGTTTCCATCTTGACTATCGAAACCATCAGACTGAGTATGAGTACATGCTTTCTGGCACTTTATTAAGCCCATTTTATGCTTCTCTACTTTAAACATAGCCGTGAAAAGTGCACATACGCATTCGTATGAGTGTCCAGAGTGCCTAGGCTTGTTCTTAATAATGTTAGCTAGTTGATTTGACATGAAGTGCATTAGCTAGCTACATTGGTTACCTTGGATCGAGTAGGGTTGCAATGAAAAAGAGGACATTTTGTTCCAGTTTAAAATAGAGCACTTATGTACAGCTGTAAGTAAAATACATTTTATTGTTTTCATTAACCATTAGCGGCCAGCACTGGGAAAGAACTGTTATTTTCACTCACCTAGGGTTGTCTGTTGACATTTTTTCCCCACCTAGCTACTGTAGCATTTCCTGCAGCTCTGGTTGCTGCCGTGAGTTTAATGTTTAAGATGTTATGTTACTTGGCACAGTTTGCAGTCTGCTATGCATGGATTTCCATGAATGAAATAGTGATCCAGATTGCTATCATTTCGTGCCATTAGAGCAGCAATGAACATTCACACGTGGTATCAGAGCTTTTTTTTTTCATGAATATGATAATAAGTAAATGGCACGGCATCAGATGGATAACCAATACCGGTATCAATATTGAGGCAGCCCTAGTTTTGACCACAGTTTTTTTTTTTTTTTTACCAGTAGTAGTATTAGTAGTACATATTACCTAGATGAGATGATGATTTAAATTAGTAGTCATCAGTAGTACATCATCTCCTCTCCTATGTATCGTTGGTGTACTGTAAATACTCATATCTGTTCACCAAGTGTACTACATGCTGTCTTTGTTTAGAGTCTAGTATGAGTATGATGCATAGTATGCCATTTCAAAGACAACCTGGCTTCAATGAAATGTACTGAAGCTAGACCAGTAGGTCCTAGTAGGATCCCAAATTGCACCTCATTTTTTTTTTTCTAACACCCTTTTGAACTCTTTAGCTAATTGACCCTTCATGAGCTAGTCTCTGGAGCCAGGAAAATGTGCTGAGATTGAATTTCAACTTCATTTCTAAAGCGCTTTTAACAATTTGACCCAAAGCGGCATTTACAGGAATCAGGATGTAGACTTAGATCCTTAATGAGGAAACCAGAGGAGACAGTGGCAAGAAAAAGCTCCATGAAACAAAATGAGGAAGAAACCTCGAGAGGAACTGGACTCAAAAAGGAACCCGCACTCTTCTGAGTGGCACCAGATAGTGGGACTATAGATTTTATATATATATATTATAGTCCAAATCTAGTCCAAAAACCTACCAGTGGACCACTACTCATGTGTTAAACGTCATATTGACTTATGTGACTTAAGTTATGAGGACTCAGAAACTGAACATTGTTTGAAGAGCTCAAACTGATCGAGTTATTTATGGCTCAAATCCCTTCTTCTTTTATCAAATTACTCAACACCTCATACAAAAAAAAAAAAAAAAAAAAAAAAAACCACCTTGCTGGTGTGCGCGTTCTGTTAAATTCTGTTCGTTAACAAATGGTGAACAATATTCGACGGAGGTATTCCATTCAAATTTGTACATTGGTACATTTGTAAAGTTTCATAAAATGATAAAATCTCAGTCTTTAGGAGTACAGCTGCAGGATGTATGATCTGAAGTAAGTCGGATTATATATGTAGATTAGGAAGCGAGAAAGGATGAATGCTTGAGGTTGTGATAAACTCATTCTGACCTGTACATATGCACGTGTGTCTCGTCCTGCTTCTTCTGCATGCAGCTTTCCCTGGACCTGTACTACACCGAAGACCAGATCTACGAGCTCTCCTACGCCAAGGAACCCAAGAATCCCAAAATACAGGTAAAATTATTCATGCTAAGTCTAAACAAAAAGCATAACGAGAGGAAATCTGCTACACTGTAGTTCAGAAACCGAACTACAGAAAGAGTTCATTGCTGTTTCTTAAGGTATAATGGATCTAAGCGTACCCACAAAAAGCACCTTTACTGGATGTACTTTTATAGAGAATGGTCAAAGTGATGTTGCATGTAGTCTGAGAGTCAGAGGTATTGTAGTTCCTTATAAATAAAGGAAATAAAGGATATATTGCTTACAAAATAAATAAATATAAAAACCAGAACATGAAATAATATTAAAATGAATACAATCATTAATCTCCTTTGTTAATGTTAAGTTAAATATGCCATGAATCCATTTGTTTCCTATTAGTCTTACATTCAACCCAACTTTTTACATGTAGACCATAAACAACAACTTAAACATTATTTCTCTGAGTATAAGTTGTTGGATTCTTCACCTATTTTCTAATTTTTTTTTTTTTACCTTGGCTTTTACATACATATTTGTAAATAATGTGACAATAAGTGCCACGCCAGTCGTGAAATCACCACACATAATGAAACCATATGTTAAAATCTGACTCATTTGGTCCTCTTTGGCTTCATATATGTGTTCTTTTGCATTGCATGGATATTGCATTTCATGGTAAATGTCTTGACCTTGTGAGTGAACTACTTCGAGACAGGGAGTATCCCTCAGCAGTATGGGTACAGTGAACAGCGTGTTCTTCTTCTGTGCACACACGCTTCAAAGAAAACCACAAGAAAAGATCTGAAGTACTTACAGGCGGCTGATCGTTATCTCTTTCACTTTGAGTATGGGCCTTATTACGTACGAAGGTTCTTCTAACACCTTCTGATGCCTGGGTCTGTGTGTTACATGTAAACGCATAGCACAGCAGATTGCAGTGTTTTTTTTTTCCACCAACTTTCAAGAGACTGTTCAAAACGAAACTCCATTCACATGATCTTTTAAATTAACCGTTTCCGTGTCTGTCTTTTTCTTTCGGTCTCATTCTAGCCTGTAACCCCAGTGAAGCCCCCTGTGGTTGCCGAATGGGGGTCAGGGGTGACTCCACGCCTCGACCCGGACACCATCTCTAAACACGTCAAACAGATGGTGGACGTAAGTAAAAAAAATTAAAATACTCAGCAGTGGAAGTGACAATGGCAGCAGTTCCTGACTGCTCTTTCACTTCCTTATTCCACACTATGTAACATGTTTCTCAGCTCACGTGGACTCTGTCTCCCTCTGCAGTCGATCATGAAGAATTATGATCTGAACATGGATGGCTACATCTCTCTGGAGGACTTTGAGAAGATAGCTGCTAATTTTCCTTTTTCCTACTGTACTCATGAAAGTGACAGGTA
The DNA here is from genome assembly GCF_023375685.1 of Ictalurus furcatus. NCBI lineage: Eukaryota > Metazoa > Chordata > Actinopteri > Siluriformes > Ictaluridae > Ictalurus > Ictalurus furcatus. Next base: position 6,133,272 of record NC_071258.1, read on the forward strand.
CGGAGGACCCTAACTAGCGTTCTGTTTCACATTACATTACATTACATGGACTCAAAGTTCCAGAATGCAACGTAGCTATATGACCGTCTCCCGAAGTTATGACGAAGGCTTGGCTCGGCTAGTTATCGATCTATGAGAAGACGAGCACAGTGGCACTGATGGCAGCATTAGCAAGAATGTTTGAGCTCTGTTTGAACAGAATGTGCAGATGAGAGAGCAGGTGAGAGAGCTGGACAGACTAAAGGACTAAAGCCCTGCTGCATCACTCTCTTTAGGTAGAGATCAAGCAAGGGCTAAATCCCACTGGCACCATTATATTGGGATAATACTGCAAAAAAAAAAAAAAAAAATTACATCTTAACACATATAGTCAATTTTAAATATAGTCAAATTTATCTAGTATTCCCTAGCATAAGATTACAATATGAATATTAAACCTATTTCTAAATATTGTAACTCATTTCAAGAATTATATTTTCTTATTCTATTGGCAGATCCGTTTTGCTTCTTTCTAGGAATAAATGCTTAAAATGAGCAAATATTTTAACTTGTTAAGATGTAGATTTTTGCAGTTAATGTAGGAAACTGATTTCCTATTCAAAAATACACCATTAAAAAAAAAAAAAATACAGTTGCAATCAACTCCAATTATTCAACCCTATTGCAAATCAGGTTTATTAGGGAAATTTACAGGCTTTCAGTTGTTTGCAATGCACAAATCAAATAAAACAATTGAAATAGGGTTAGGGTTAGTAGTGTATGTCTACAGGGCCATCACAGTCACCACACAGAAAATCTCTGGTGGGATTTGAAGAAGGCGGTTGAAGCACGCAAACCCAAGAATATTACTGAACTGGAGGCCATTGCTCATGTGGAAAGTGGTGAGATTCCTCAGGAATGCTGCCAGAAGCTATACATCTCGTTGCAGCAGGTCATAACAGTAAAAGGTGCTCTACTAAGTACTTAAGATGCTCGCCATGAAGAGGTTGAATAATTGTGAGACTGGAGAAATCATTCTAAGTTGCATTTTCAGTTGAATTCGGGGAAACCACCTGAAGCATTCGTTGTGTTGAACTATTTCATTTTAATTGCTTTTGTTTGATTTGTTCATTGCAAACAGCTGAAAGTCTGTAAATTTTGACAATAAACATGATTTACAATGGGGGTTGAATAATTTAGATTGCACCAACCTGCTTAATGAATGTAACCCGTTTTCTCTTTTATAGAAAAATAACATGCAGATGAATTGGGTAAATTGTTTGGGTTATTTTGTTTGTTTGTTTGTTTGTTTCCCCAAACATTTCTTAATTAGTCCAAAATGCTCTGGATGAAACTTCCACAAACCCTAATCTTTGAATTTTTGGCACAAATTAGATTCTGTTATATTTCTGTTTTCTCTCTCCCCAGGGAAGGAAAAATTAGCAAAGAGGAGATCACGTCCTATTTCATGCGAGGGATGTCAGTATGTGCTAAGCTGGGCTTCAACCTCCACAACCTGCACAACTTCCATGAGATGACGTACAAGAGGCCCACCTTCTGCGACACCTGCCGAGGATTTGTGAGGACTTTTTTTTAGTTTGCCATGTAGTGTTTTTATTGCTCGTTGTACTAGTCCTGCGAAATGAACTGAATTGTAATTGCGCTTACATTTTCCACCTAATTGGCTAAAGTTGCTTATGACATTTGATGCCATTTATAAATATGCAATCTATTTGTTTTTCTTTTGTCCATCAGCTATGGGGAGTCATAAAGCAAGGATACCACTGCAAAGGTAAGACCAGATACATTTATGCGTTTCTACTAAAGGACAAGTAATGTGAAAATAAACCCTAAACACAATCATATCTCTCAATCTCTGTGTGTCCTGCTCTCTAGACTGTGGGGTAAACTGTCATAAGCACTGTAAAGACCTGGTGGCAATGGAGTGTATGAAGTTCCAGGTTTCCGGAGGCTCCTGTCCCTGCACTCCAGGTCCAGGATCCGGGATAAGGACAAAGGGAAGCTGGGGTGAGATTTCCTCCATGACATAGTACATAGAACAATTACCTTTGTAAAGATGGTGGTAAAGTTATTGGCTGAAGACAGCTAAAGATATTACATTGATACTGAAAATAAGATATGTGTGGCAGTATGGGATAAACCATAGGAAGTCACTGTGGCTTTTACATATATCGATTATCCCCAAAATAATGTAGAAATGTTTTTATTATCTTAACCTGGTTTGGGTTAAAGCCTAACCCTTTTTTCTTTTGGAGGTCACCAAATTGAAATAAAAAGCTGGAACTTGTCTTTGAGATTTCGCACATTTGCGTCACTCCTCCAGGGTTAGGGGTTCGATTCTCGCCTTTTGCCTTCGCCTTTGTGGAGTTTGCACGTTCTCCCTGTGCTTTGGAGGTTTCCTCTGGTGACCTTCGATGACATTATAAACACAAAAATCTTAAAGGGACCACCAGATTACAGCGACCGCATTAACGGCAAAATGCACAACAGGAAACTTAACTGAATTAGCGATTTAATGTGGGCAATTGTTTAAACCTTCACCCAGGGCGTACGGTGGCTTAGTGGTTAGCACGTTCACCTCACACACCCAGGGTTGGGGGTTCGATTCCTGATGCTGCTCTGTGTGTGCGGAGTTTGCATGGGGTTTCCTCCGGGTACTCCGGTTTCCTCCCCCAGTCCAAAGACATGCATGGTAGGCTGATTGGCATTTCCAGACTATCCGTGGTGTGTGAATGTGAATGATTGTAATGTGATGTGATGGATTAGCACCCTGTCCAGGGTGTACCCCGCCATGTGCCTGATGCTCCCTGGGTTAGGCTCCAGGTTCCCCGCGACCCTGAAGGGATGGAAACCTTCAACAAGTTAACAATTTATTCGGGTATTGTTAAACAAGTCCTGTTTAACCAAGATTTAATACTTAAAAAGATCGGATACGCTGTCTTCCACGATTTTTTTTCTGAGCTCGTCCGCACCAGTCCGGTTGCATTATGGGGATTTTTGACTTGTATAGTGTCCATCGCTTGCACACTGCAAAATCTCGCCAGAAGCAGTACACCATCCTGATTGGCATTTCCACATTGTCTGTAATGTGTGAATGGGTGTATGATTGTGCCAATGCGATGGGTTGGCACCCCTTCCAGTGTGTTCCCCGCCTTGTCCCCAGAGTCCCCTGGGATAGGCTCTAGACTCCCTGCACCCCTGTGTAGGATAAGCGGTACAGAAAATGGATGGATGGATGGATGGATGGATATAGACAAACATAACAAAAACATTTTTACCATGTGAAGGGTTTCCCATGCTATCACACATATTTAATGCAATTTCCAAAAACACTCTCCAAGATACATTTCAAAACATTGTATGATGCATTGAGTTTTGACAATTTTTAGGCCTCTGTGTCCAAATGTAATACACCTAATTATAAAGTGTTTATCTAATTGCTTTGTTTCTCTTTTACTCAATAAGGTTGTGAGGAAGAAACATTTGTGTTTCCTCATGGAAATGGACCTGACCACTCCAAGAGTCACGGCACACCGCAGAGCATAGCCGAGAACGCCTCGCTGTCGGACCGCTCCACTCAGACAGACCCAGGAGTATGGACACCAGTGGCAAACCGCAAAGACCTGCACCATTCCAAAACTCCTTCAGCCACTGAGAAGGTACGAAAAAGATGTCCACACTGGGAAACGTGGATTTCAACTTTACAGATGTCTGGAGTTCCTGAAATTTCGACTGGTGGGCTGAAGAGCATGAAGGGAAAATTATTGCTGCATAATGCGATAATATTATGGACTAGGGGGTGTAAGGTTATGACACTATCTGTATCTGTGTACAGATTTAAACCTGAAGTGGACGTGGCATAAACTGTAAGGGTTTTTTTTTTTTTTTTTCAGCCAGTGGGAATAACTGGAAAGTTCATGATTATTTTTTTTTTAATCCCACTCGTGCAGTTATTATTTCCCTGTTTGTATCTGCCTGTGATATTTCTAATGAATTTAATTGGTTCTATTTCCCAAAGTATAAACAAACTAGAAGCCAGTGTAAACCACTGTAACCCGGACCAGGCAGCTACTAAGGATTAATGAATAAACCTTGCAAATGCATCATGCAGCAACTCCCGTTCATGCTGATGAACATTGTCTTTCTTTATCGCACATGCTTTATACCTGACTGCTCACTCACACCTGCAGGCTTCGTATCTGACCACTTGCTCACGCCCGAGAGATTCCTAACTAAATCAAATGAACAACCTCCTGCTCGCAGACCCTTTTTCCTGCGTCCCTGCGTCCCTCTAGACTCAACCAGAAGCCCTGGCAAGCTTTCTCATAAAAATTAGTGTCAAAAATAAACACGAACACCGTGACTCCTATTAGTATCTGTAGTTATATCCGTTTAGAACACATGATCTGTTCATTCTGAATAATATATTCAGTTACATCCCTGTTATAGATGCAGGAGTAAGAGAAACCCAGTTTAAGGTTTGGGTTTAAGATAAAGTAACCGGTTTTAATAAACCGGCTAATTTTAACCTGCCTTTCAAAAGGTAGTTGTGCAAAAAAGTTCCTATTTATTGATTTGGGTTGTTTGTGTACACTGTGATTTATACCATCCTGTATGTGTGTGTGTGTGTGTGTGTGTGTGTGTGTGTGTGTGTGTGTGTGTGTGTGTGTGCGCACATATTACTCTTACTCTACAGTAAAAGTACCTTGTATGTAGTTTTGTGTATAGAGTACGTTTGTGGTTTTATATTTTCTCCAGTTGTACCGTCACTGTTGCATACCGAAACAAACTAAATATACACCCACTGGCCACTTTATTAGGAACACCTGTACATTCATGCCAAGACGGATATAGTAACTCTTATTAATCACTCTTTACAACCGTGGTGAGCAGAAAAGCATCTCAGCATGCACAAAACATCAAATCTTGAGGTGAATGGGCCACAACAGCAGAAGACCGCATTTGGTTCCACTCCTGTCAGGAAAGAACAGGAATCTGAGGCTACCATGGGCTATCACCTGGTCTTTTTCTAATGTTCAACTGTCCAGTTTCAGTGTCTTTGTGCCCATTATAGCTTCAGATTCTTGCTCGATTTGAAGCTTCTGTTGAGTTTTCTGGCCCTGAAATTGCCTCCTTACCCAGATAACAGGCAGATAATGTGCTGGCCATTTATCTTTTTTTAAACAGATCAGATGAAGCTACTTAACAAAAGTTTTTTTTTCATTCTAAATGCAGGCAGCAGAGAGCTAAAAAAAAAAAAATGACAAACCTCGTCTTTAAAATCACCTCTCTTGTCCTGTATTGTTCCAGAGTGCCACACTGCCAATCAGAATGAGAGGCTCATCTGCACCCAGCTCTTTCCTCCAGGAGAAAATGGAGGAGCTCCAGTTAAACAAAGACAAACGCAAGGAGCCAGACTGAACCCCGGTGCATGGCCAAGACAGAAAAAGACTGCGCCTCAATTTAGTATTTGGGAATAGACTGTTTAAACACATTGAACACATTTCATTACATGTAACAAAGAACCGAACTGTGCACACACCTTCTACAGATGCATTAATGTTACGAAAACTTGAGTGGAAACCATCGTGATATCAGCCTACACCTTCAGAGCCATTTTGGACGAGAACAGAACCGAGAGATAATCACCAGCATCCACTGCCAATATATATGAATATTAATGAATATTTCTACAGAAGCATCCAAAGTTGGACTATCAGAGTACTGCTTTCACCACTACTGCCTGCGTGTAAGAGTTAAGGACTTTCCTATGCACCTCTACACCACCCGCACGATTAAACCACAGGGAGAAAAAAAAAAAAAAAGGTGCTTACTGCCACAGCTGTGTTCATGTGTACCAAAAAAGCTTGACATTTAGCCTTTTGTGTTCACACTGACGCCTGTGTTTTGTACTGTGAATTACATCGAGATGTGTTGAGGATGTCGTCTGTGTCTCGTGTCATAGGAATGTAAATCGCTCTGGCTTGCCAAAAGTCCATGTCGGCTGGTGCTGTACTCCCATAATGCATCACTTTCCCTCAGAGTAGGGAAGAAGGCTACTGAATACACTTAGCCAGTGGGGAATGCAGGAAATGAACACTGTGGACTCAGTGTTTGTTTGTTTGTTTGTTTTTTAAATGTTTCCTCTAACAACATTCCACCGAATGTATGTTTCCAACTTGAATGTGTGTCTTACTAAATCCTGAACTTAGGCTGTAAATATTTATTTATTGAGAATGTATTAATATGAATCTACAGTATTTTTCACCTTAGAGCACTGCCAGATTTCTGGTCATGACTGTGGAGGGGGAATAAAAAAATAAATAAAAAATAAAGACATTTGTTTTACTATGTGTTTGCATTAAATGTTGAATGACAACTACAAGAGACGTTTTATTCTATGGATCGAGCAATGCCTACGTGTGGGGTTTGTACAGTATTTCTGAGACTCGAGAGGTGTTGCGTTGTGAATTTATTTTCAAAACATGAAAAACAAAACCGCACGATGAGACCCTGTGAAAAATTGCTCAGGATCAGCATTATCAACGTTGCTAAAATCTTTCCAATTACTGAAGTGAAATGTCAAAAGTCAATTTTACAATAAAAACAAAACAAAACAATGCTTTCCATTTTAAACAAGACCTGACAGACGGTTCCAAAAAAAAAAATTTTAAATCACATCACAGACCACATGTTTTCCGCTATGCCATTTATGAACCGTAATCATTTACAATGTATGTAGCTGTGCTAAATCAACATTCCACTTTCCCTAAAGGAAACCTCCACCCTGAAACACATTAAATAGATATTTAAATGCTTACATGAACAGATTTGTGATTCTCATGCTAATTTGTTGGTTCCTAGGGTCTACCTGTGAGAAGACAGCGGCTTGTGAGCCATGCTGATGTCACAGGTGGACACTGCAAGTGCAGTTACAATGGTGCTTAATAGGAGAACAAATTTCAGCGATCTCAAATGTAAGTGAGAACGCTCATATTTCGCGGTTAGTTCCTAAAAACAAAAAAGAGAAGGAGCTTCGTTTCACTGTATACATCCATTGCTCACCATTTTCAAGCAACGTCATATTAACGAGAAAGCCAATACAGGAGTAGGCAACAACAACACACTTGCTCTTCACTTGGGTAGTTAGTGAGCTACGAGATAACAAAGCTGACGGTGTTCGAGGATGTATTAGCATTAATGTTTACATTTATTCATTTAGCAGACACTTCTATCCAAAGCGACTTATAAATGAGGAAATACAAGCAAAGCGAATGGAATATCAAGTGGAGAACAATACAAGTAGTGCTACCATACAAGATTTTTTAATTGAGTTCTAGAGCAGCAAAGTGCGCAGAGTAAGTTTTTTTTTTTTTTTAAAGGATGATGTGGGGTTGGCGTTTTAGGGGTTAGTTACGTGCTCACAGAAGAGGTGGGTCTTTAGCTGTTCCACCACTGAGGGACGGTTAGAGTGAAGATTCTGTAAAGGAACTTTGAGCCACGCTGAGTAGGCACTACTAAGCGTCGGTTAATCGTTAATCAATCGCAGAATGCGTGAGGGAACGTAAGCCTCAAGGAGAGTGTTGAGGTACGGGGGTGCTGTTCCAGACAAGGTCTTGTACGTGAGCATCAAGGCCTTGAATTTGATACGGGCGGCTACAGGAAGCCAGTGGAGGGAGATGAAGAGGAGTGTGACATGGGTCATTTGGGCTGGTTGAAGACGAGACATGCTGCTGCATTCTGAATGATTTGAAAGGGTTTGATGGAGCTGGCTGGGAGGCCCGAGAGTAGTGCGTTGCAGTAGTCCAGTTTTGGTATGACAAGGGCCTGGACTAGTAGCTGTGTAGCCTGTTCAGTGAGATAGGGTCTGATTTTCTTGATGTTGTACAGAATGAACCTACAGGACCGTTGAACAGAGTTTGAGCAGACTGGCACCACTATCAGCAGGTCGTCGAAGGGCATTGTGGATAATGTAGGAAAACAGTAACCCAAGTGAAAATGGACCAGTTGAAACCGTTTAACTATAAAGATTAATATGCCTAGTAGTTCAGGGTGGATTTTTCCTTTAACATTAAACCGTAATTGTTTTATATTAACAGACACAAGCAATGCATGATGCAAAGTGGTGACGGAATTAGCTAAATAGAAATTAAAAGATCTTATATCTTATATTCATAATGTACAATTCAAACTAATTACACAAACACTCTTCTTTCTTGAAGGGCAGTGGTCGCTCAGTGGACTGAGACTTACAGCTGCACAATAGATCATTTACTAATCGTTATCACAATAATAATGCTAAAGAGGACACAAACACAAACATAATTATTATTATTATTATTATGTTTTTTTTAGTTCTGTGAGCATTGCACAAAATTAAAGAGGGTCTGGATAATATTCTAGGGTGACTGACAGGGGGGGAAAATGTGTTAAATTAATGCAGGTCCAGCTTTAACCTTGACATATCCTCAAATATGTTTTATACTACTAAGTATACTGTGATTGCAACCTGTAACTATAATATGCTGCTTGTCCATATGTGCAGCACTACCTCTAATTTACTGTAAGGTTAAGATTTCAGGACTGCCAAAGAGCCACCCAAAACCCTTAACCCTCACCTGCCCAGCTGTACTTTTACATTGGATTCTGCTTCACTTATAAGTCACTTATAAGCTAAATTACAATATAAAAGGTTTTCTGCCTGGACCAGATCATCAGCATTTCTCAAACAAATCCAAAATGCAGCATACACCCTGCTAGGATGACTAGAATGGCTGGAGAAGACTGGATATAAAGGGATAAGGTCATGATAAAATAGGATGAGTGCTGATGCATGCAGGTTCAAGAATGATTACATGAATTATAAGAATGTCGCTGGATCTCTCACATACACACACACACATACACACACATACATTTCACTGGCCCTGGCTGTTGCCCTGTTGCCCAGAGTAGTTGCCATACTGGCTGTAGTACTGGTTCCACTGGCTCTGGTTCTGGTAGTACTGTTGCCACTGCTGGGCATACTGGCCAAAGAGAAAGAGAGAAACAGACAAAGAGATTATTGAGCTACAAAGCTTAAGTTCTGTTTGGGTAAACATTTGCTCATTTCAAATTTCTACTAATAGTGTGGTTGTAATGCTATTCGGACAAGATAAGCTTTCCAGATGCATGTCTGTTAAAGGGGTCATATTTTGCTTTTTAAACATTTTAAACCTTCATTATTTTGTTTATTAGGTGTAATATAATAGGTTAATGTGCTTTAATGTTCAAGAAACGCATTATTTGTCACATACTGTACATTATTGCAGTACTTCTATTCCCAGGCTGCCTGAAACGCTCCGATTGAGTTCCGTTTTCTCCAAAGCCTGTCCTCTACAAAAGCTGACCCGTTGCATTGTGATTGGCCAAAAACCTCAAGCGTGTCAGAAATATAACGCCCCTTGAGTTAGCTTCAGCCTCCGAGGACTCTAAAGCAATTCTAAGCTCCTACGCGACGTCATTGGTTTTACCGTACGGGTTCGAGCCCAAGTCAGATTCAGAAAATGTGGATGATCAAACGGAAGCAACTTTACAAGCACGACTTGAGCAGAACGTTTGATAGTGGTAAGTTTTTATTTTGTAACTCTCTTACCTTTCAGATACGATGTAAATTCCTCTGGCCTGCCGGCACCTTGTTAAGTGAAGAACTATGCTATGTACACAGCATCTGTGTGTACATAGGTACTCGTGATATATCTTTGGAAAGTTAGGATTCTTCTGATATAAACCGTTTCAAGAAACAATCACAACATCAGCTACAATCAACGTCCCGGTCCACCAGACCACCGACATACAAACAAACATTTAAAACAACTGAGGCAACTTGGCAAACTTTAGCTAGCACGTTAGCAGAGGTCTACTACACAAAACTCTGCATTTGAACAGTCAATAGCAGATACTTCATAAAATAATCACACACATTTACAGGTTCTGATTCGTAAGCACAAGACTTTCCGAGTAAACTGGGAATCGCCACACTTTTCAGGAGTAGTGTTTGTGTGTAGCCTGCCTTGTACTCGCACAGGTTTAGGAAGCTGTCCTCCGTAAAATGTGCTGTGCACAAGCAAACGTTTGGGTTGTACTGCTCAGGAACAGCGTTATGAATAAACAGTAACCACTGATTCCTAATTTATTAGGCCAAACAAAGGGGTTTTGCTTTCGCATCGAAACACACAGTGGCTCCACGACATGGCGTCAAACAATTCACTTCTTTCTTCGTGGCTGCCTTTGGGCGGGATTATGCAAATATTTCACAGTGACATAGACGTTTGCGGAAGTAATATATGCACTTCGAACGAGATGTTTTGGGCAGGTCTGGAGCAGTGTTCTCTGTTAGATAGAATAAATCCCTTTGGAGGAGACTATGAGCTTTGTAACTTTGCACAGACAGATACATCACACAGTAAAGGCAAAGGAAAACATTCAAAAGCATAATATGACTCCTTTAAGTAATGTTGCTGGAGGAGGTCTGTAGTAATTTTGGTTCACATGGGAAAAGCAATCTCTATATAAATGACAAAGATGGGAGTGTTCTCACAATATACACATTGTCGAAACACTAACAAATCGATGCGTACTACTGGCCAAGGACATAATACCCATCAAAACGGCTGAAAACGAGGGTTTAAAGCAGGGGTGTCCAATCATATCCGGAAAGGGCCGGTGTGGGTGCAGGTTTTCATTTCAACCAAGCAGGAGCCAAACAGAAGAAGTCAGTATGGGGGCAAATACTTTTTTTCACAGCACTGTAAAACTGAGTTTAATACAGACTACTTGCTTTGTCCTTCATTATATTGGCTTCTTGAAGGGCATGTGGTCGTGCTTGATCGTTAGTAGGTCACATGACCATAACATATATAGGCTACACCTGTGCTAAGAGCTCAATAACATAAACCCCCTGGAAATGTCACTTCTCTGACAAGTTCCCTTTAAATGTCATCTGTATTTCGTTGTTCTGTGTTTTAAACTCAGCCAATACTTGGTTTCGGTTTGGTTTCAGTAGGAGGTGAAAGAAAAGAGCTGTAAAAAAAAAAAGTTCCATAACCCCCGAGTAAGAATTTATTCTATGAATTATTAAAATATTAGGCCCATTATTCAACTAGTCATATATTCTGGCTAGTTATTGGAGCTCTACTTCCTGAGCTTTACACCACATGAACTGTCAGAATTTATAGGCCTATTTTAATAACAATAAGAACTCAATAATACAGATTTATTACAGATAATGGTGGATTGTGATTTCCACTATTGTAACTAAACTGGAAAATGATGCCCCCCCACCCCCGGTTATGCTTCATGGGCCCGATTTTGAGTCATGAATCACTGGTCATGACAGTAACACAAGGGGAAATGAAAGTATTAAAATAAATAAGGTTTTATAAATACGTTCCAAACACATGTGCACATACTTGCCATGTTAATAACGGAGATGAAGGAGACACACTGGGTATCATCTGTCTCGGGTCTTACCTGCTGGTACTGCTGGTTGTAGCTCTGTTGCTGGTTGTACCCAGAGGCTTGATTATCACTGTAGCCTTGTCCATATCCAGGATACTGGCTGTAATTCCCATAGTTGTAGCTTCCTTGGTTGTAGTTGCCTTGGTTGTAGTTGCTCTGGTTGTAGTCTTGGTTATATCCTTGGTTGTAGCTCTACATGGATCACATGAAAGATTTCCATATTGTAGAAAAGCATCAGTGGAGAACCAGGGTGTCAGAGATGGACGACTCTTACCTGGTTGTATCCATCCTTACTATAGGAACCTTGGTGGTTGCTGTTATAGCTTCCTCCATAGCTCTGGTTACGGTTGTAGCCACCTCTCGAGCTGTCTCTGTAATTCCCACCCCAGCCGTTCTGGTTGTAGCCTCCACGTTTAAAACCTGACCAATACATGCAACTCCATCAAGCACTGACACTCATGACATACAGGATGTTTGATTTTATGGAATAATTACTCAAAGAGGTGTGTAGCAGTGGGTAATATCATAAGACATTTCTACGATACATGATATGCATGATGGTTAGGTTTAAATACGTCTCAGCTTAATAGTTATGAACGCTAAAAAAATATTAAAATAATATTTGATCAAATATAGGCCGAAAGAGAGCAAGGACCTGGTCTGTATCCTCCTCCAGAGCCGCCGCGGTTCTGATAGCCTCCTCGTGGACCTCCACGGTTGTCATAGCGTTGGAAGCTGCTGCTTTGGCCGCGGTAACCCGTCTGCCGGTTATCGTAGCGTTTTTCAGGTGGAGGCGCAGCCTGCCGGCCCTCCTCGTTGTACTGCTTCACCATCTTTTCTGCTTCGTCTCTCTGCAGCTCAACGAAGGTCACCTCATCCAGGAAATCTCCAGACTCCGGCAGCACAAAGTTAGCTTCGAAAGGACATCGGGCCGGAAAGAAGAGGGAAAGCAGACGGGACACAGAGAGAAAGGGAGGGAGAAAAGAGTAGCAGAGAAGGGAGAAGAAATGGTGGGGACAAGTAGAGTCACACCACCAGGAGACAGAAAAATCTTAATTAATATCATATAACAGCAAACATTTCACAACACCCTTTATAAAAATAAAATAAATAAATAAATAAAAACAGGTGACAACACAATCATGTAGAGATGAGAACATAAACAATAAGACCTGGAGCAAACATGGCCTCTCAGAAAGGATGGGATTCAATACTTGCTCTAGTTTACATAGACAGGAATAAGTGAAAACATCAAATGATCCAAATAGGCAAAAGGTTTTAAATTGAAGAGATGGCAGAAATGAACACTGCCGCTGCAAACCAAGAGTTAACTCAATATGAAAAAGTATGAATAAGCCAGGAAGATAGTGTTGGATATTTCAGTCAATTTGAAGCCAGATAATGGTACTGATTAAGTCTTGATCATCTGCTCAGTTTGCAGTGCTTCAGCAGGTAAGGAGGATGGGGAGTAAGGGGTGGGCGATATAGCCAATACCTTAAACCACAATAGTGCAGACAGTAGCAGTGTATGATCATACACGCATTTCTATGGAAAGAAATAATCAGATATAATAAATGACAGATTCGACTTAAATCAATTTCGTGCAGCTTAACGAGCCCAAGGCGGCACATACGAAGAATATTGCGTTTGTCTGTGTAAGGTTATCTACACTACAAATAAAATCAGAAAACAACAAAACCTATATTTGCAAAATAGCGAATATTTTATTATCCTATTAAATGGTCTATAGAAATCTCTCTAAACCTTCAGTAGGCAGTTTTTTTTAAAAATACAAAATGGAGTAATCCCAGTTATGCGCTCAATGCCAAAAGCACAAAGCAGACCTGCAAATGGATTATTTTTCTATAACAGCACGTGTAAATGTTTTTACTCCACTCATATCACACTGTTTTGCCAGCGATTACAATTTTAAAATGTATTAATGAACAACACATCATGGTTATAGTTAAATGTATATGTTGTAGAATGTCTGCAAAACAAGTTAGTTCCCCTTATCACTTACATTAAAAGCAGCTTTTAATGTAAGTGATATTACACTAACCCACCCCACCCCACCAACCCACCCCCACCCCCCCAATAGAGTTCCTACTATGAACCTGAACTGCAGTTATAAACTGCTTTTACTGGTATACCGCCCACCACTAATGGGGAGGGGTGAAAAGAGAAATAAATTTTTTTAAATGTTTAAAAAAAAAAAAATCAAACTTAGGTCAAGGGCCTAACAGACAGAGTTCTTAGTTCAATGATGAAAGGGGTAGGGGGCATCGTCCAAGTTTGACTACAAACAAAAACATACAAATAGTTGAGCAGAGATCTTGAATCTGTTTGAAAAGTGGTTTGCTTTTGTCCACTGCATTCCTACCTTTCATTTCTAAAACAGCATGATCGGGCACATCCTTCCCTTCCACATCAGTTTGCTTTAACGTTCGCTCTTTTAAGTCCTCGTCCGTGGGACAAATTACAATAGCCTTGCGTTGAAACCCTTCAAAGGGACGCATTTTTCGTCTCTGGGCTGATCCATATACATTTGTCTAGCAATGGTGACAAGAAAGAAGTAGAAGCTGTTCGTTATTGTTACTTTGTGTTCTGGTTTGGGCAACGCGAAGCCTGCAATGATGAAGTGAGAGTGGGGTTTTTCCTGACGAGCTACTGACAGCCTCTCACAACTCCGCTGACTTACCTTCCGTATCTGCTCATCCGCACCTACGACACAGCTGATAACTGGGACCCTTTCACAGTTCTAAAATTCAAACAAAGCTGAATCTGAAATGGGAAAAAAAAGCCTGATTTATATTTCTATGAAGTGTATCTGTGAACAGATGTTCATCCAGGTTTCTGCCAAAATCTTTCCACTTAATGTAACGAACTACGTGGCGGCAACCGAAACAACAGACGGCAGAAAGTCGACCGAACAGATCCTTTGAGAGCACGGATGACCCTATCACAGCTCACGATTCTGAGGATCACACGTTTGTTTACATTTTCACCTAGAAGAAGACGTAGCATAAAGAGTCGTGACAGAAATGTTATAAACTAGCTCCTTTTTTGCAATACTGCATACTTCCTCATTTGCGTCAATCAGCTTTTTCGTTAGCCAAAACATTATTAGCATTCGGTCTAAGAGTTTCTGGATATTGAAAGAAAAAAAAAATCTGTCAGTTTATTTCTTTCATTAAAAGGAAAGAGCTCGCTTAGCAATGATTAAATGCCATATGTTTATATTTTGCCTCATTCGCCCAAATGAGGTCATTAGAAAATCTTGTGGTAGAAAAACAAACCACGAGCCTGAGATGGAGATGTCGAAAAAAGTACCAATCCCAACGGTATTGGATTTCCAGCTGCTAGCTAGCCGACATTATCGGTCATTTTAATCTAAGTAATATACGCTAATGCAAGGGACCAAATGAAAACATAAACAGCAGGGCTGCAATCTCAATAAGAATTTCAGATACGCGTTGCAAAATGCACGTGTGTTCATGAGACTCGACTGTCACTTCTAGCCCAAAACAACACGGTCGATCATCTCATCAACCGCGGCCTTTTATTTATCGTAAAATAAGATAAGGGATAATCCATAGCTAGTTGTGTGTTACAGGATTTAATGCATGATGTGGAGGTAATCAACCACCCGACACATGGTCAGAGAACAGTTAATTGTCATGAGTTATTTTATATACGGGTATATTGTTAGATGTAGAATTCTACCTACTCTAAATCACACACAGTTGTAAAGTAGTGCGATAAGATTACATTTATTTGAATTAATTATGGTAAATAGTTAATAGAGAGAGAGAGACGTGTGTGCGAATTACCTGCGTCTGTGCCGCGTCTCTACTAACAATGAAGCTGTGAGTTTTACTACTGTATGCAACTATAACTGTATGTTACTATGGTTACAGTTGTTTATAGGCAGCGCATTAATTGAGAACAGTAATTAAACTGACCGGAACTACCGGTGGTATATGTTTTAACGCACACCTTCTGGCCAATCAGAATAGAGTATTCGGACAGACTCCTATAAAATGCATTTATCATGAGGGGGATAAAAATATTGGGGGAGATATCGAGATGAACTGAACTTAACAATGCTATTCCTAGAAAGAATTTATGGAGATGCAAGTTCAAATAAAAGTCTGGGTCTTTTCTCCTTCACTATCATGGGAAGACTAAAAGACTAGGAGACATTTTGGCTTCAAAACTGAATCCTGTTATTATTCTGACTTCACAGGGCTATTGTGTTCTATTATCTTTTATTCAATACTTTTAAAAATTACATGTAATGGTGCTACAATATGCTGAAAGGGTCCCATAACTCACCGTTACTTACCTCTCCAGCATTGGTGCTTCTGTCCCATAGACATATATATACACACACATACACTACTTACCTGAATAAACTTACAGTTCCAAAGGTCAAGCCAAAGCACCACCATCGGACCTTACTTACCTTACAAACCAGACGAGTAGCTCCTACAAATCTAAAAATGTTAGTTTTGACTTACCTTGGTGCTTTACCAAAACATTAACACTTAACATTTCCAACTGTACATGATACTGCAGGTTACTTCTGGTAATTACCAAAGCAACAAAAGTTGTTTTTCTTACTCACCAGGCAGAGCTTACTTGTCTCTCAACATCTTAACACTGTAATGGATCTACTTGTATGGTATTGAAAAGGCTCACAAGACAATATACAAAAGTATGAGAAAATAAAGGACGCTGAAAATACTGCAGCAGTAACAGCAATCACTTTCCTCTCATGTTACAAAATAGCATTTCTTTACAATACAGGATCAACAAAACTAAGAAAAGAGAGGCTGATGCTTCTTCTACTCTATCATATTTTGGCTCCCTGAAAGATAAATAAATAACGCATTAGAAAGATGGCATTAAAGGTCATCCACAGTTTTGTCTTGGTAGAGGATTATGAGGCTGGAGGCAGTACCTGGTCCAGAATGTAGTTGCGTTTCTTGCGGGCGGCGATCTGGATGAGTCGGTTCAGACACTGTGTGGCTTGCTGGATGAGAATGTCCCAGCGACCTGCGTAATTCCTCTGACGCCGCAGACCCATCACCTACAAACAATATACACACAGCCTTCAACATTCAGGATTAGAGCTGCAACAACTAATCGATACTACAGTAGGTGGTCAACCAGAACATCCATTACCACCGCGTGTACATACAAACCGCATGTCACATGTGAGTCATTCGAGAAATTACCACCAGGTGGTGCAAAAGGCGGTTTGCAAAACGACTGGAATTGTGACGTTTTGGTTTGCAAATGGAGACCAAATAAGAGAATAAAAAAAATTATAGTTAAAGTAAATAAATAAAAAAATGTCACATGGATGTCTCACACCTCCAGGATTGGGGGTTCGATTCCCACCTCCGCCATGTGTGCGGCGTTTGAATGTTCTCCCTGTGCTTTGGGGGTTTCCTCCGGGTACTCCGGTTTCCTCCCCCAGCCCAAATACATGCATTGTAGCTTGATTGGCATTTCCAAATTGTAGTAGTGTGTGAATGGGTCTGTGCGTGACCCAGAAAAGGATAAGCGGTATAGAAAATGGATGGATGGATTTAAACATTTTTAAAACTTTCCCACTGGCCCCCTGCAATTACACCACTGACCACTAGGGGTCTGCGGACCACCGGATGAGAAACACTGCACTAGACTAGATAGAGGGCGCAGTGTATAGTGCGTTATTTGGGACACACCTTTAGTATTTACTCTCCGAAGCGTGTTTTCAGAACAGAAGTAACGTAATGAGTAAATGTACCGCGCGCAGACCAACTAATCGATAATGACATTCGTTGACCACGATTTTCATAATCGATTATTATCGATTAACGTGTGTCGGCAGTGTGTGTACATAACCTCCCTACAAGGGTAAAAATCCACCCACTCCTTTTTTTATATTCCCAATAAATCATAAACAGTGTCTCAAAATGAGCCGTTCACGGTTTCTATCCAATGTGAAGTCATGTCAGAACAGGCCCCGCCCACGACTGGTGATGGACTCTGCCCTATTAGCTAGCATAGATCCTCCCCTGAGTGAGCTGCACACAGTCCGTCATGTTCTCCACGCTGGAGCCGCTACAGTGATAAGAAGAATGTCTCAGTTTCGTAAGCTTTGGAAGTGTTCTATTGTTGGCCGTTAGAATGAACATAAGAGTCTTCAGGTACTCCCGGCATCAGAGGCACTGAAGACGCAGCGGAGAAGT
The DNA here is from genome assembly GCF_023375685.1 of Ictalurus furcatus. Classification (NCBI taxonomy): domain Eukaryota; kingdom Metazoa; phylum Chordata; class Actinopteri; order Siluriformes; family Ictaluridae; genus Ictalurus; species Ictalurus furcatus. The sequence continues at coordinate 6,151,017 of NC_071258.1, forward strand.
TTTATTTTTGAAGGAAATGTGCCCCAAAAAATAGTTAAAATCATACATGTTTGTGCAAATCATTTTACACCAGACTGCTTTGTGAATGAGGGTCAATATAAAGCAGGATTTGCTAAAAACTTGGTTCTCAAGCATGGATCAGTACCAGATGTTCATGATCCAGCTTCATATCCAGAAGACGTAAGTATCGCACTTTACATTTTGTGAATGTTTGCAAATCGCCTTTCCAAATGTGCTTGTTAGCTAATTCCACAGCTAATGCGGATAAAATCATGGTCTCTGATTGTATTCACGGAGACCAGAGCTATGTCGTTGTTTTAATTTTTAACCAAAAAACGCTTCCTGTCTGTGTATAATTCATACATATATGGCTGAACACGGGTATTTACGGTGTCAGTCATATCGGTTCTCCTGACTTCTTCTTGGCGTGGTATCCCGAAGCACGAGCTGTGAAGGCGCAGCCCTCTTCCGGAAAGGGGGCGGGAAGCAGCAGCTCATTTGCATTTAAAGAGACACACACGAAAACAGTGTATTTTTGCAACCACCCAAAAAGGTGCATTTACAGCATGGTATAATAAATGATCCGTGGGGTATTTTGAGCTGAAACTTCAGACACATTCTGGGGACAGCTGAGACTTCTATTACATCTTGTAAAAAAGGGGCATAACAGGTCCTCTTTAAAAATGTCACCCGTTATGCCGTGGAATCCGATCCCTATAACGGTGTAGTAAGGCTTACCTTCATCTTCTCCATAATGGCGTTGGTGCCGAGAATGTTGTATTTCTTCTCGGGGTTCGTCTCAGCATGCTTGGCTGCCCAAGTGGTTTTGCCACACGCGGGCAGACCAACCATCATCAAGATCTAAGACAAAGGTACAGCAATGTACAAACTATATGGTGTGTTTGCTCAGGAAAAAGAAAAAAACAAAAACAAAACAGCAATAGATAAGAGTCAAGACATAAAAAAAAGACAAAAAAACATGAAAGGTACACTGTTTTACCCTTACCCCTAATGTAATGTAATCCACATCATGTAATGTATTGTAACGTATAATGTAAACCAGAGATGTCTAACTGAAGGCCTATACGGTTTCATTCGGAATGTGCAAATTTCTAAAAAAATTAATAAATAAATTACTGGAACAAACATACATCTGACACAAAATGGGATTACCGATGGTACCAACCTCACAGTCAGCCTTGGTTGCAGGACCTACAGTGCCTCTAATCCTGTCCTCCACTGCAATAGTCTGGATGAACTCATATCCCTCTGGTGAAGGGAAGAAAGGCTCCTCCTTTTGGCCAAAGTTAAACTCCACAGCACAGTTTTTCACCAGGATATGAGGGAAAAGCGCTCGACCAGACAGCTCCTCCTTTCTGACCTGGAACGCTACATCCAACCACTTCCCGTTCTTCGAGAATGAAATCTCCACTTCATGACTGCTGTCAAAGTCCTGAAACATTAGCACATGCATATATGACCGCACACAATCGTTATGAAGAACGGTTAGGATTGTGTTCTCGGAAATACCTGCAGAACTCACAATATAGCATCCGACGACGTCATTTTCGCCAAATTTCTGCCCGTAATCTTCAAATTTGCAGTTGGAGGATTTTTTTCCTGTTCCGCCGTATCCGTAAGAGAATGGCTCTTCACCTAAAAGTATACACGAGAAAATGAGCCATTTACACAACCTGCAAGAGAAAGATTTTAATGAAGGTAAATGTAAAGCAGTTTCTCAATTGTGTGTGTGTGTGTGTGTTTTCCACTCGCCAAGCTGTGTGCTGCAGGAATCCAGAGACCAGCCCACGCGCACTACATGTGGGTCAGGCTCACTACTCGGAAGATGTTTGACTGAGATCTCTTCTGTTATCTGCCACGACACACACAGACAAACATTTCACCTCACACGGCCTAGTTTCAGCAGATCCTGTACTGTAACCAAATCCTGTAACCACTCTTTACAGCCGCGGTGAACAGAAAAGCAGGCATCTAAGGAGGCACAACACATCGCCTGGTCTTTTCCCAAACTTCAGATGTTCAGTTTGTGTGAGCCTGTGCCCCTGGAAGCTTCAGATTCCTGTTCTTGGTTGACAGGAGTGAAAAGCGACATGGTCTTCTGCTGTAGTAGCCCGGTATGCCTCACAGTTTGACATGCTGTGCATTATGTGATGCTTTCCTGCTCATTACGGTTACAAAGAGTGGTTATGCGGGATAACATTATTACCCTCATCTCGTAGCAGACACGGCCCTTGTTCACACCGTATGAGGCGCGTGCGCCGGACCAAAGGTAAGCAAAGCCTTCGATGGTAAGAGGGTAGCCACTGTAGCGGTCTCGGGCAACTTTGAAGTGCAGATCGCAATTATCTACAAGAGAGGGAGAATCTCATTTAAGTCTTTTCTAAACTTCAGAAACTACAGTAGAAACTGTATTTGAAATGTAGGTAATTTCCTACATTTATACTGCGACTATAATGTTTACAAAGACCGCACTCTACAGAAAAAGAGAGACAAAATTACACTAACAGGTATCAATGGCCACCAGCGTGTCATCAAAATCCTCCTCATCTTCTTCAGCTGGAGGCTGAGGTGAGCGGGACCTAGAATAAAAAAAAAAACAAAAGTAGTAAACATAATCAACGTCTAAAATTTCTCTTTTAAAACAAACGGCTTATACCAACACACGTTCTGGGACAACCAAAATCCTCACCTCTTGTCCTCTCGATGCTCGTAGTAACTATATCCGGGGGCGTCGTCGTGGTGCCTTTTACGGCCGTGAGGTGCCTGGTTGTCCTGATGGGACGTGTAACGTGAAGCCTGCTGGGCCTCTTCCAACTCGCTGGCTGCTCTAGGGTCTTGCTGCTGTTCTGGCTTTACGTCATCCTCCTCCTTCACCTCACCTGGTAGTGCATTTTGCTCTGAAGACACAATAAGAGTTTCACGTCACACAGTCCTCTCTGAAACGATTGGGGCAACAAGGCCAATTCATTTGTCTTTGCTGTAGACTGAAGATGTTTGGGTTGGAGATCAAAGTAGAGGTCGACCAATTGATCGGTTCTGCAGGTTAATCAGCACCGATAACCGACTGCTGGAACTATTGGTTATCGGCAAAAATCCATAACGGTAGTTTTTCCCGGTTGAGTCCTTTGCAGGAGCGGTTGAGAAGTCGTTATACAGTATGAGAGCGGCCTCTAGAGGCGAAATGGCACTGATGCCTCGTGGTGTTTGTTTTTGATATGAGAGACTACACTCTGCACGACGTGCGGGATACTTCAGATATGGGTTTAAAATATCGACGACAACAACAACAACAACAACAACAAAAAAAAGAGTTACTGGGAGTGTTACTTTTCAGTTCAGTTTGTATGAATATCTTTTATTTACTTCAATGTTTATTAATATTTTTATATATGTATGTATACGCACACTACCCGTCAAAAGTTTAGACACACTCATTCTTTATTTTTATTTTCCCCCACATTTTAGAATATTAATAAAGTCATCGAAACTCTGGAATAGCACAAACTATGGGAACTATACCAATTATGTTGTGATTAAAAAAAAAAAATCCAAAATAAAATCAAAATAATTTAGCATTTTAGCATCTTTAAAGTAGACACCCTTTTTGCCTAGAATTTCCACAAATGTATTCTTGGCATTTTCTCAACCGATTTCTTGAGGAATCTCCCTGAGATGCTTTTTAAGCAGTATTAAAGGAGTTCCCACCTACGCTGGACACTTACTGGCTGCTTTTCGGAATATTTCATCCGTTTAAAAAAATATATATTTTTTGTAAATAAAATGTTAGTTTTCTAATGAAAGAAATGAATACGTTGGCACAATTATATTTTTCTCTACAACATCGATTTCAAACATTTAATCATATACCTTCAGATCAAAAGGTTTTTAAGATCATGAGAAACATTTCAGTCGAGTGTCTCTGAACTTTTGACCGGTAGTGTGTACATTTCCTTTTAAAAAGTACAGTATATTTTCATGTTACAGTCAGTACTGTTTATTTTTGCCATTTTTAAAGCTCAACTCAAGACATACTTTTTTAAACTTGCGTTTGACTGTTGAGGTCTACTTTTATTATTATTGTTGTCATTCTTATTAACTTTGATCATTTTTTTCTGTGTACTGCTTATTTTGTGTACAGCGCTTTGAGAAGCTGCTTTTAAAGGCGCTTTATAAAATAAAGTTTATTATTATTATTACTATTATAAAGTTCAGCAATATTTTACTTTGAGTGCTACGTTTTCATTCAGTATCAATATTAAAAACTATCGGTTGATTAATCGGTTATCGGCAGGTACCGCCCAACTTAGTTATCCGTATCGGTAAAATCCACTATTGGGCGACCTCTAATCAAAAGATAATTATGAGAAGAGAGATTAGAATTTCAGTTTTTATTTCCTGGTATTTATATGTAGATGTGTTGAACGTCATAGAACATAGCACATTTTGTATCAGACCACCAAACTTGTAGGTGAGCACAAAAAACAAACAACAATATGTGACTGACATGTTAAAACTTGTTCATGTTTAAACAATAAATGGCTCTGAACATCGACTCTTGGTTTTAGGCTTCAGTTTCACCTGTGAAGTCTGCATTTGTTGTTAAAAAGGATAAGCCAACACGAAGATCAGAGAGCTGTCTATGGGAGAAAAGCAAGCCATTTTGCAGCTGAAAAAAAAGAGGGAAAAATCAATCAGAGGGGCATTACACAAACACTGGGCATAGCCAGTACAACAATTTCGAACGTCCTGAAAAAGAAAGCAACCACTGGTGTACTGAGCAACAGACACCAAATGGGTCCGCCAAGGAAAACAACAACAACAACAGGTGATGACAGAAACATTGTGAGAGCTTTTCTTAAACTTTTGCTCACCTAAAAAAAAAAAAAAAAAAAAAAGGGTGGTCTGATACAAAAGGTTCTATGTTTTATGTTGTTTAACACGTCTAGATGTAAATACAAGGAAATAAATGCTGAAATCCTAAACTCTCGTCTCATATCCATCTTTTGATCTCAAACCCAAATGTCTTTTGGGTTTGAGAAAAGTTTTGTACTGGAGCTATGAGGCTAAATTGTTTAATTAGTTTAACATCAAACAATCTCAAAACTCACAAAACACACAAACAGTTTTAGTATGAATAAGTCTAATGCTTGCATGGTTTGATACTAAACTGTGTGTAAAAGAAAAAAAAAAGTCATTCCAGCTTTAAAATGCCTGCTATGACCATTTTTATGGGCTCTGTGGCCCATTTTAAAAGATAAGTGTGGTATCTTCGCCAACTTCTCAGACAAAATTGCAGTAATTAAACCTGTATTTCTATATCCGTAGATAAGGACACTGTAAAACCTGAACGCGATCTGACCTTCTGTGAAGACAGGCAGCATCTCTGTTTCGGGTTTGACTCGAGGCTCCTCGACAATCTCCGCTCTGTTCACATCGTGATCTACGTCAGGGACGACTTTTGTCTCGTCTTTGATCTGAATGCCCTCGTCTTCCTGCCGTCCCTGGTGAGACACGTCTTCATAGCCAGGCTCCTCATCACCAGCAACTGCACATGTAGAATAACATTCTCAACCTTAGATGCCCTGCTCACGAAATACTCACTGCCTGATAATCTCTGTACACTTTTCTGGCCACAAGCTTCAGAATTCAAATGTGCAATCTGATTGGCTCTCCACACTTTTGAACTTTTGGCGCAAGACATACTGCACCGTGTAGATGTATTCACAACCGGTTCACAACTGGTTGGGGGAGGGGGGAGGATCCAGATCTTATCATGTATTGTAGAAATGTTTTCAAGTATTGTGAGATGATATGTTTTTGTTATTACCTGCTTCGGTTTGCTGTCCATCACCAGGTGTGACTTCCTGTGCATCCTGTGCTGCTGCTTCGCTCTCTAAAGCAGCCTTCAGTCTGTCCACCAGGTCCGCCTTCAGGCCACGGGTGTCTAATCCCCTCTTCTGCAGCTCCTCCTTCAACTCGTTCACTTTTAGCCTTTTCACATCAATGTCCATTGCAGATTAAGGTAGAACCGTCTTCCAAATATGCACAGGGAAAAAGTAGAGGGTAAAGAACAACAACAACAACAACAACAACAACAACAACGTCATGCAACCTGTCAAACAGATTAACTATATACAATATATACAAACTATATAAATACTACATATATACAGTTGTGCCCAAAAGTTTGCATACTCCTTACAGAATCTGCTAAATCTTAACACTGTTAACAATATAAAAGAGATCATAAAAATCCCATGTTGTTTTTTTATTTAGTTCTGTCCTGAATAAGCTATTTCACATAACAGATGTTTGAATATAGTCTACAAGTCAAGTTAATAGCTGAATTTATAAAAATTACCCCGTTCAAAAGTTGACATACGCTTGATTCTTAATACTGTGTGTCGTTACCTGGATGATCAACGTCAGTTTTTATGTTTTATGAGAGTTGTTCATGAGTCCCTTGTTTGTCCTGAGCAGTTAACTGCCCACTGTTCTTCAGAAAAATCCTCCAGGTCCTGCACATTCTTTGCTTTTCCAGCATCTTCTGCATATTTTACCAGTGATCGGTGTAAACTGTTAGTATTTTGTCTTCTGGGTGACATGTAAATATCTTATTTAGCATCTGAAGGGCAATAATAAATGGGGAAAAAAACGACCTTTAAACAAAATAATAATTTACACCGATCATCCTGTTCAAAAGTTTACACCCCCTGGCTCTTAAAGTATCGTGTTACCTTTTTGAGCATCTGTAAAGATTTAAACCTTATGTAATAGTCGTGTTCGATCCCTCAGTTGTCCTCAGTGTGAAAAGATGGATCTCAACATCATATAGCCGCTGTTGAAAGGGGTCAAATATGCAGAAGATGCTGGAAATGTAAAGAATGTGCAGGACCTGGAGGATTTTTCTGAAGAACAGTGGGTGGTTTAAATGCTCAGGACAAACAAGGGACTCGTGAACAACTCTCACAAAACATAAACACAGTCGTGGATCATCCAGGTAACGACACACAGTATTAAGAACCAAATGTATGTAAACTTTTGAACGGGGTAATTCTTTATAAATTTAGCTATCACCTTGTCTTGTAGACTATATGTAAACATCTGTTATGTGAAATAGCTTATTCAGGACAGAACTAAAAAAAAAATAAAAAATAAAAAAAAAACACACAACATGGGATTTTTATGATCACTCTTATTTTGTTAACAGTATTAAGATTTAACATATTATGCAATGGGGTATGCAAACTTTTGGGCACAATTGTATAATGCTAAATACAAACTATATATAACCGATCATTTCTGTAGAACAAAATCTGCCGACTATGTAGTACATAAATGTCTTTACAAACAAACAAAAACCACAACGTATCCACTATATAGTGCACTAATTTGGGAGTGTGGTTATTTTACAGTCACGTATCTATACATAAGTGTACATATGAAACATTACAATTAAATGCAACATGCTAGTGTGCTAATAAATGCACCCTAGTAAGTAAACTGAGTATGCTTGGCTAATTGTCGGGACAAAATGTACAATTTCGGACACGTCCCCCGTCTATAGCTCAGTAAAGCAGTATTAGCTAACGACACCTTCCTTAGTTGCATATTTAAAACATACTATAAACAAATATATTAGTTAGTATAGCAATAAAATTACACCCTAGCTCGCTACTTGTACGGTTAGCTAGCTAGCTACCTAAACAGTTTCCATCACAACGGTCTGCTAACTGCCTCTACCTCATCATGTTTACCGTTACATCATAAGGCCGAGTCACAAACAACTATACAGTGTATAATACACAACCCCTATACAAGTGCCCTACGTAAGTTGAGAATAGTGTTTATCTACGCCCTACATAGTGTACGACATGTACAAAAACGACCAAATTGGAACACAGCCACACAACACACCACTAGGTAGCGACCAACAACAATTAATGTGCGAAACATATTAAGGGTGCTGTGCATATGCAAGTTTGCTGCATTAAATGAAAAATAAATGCATGAAGAGCAGGTTATTACCTTTGCAAAGTGTCAGGTTTAAGACTTCAGCCTCCAAAACAAGTGAAACGCGAGGTATTATTGAACAGCTACCGACTGAACAACATCTAGCTAAGCTAGTTGGCTGGCTGGCTAATGTAGTGCGGGCTCAGGCTGCGCAGTCGTCCATACTTGCGTTCTAAGAAGGGCACAACACCGTTTCAAGTATACGCAGATTTCCCGGATGTACCCTTTGCATACTTGATAGTAGAGTAGAACTCAAGTATGCATTTTTAAACGTTGGGATGAGTTTTAAACGTCTTTAAAGCTCTTTTTTTACCCCAAATACCAATAACTTTTTTTTTTTTTTTACATTATGTTAACTACTCTATGTGGTTGACTTCTTATCTAAGGAGCATGTAAAATAGTTTTTTTTATTATTATTATTGTATTTATATTAAAATGGATTATGTTGATGGCTGATCTGAATGTTGATTATTTTGTTGAACAATGTGAAATAATTTTTTTTTTTTTTTTTTAAGCACATGTATGTACAAACATAAACAGGAAGATCCCCAAGGATGCTTGGCACTCAATTTTTCCATTTCTATCAGTACCTACCTTTCTCAGAGAAATATATTCTTTACACTATTTTAGAATTTCAGTTGCGTACGTACAAAACCTTTCAAAATATAGAACACTATAGGACCACCCAATATGTTCAAACGCTTTCAATATCATCATAACGAAGATACAAGAAGAAAAAAAAAAACAGCCAAGACATTGGCAGGGTATTCGTTTTATTGTACAATAATCAATATACATCTCTATGCATATGTCATTTCAGACATCAATCAATACAAACAGGATCGGTGCACAGGCATGGGGCTTGAAATCACAAGTCGGATGTATTCGATTTTTGTCAAACTTATAATCATTGTAATCATCCAGAGTCTATCCGCAGTATCTTTTGCATTGCTCGAACACAACTAAGTTGTTTCATTAACGGATTAACTGACAATGAGTGAAAAATTGTGTTTTAGAGTTTTATGAAACTGAAGCCAGGGGGAGGCATGACAAACCTTACCAAATGCACAAAACAATCCAGACAACCACATACAGTGTGTGAAGTGAAAGCTCTTTATGTTCCCTCACTGTTCTGAGCAACAGGAAGTCAATACTGGATAAACCAGAGATATCCAATCTTATCCGCAAAGGGCCGGAGTGGGTGCAGGTTTTTGTTCCAATCAAGAAGGAACCACACCTGATTCCACCTGTTTAATCAGTTGATCTTGGCTTTCAACAGACTCAGGTGTGACTTCTGCTTGGTTGAAATGAAAACCGGCCCTTTCGGGATAAGATTAGACTTTCCTGGAATTCATAGATTCTATCAAATTCAGCTGAACTGAATTCTGAGGCATTCAGAAACAAATTCTAAAACCTGAACCAAGCTACAGGCATCAAATCAAAATGTTCCAGATACAATACAGTTTTAGAACGAACTACAGAAAAGTCCCACGGAGAAATATGAAATGTTTCCGCAGAGCATGATAAGAGAACAAATTAACTTGGGTTAAACTGTGCCAATAAATTAAACATTTGCTCTCCATATACGCAATACTGAACACCAAGCCATAAAATGAGTACATGTAATAAACCACAGGTTCTGATGACCTCTTAAATGTTGACATATATGTGTGTGTGTGTGTGTGTGTGTGAGTATTTTCATTAAATGTCATATGTACATGGCGGAGCTTATTTGTATTTTAGTACTTTACACACACACACCGCTTTAGTCTGTCTGTTCCACCCAGCGTCACACATTGATGTTTGGTGTTACTATTTGCCACTCGGAGCAGGTGGCAAAGACAGAAGAAGCCTGTTGACCTCACGGAGCTGAGCATCTAGAGTTTCTGTAGTTAGGGCCAGTTCTCCAATTTGCACCTGCAGGCTGTTGATAGTGTGCGTCAGCTCTTCGTCCTTTCTCCTGCTGTTCGACGCTTGCCTGCTGTACTCGAATACGAGACAGCCGCCGCCGATGAGGAAGATGATGGTCTCACCGAGCAGCTCGGCTCCCAGCTCCGCAGCCGCGTCCTCGTTAAGTGGTTTGACGGCAGCGCCACGGAAGCCCATTATCCTCATCTTTGTTTTCATCTCGATCCAGTGGTACACTTCAAAGGCAGAGAAACAGAACATGCTCCAATGCTAAATTTACTAATATACACGCCATTATAATTACGCAAGGAACAAATCATTTTTCAGGGTGTGCGGAGAAGAGATACTGTCCTGTTATAATATTGTCTTCTGGAAAACATGTAAATATCTTATTTAGCTTCTGAAGGTGCTAAATGAAAAAAAAATCTAATAATTTACACAATATAACAATTTACACCAATCATACTGTTCAAAAGTTTACACCCCCCCCCCCCCCCCAGCTCTAAATGTATTATGTTGCCTTCTTGAGCATCAGTGAACGTTTGCACCTTTTGTAATAGTTGTGTACGAGTCCCTCAGTCGTCCTTAGTTTAAAAAGATGGATCTCAACATCATCAGTCGCTGTTGGAAATGAGTCAAATATGCAGAAAATGCTGGAAAATCAAAGAATGTGCAGGATCTAGAGGATTTTTCTGAAGAACAGTGGGCAGTTTAACTGCGCAGGACTAACAAGGGACTCATGAAGAACTCTCACAAAACATAAAAACAGTCGCTGATCATCCAGGTAACGACACACAGTATTAATAATCAAGCGTATGTAAACTTTTGAACTAAATTCAGTTATTATTGTGTCTTGTAGACTATATGTAAACATCTGTTATGTGAAATAGCTTATTCAGGGCAGTACTAAATTTAAAAAATGCATTTTTTAGGATCCCTCTTATTTATTTATTTTAAATTATACCTATTTTGCAGTATGACCACTCGTCATACTTTTAACCATTTATAGTTACATTAAATGTTTTGGAACATCCATGAAACAAGTGAATCCCTGTCATCATGCAGCTATAAACAATCATTCCCTCGACAGCTTCTATTTTTCCCCTTGCAGTTAGTAACACAAAGAAACACAGCGTGCCATGTTACCGAGACACATCAAGGCGCAAATATCTCTATCCTGTAGACTCTCCTGTGGCAGAAAACTTAGTGCTGACACTGGAGACTCCTTCCATAAACGTTATATAAATGTATCATTTCATAAAGCTGTACCATGTCAATGAGGAGTATACTTTTTTGATGTTAAATAACAACAGTTTAGTGTCCACCATGCAAGTTACTGTTAATGTGTTACAATGTAAACTATAGCTGAGATTTGAATTACAGCCGGAAACCACTATCAGAGCTGCTGTTATAGAAATTAATGAACGCTCTAGAATTCGTAAGAGCTCTGGTATAAATTAGATTATATCGTCGCTGTCGGGTGGAAACCTCGTATCTCCAGATTTCATTGTCATTGATTATAAATAGCACACTTAAATATGATGGTCTAATGGTTAAAAAAAAAATCTTATGCATCATATTTTAGAGATTATAATAAATACTTTTCTTATGGAAAAAAGTATTTAAGCTAACTTGCAAATAACCGTCCCTCAATTTTTGACTATGAAAGCATGCCACCTAAGGTCAACTCCTCCCTCTCTTACATACAGGAACATTTAGCATGAAGGTTTTATATAAGACAATTCTGTAGCATCAGACTCGATTTCTGATCGAGTCTGATGCTACAAAGTTGGATATCCACAACTGGATATTGTTTATATTCTTATTTATACTGTATAAGGATTTCAATAGAAGGCACTTTCAAATGTTCAACGAACACGCAATGACGACTAGGCTCCACCCCCATAAAAATGAAACAACTCTCATTGGTTGTTGTCGAGGCTAAAGTGTCCGCCTTTCAGCTTTTCATTGGTCCACTGATTAATCCATAATTCTACATATTCAATCGCAAGCGTTTGTTGACCCGCCCACGGTCCTGATTGGTTAAACGATGTCTTCCGGGAAAGCCTATTGGCTGCTAATCGCGCTGTTCTGCTTCTGCCTAACCATCAACCCGCTGTCATGGTCACAACAAATTTAAAGATATAACTCAGTAACGGTGCTCACGCTGTGCCGGAGGAAGACATATGTAACTCTTGAAGAATTCACTTCTCCGCGCTCCTGCTTTAATCCTGTTGGCCACTGGTTTGCTGAGCTGACGGACGCCCAGATAGAGCAACTTCGCCATGGGGAAAGCTCCTACGACCATCTTGGCGGAAGCGCGTCATTGAACGAAGGCGGGACGGAAAAAAAAAAAAATAAAGCGCGCGCGCGCGAGAGAGAGAGAGCACTTGCGTGCATACTGGTTGCGTTAGTTTTGCGCAAGATTAGTTTAGTTTACTACTGTCTAATACATTTTGTTCTTCGAAATACTCTTCCCAGAAAATGTGTCTGTGTGGATGTTCAAGAATATCAGCTCATACACATACCAGAGCCTCGACAACATCCGTTAAGCTTTGACTTAAGCTTTCTGCGATTTTTATTGGGCAAATCTTCACCTAATGTTTCCCGGAAAACAGTAGTTCGTTTTTGTGCTGCAGATCGCTGAAATCTGCGCAGCGGCTGCGCTGCTTTGTGTCCATGGTATTACGAAAAAAATAAATAAATAAATAAATAAATAAAATAAAACCACGAAATAATAACAATTAAAATACAACTTAAAAATAATAATGTAATTTATGAATAATAAAAAGCAAAAGTGTAACATAAAAATAAGTTAAATAAAAATCATTTTGTTAATATAAATTTCTGTATTTATAAAACATGATACATAAACAATATTTATTGTATATTATTTGCATTATTGTTAATGTAAAAAATGTTAGGAACACCAACAACAATAAGAAGAAGAAGAATCCCAACAGATTATTATAATGATGCATTCTTCTTCTTCTTCTTCTTCTTCTTATTATATTATTATTATTATTAAATAATATCATGGCTGACTCTGCGCTCTGACCCCAGCTTCCTGACAGGCTGGGGTATGCAAAGAAAAGAATTTCACTGTGCTCTAATGTATATGTGACCAATAAAGACTCATTATCCTTATCATTATTATTATAATTATTATTATTATTATCCATCTATTTTCTGTACCGCTTACCTTTACAGGGTCACAGGGGAGCCTGGAGCCTATCTCAGGGAACTCAGGCAAAAGGCAGGGGACACTGTGGACAGGGTGCCAACCAATCGCAGGGCACAATCGCACCCCCATTTACACACTACGAACAATTTGGAAATGCCAATCTGCCTAAAACGCACATCTTTGGTCTGGGGGAGGAAACTGGAGTACCCGGAGGAAACCCCCAAAACACAGGGAGAACATGCAGACTCCACTCACACAGGGCAAAGGCGGGATTCAAACCCCAAACCCAGGAGGTGTGAGGCCACAGTATAATAATAATAATAATAATAATAATAATAATAATTATTATTATTATTATTATTATTATTATTTAATATTATTTAGTAATAAAAACTTTTAGTTTAATATGTTTAATTTTTTACTATTATTATTATATGTAGATTTTATATGATATTACAATTTTATATAATTGTATTGCTGTTTCATAAATACCCTCTCTGTTTTATATAGGCCTATATAAAATGCTTTTCACGATTTGGATTTTATTATATATTTATATAATAATAATAATAATAATAATAATAATAATAATAATAATAGTAGTAGTAGTAGTAGTAGTAGTAGTAGTAGTTTCCACAGGGGGATCAATTGGTGATCTGTAATTACATTAATAACAAATACTTTATTTATTTATTTTATTTTTTACTACTAATAAAATACATTATTATGAATAACATGAAGGAGCTAGAGCAGTGTAGAACAGTAGAGCTGAGTGTACCTGTCTCCCCCAGTCTTGCACACACCTGGGTGGAGTTTGAGAGCAGTGGGCAGGACTCAGTCCGACACAAACTCCTGAGAATCTCTCCAGTACTGAGGAATTCTTCTGCTGTTTTCCCAAACGGAAGTCATGCAGCATGCCATTTTGATCTTTCGGAATCAGACCACAGCAGTTAACAAGGCCTAGGAGAACCGTGTTCATCCGCAGTTTACAGGATTAAAGCCGTTGGCCGCTTTATTGGGGTAGGTAAAGCGGCGTGATTTTCTCTTCGGGGCTTTTTAATTGTGCTGCGCATGCGCATTAAGTCAACCTGCATGTTAGAAGTGGGTATCTGGAACTAGGGGGGGGTTTAAGACTCGACATCTGGGTAGAGAAAGTATTTTAATGTAATAGTCCAAACAAAATGACGGGGTTTTTAAAAATATATATTTTATACACCACAGGCGAGATATGAAGTGTGTGTGTTGTGAGTTAGTTACACAAACACAAGAGGCAACAGTTCTGAGTGAAAAAGTGAAGCTGCTGCTGTTATCACCGTTGAACAAACAGCGCCCAGTAAACAGAAATGCTCCGACATTCCATTGACTCTCTCTCTCTGCTTCTTCTTCTTCTTCTTCTTCTTCTTCTTTGAAGTGTGTTTGTGTGTGTGCGCGCGTGCACCGCCGTTCATGCAACCTTAATGAGAATCAGATGTTGGCAGATCTCAAGCATCCAAAAATGGTCGGATTGCATACTGTAAAAGTAGAATATAATAATAATAATAATAATAATAATAAATGCCTGAGCTTAGTTTACCTGGCTGCACACACAAATACTTGCTTAACTACTACCTCTGTTAAAACAAGTAAGAACATGTTGTGACCTCTGATACACTTTACTGAATGTCAGTGAAGTTTGGAAATTGATGGGCTATGATATGAAAGACTCCAAACCAGGGTTATCTGGTGTTTTGGGGCATCTACATCAGATTATCACAACCATAGTATGTAAACTGGGTCATTTTGGATTTTTCTGGAACTGAGCACAACAGTAATGACTGGCAGTTGTTGTAATAGAAATGTACAGTATGGTATGAATTAGTGAGGCTGCAGCTGATTTCTTTCTAGCCCAAATGGTAGATTCATGCAGGCACGCATCAGTGACGGTTGTATCAGGCGAGTGAGATTGGTTCTCCGTTTGTGCTGATACTTTTCACACCAGCACTGATTGAGAAAGAACGGATGAAATGTAGTCACTGTAATGCCTTCGGAGGAGAAACTAAAAATAGATGTCCTACGCTAAGCACACATTGTTCAGTCAAAGTACAAATTATAGAAAAAGCACAGACGACAGAACTCTTGGGATAAAAAAAAAGTGCTTATATTAGGACTAAATGTTATTCTGGTATTGGTTGTGATTGCTCTAAACGTTTATACAGCCCATGGGTTCCTTCACTTCAGTCTCATCAATGCATGCTGAGCTTCTCTCCATTCTACAAGATTGTATTTCTGTCTCGCTTGTCACACCTGTGATTAAATATAGATGTTTGACAAATGCTACCAAAGGCTAATGATGGAAGCATGATGTGTGTTTATTTTATTTAATTTTTTTAGTTTCAAAAACCAAATGACACAACTCAACTCAATTAGTAAGGAATAAAACATGACAGGTTTATATTTATTTTCTATAACAGCAGGCCCTATGATTTGTTTTGTGGCCAGCACTATTGTCAGAGCTGCTATTCAATCAAGACCATATAACCAACACGTATAATTTTATCATTCCAGTTATCCAGTTATTCCGTCAGTTTGCAGTGATTTGCTCTTGCTTTACCCCTTTACACCAACCATTTTTGTAATTATTTATATGCCTGATTTAGTTAGTCAAGCCTCCACTACAGGAGCATCGAAACTGGAGAGTCTGGTAGTAATTTAATGGCAATAAAACATTTAAAGGTTTAAAAGGCCGCCCTCTTGTCATCTATGTCAAGAAACACTTACTGTACATTTATCTAATGTAATGTGCGTCTTCCAAATTTCAGTATTTTTGCCAGTAGTGTATAACCCGTGCTTTGTGGCAGTCTGTAAGTCTATTATAGTCTTACACTTTACCTCTGCTCTTGCTTTCCTAGTGTCCTACTGTCTTCTATCGTTCCTAATCTCCTTGTGTTCTAGACTCCTAGTTTCCCACTGCCCTAATGCCCTTGTTTTCCAGCAATCATATTTCTTAGTTTCCTAGTGTCGCTAATTTCCTGTCTCCCCTCGCCCTTCTTTTATCTCCTTATTTCCATAACTCGTAGTTCCCCAGTCTTGACCACATTCTCTCTACATGAGGTAGTGCTAACGTGTTTAGACTCCCACAGTAAATAAAAATCTAACCCTAAATCTATCTTAAATCTCACGCTTTATTGAATGCGCTGCTTTTTGAGAAATATATAACAACATTTTTTTTTTTCGCCCATACCCAGTTGGATCAGGGCTTCAACACTGCTTTACTTAATATCCGGCTTTCAAAATCTGGGATCTAGGAAGATCCAGCTCTGTTTTTGTGCACTATGAACCTTTTCCCTAGAACAGGAGTATCGGATCCAGACCTAAAGGCTGCAGCACTGCAATTAAGAATTGATTCAGCTCCTGAATTTGACACTCCAGTGTTAGAAGTTGTAAAGTGATTGTCTAGTGGGATTATATGTGTCGCACCTTAGGAAAACCCTTCATATGATCAAAATTTTGACAATTGCTATTATACACCAATCAGCCATAACATTACCATGGACCATGGAGCAATGTCCATGTCAGCAAATGTCAGCTTTGCTGTGTGAAACGTGCTATATAAATAAATTTTACTTACTAATTTTACTAATGGAAGAAAGTGGCCTGGTCTGATGAATCATCTTTTCTTTTACATCATGTGGAAGGCCGGGTTTGTGTTCATCAATTACCTGAGGAAGAGATGGCACCAGGATGCACTATGGGAAGAAGGCAAAGCGGTGGAGGCATTGTGATGCTCTGGGAAATGTTCTGCTCGGAAAATTTCGTTCCTGGCATTCATGTAGATGTTACTTTGACACGTACCACCTATCTATACATTGTTACAGACCAAGTACGCCCCTTCACAGCGACTGTATTCCTTAATAGCAGTGGCCTCTTTCAGCAGGATAATGCACCCTGCTACACTACAAAAAGTGTTCTGGAACGGTTTGAGGAACATGACAAAGAATTCAATTTATTGACACGGCCTTCAAATTCCCCAGATCTCATTCCAGTCGGACATCTGTGGGATGTGCTGAACAAACAGGTCTTATCTTTGGAGGCCCCACCTCTTACAGGACTTAAAATATTTGCTGCTAACGTCTTGGTGCCAGATACCACAGCACACCTTCAGAGGTCTTGTGGAGTCTATGCGTTGATGGGTCATTGTTGTTTTGGTGGCACAAGGGGGACTTACCCAAAGTGCCGGTGGTTTTAATTTTCTGGACGATCAGTTTATATTTAGAGTTTATTAAAACAGACATGTCTCTGAAAAGGCAGAAAATCTCATTTCTTTGTCCTTTTTTGGCTGTTTTTCCAGAATTCGCTCACACCGACATCCAATCTGTTTTTCTTTGCCTCCTGACATACCGTATGTCCGTCTAGTCCATAGGCTGACGTCACACAGCGTGCAATGGAAAAAAATGAGAATAAACAGAACATTATTAGAAACTTTAGATGAACAGTTTGAGATATCTTGCTTCAGTGAAACACAGATTCATTTTACATTGGCAGCATCTCTCACAGTAGGTCCTGCTGCAAGACCAATCAAAGTTTTATAATAATGCGCTCATACTAATACATTACCGTTTCCATAGTACCAGCCTGCACCGTCGATGGATGCTCCATATAATCTAAGACTAAGTAAAAATAATAAACTTTTTATCTAACAAGGATAAATAGTGTAATTGTTGATATGATGAAGCTTTCTGTAAGGAAATTTAACATTTATGGACGGAGTCTCCAGTGTCAGTGCTTTGTAACAGTTAAGCGTAAAGCTGTTCCTGTAAGTCGTCCGGCAAGAGTAAAGACGTCAGGACCGAGAACATCTCAGGAAGCACTTCTTTTGCTTTATTAACTTCAGGAGAGAGGAAAAAAAAGAGAGTTTGGTGAAGGAACAACTGTTTATAGGTACCATAACGTATGTGATAACTGGAAATAGCTTGTTTTGCAGACATTCCACAATATTAAATGTAATTATAAATGAATAAAATGTGGTGATTTAAAAAAAATAAAATAACTAGAAAGTTGTAATATTTGGGAAAGTCCTGTTCTATAATAGGAATAAAATACTGCTGTTATCGAAAAATAATCACTGTCAGGGTGGTTGCAGTAACTATTCTTCATGTCACACATTTTTCTATAATAGCACACCTCATTGGTTTGAGAAGCGTATTTACATTGCGTAAATTTAGGTGGACCGCAAAAAAACTTGTGCATTTGTGTTGAATCGGCGCTGAGCCGTGTTCTTACTTCTTGCTATAACTTTTCTTCAATGGTGTATGTTTTTGAGAATTATAAGCTGAACTTTGCATGCAGTCTGTAATAGTAAGAGTTTAATGAGCTAAGTTGTTGTTATGCATGAAGGCATGAAGTAATAGGAAGAAAAATCTACAGGATGTACAACAAAATTACCAAGGTGATTTGCATGCACATTTCTGGATAACAGAGTAGGTTGTTTTTTTTTGTTTTTTTTTTTTAAACACAACAGAACAGGTTAGGAGTATATTTGCTACCTGTAATCTGTCAACAAAGATATCTGAACGTTGCAACAAGCCAAAATTGGCATCAAGCCTAAACCTATGAGATCCAGCTGAGCGACATTGCTGTGTTGTTTGTTTGCCTGCTCAGACATGCTTCCAATGATGATCATGTTTGATCCTATAATCCAATAATTATTCTTTGATTTCACATACACACACGTATATTGTATATACTCTGGCACCAGAGTTGAGGTCAAAAATTCTATAATTATATCTGAACCAACTGATTCACCTTTCACTTAAATAAAGTCAAATATAATTTTTATAGTAGGTTTTTTTTTCATCTTCTTCCAATTACAGGTTGTAAAGTCACTCTAAACTTTATAAAGTGTTGTTTTTTTTTTAATTCAATACTTTTTGCGGCACTTCATTTTAGTCCACAGACTGATCAAAGTTTAAACATCATATGTCACTGTAGTGCTTTTGCCACTTTATTTCAAGAAACAATGAGATGAAATTCTTGCTGGAAAACCTGAGTTACTACTGAACAGGAGAGCGTTATTGTGTCTTAAGATGTAAGAGCCAATCAATAGAGGATGTGCTTGGCGACACTTTCCCGCCAGAACACGCCCCCTCAGCCAGACTGAGCGGCAAATCATCCAGCAAAATGGCTGGTTTTAACAGGGGAAGCTGCGAAAACACAAGTATAATCAACAATTATCATCTTAAATTAAAGGCAGTTGGACTCGACAGTGACTCTTACAACTTGCCCAAGAACCTGTGGTCCATGGACATCAGCATGTGGCCAGAAATCGGTTTTCTTGACATTTATTTGCACCTGATTTCGACACCGGGGAAATACACTAAGCAAAGCCTGAAGGCGTACAAAAGCCTTGACGCTTGGTCCTACTTCAAGTCGGGATTTGTTGGAGAAATTAAAGTGATGAGAACAACAATAAACATTCTGGTTATATGTGGACAGATATGGACAAATTTTTATTTTATTCTATAATTTTATCTGGTAAACCATAAGCTAGCTTGTTTGTAGCGAACACTGCTTCCACTTACTAACTTTACATATTTGTGAAGGTAAAACACGGTCAGAGAATGAATGAGCCCCTGTTATTTATCAGTGGAAACAGTCAGCGTTTAAAAGGAAATGTGTAGCAAATGATTCATCTTTGTACGACATGAACACCACATGCCAAAAGAACTCACACTTACACTGACTGCCCGACTTAGTCAAAAAGGACTGAATGGTTTTTTGGCACTCTGTAAAAAGATAGCACCATACCCTATCATGGATTATTCCTTACATAATTTAGATTGTAATTTGCGCATGCAGATCTGTTATACAGTTGATACAGCTGGGAAATAGAAGTGGCATTCCACCTGTAATTGTTTTCTTTCTTTGTATCATTTCCTCACTTCCTCAGAGGGAGGAGCTAAGAACAAGCAGGGGAAGTGAGGAAAGGAAATATGAGGCACCCATAGAATCTAGACTTTATTATTATTATTATTATTATTAGGATCAAAATTTAGCTGCTTTGATGAGTAACAAATGATTTTTTGAGGAGTGAATGATAAATTGCTTCACCCTCAAAAATTCCTTAAGTTAAAAGTTCTAACCTGTCAGTTTCTAAAGAATTACCTATCCCTGTTTGGTAACTCGAAACTAAGAAAGTGGGTGTGCCGGGCTCTTTGGTGTAGTTCTATTGCTCAAACCTCTTGGTATTGCTTACAGCATTGTGTGTCAGTCCAGCTGATGTGTTGAAAGGCACTGTATTTTCCCTGCAGAACTTCACATAATCCAGTCTTTTGTCTATTTAAACTCCAGTGTTACGATTAAACCTTCTAAGGAAAGTAGCATGTGCATGTGTCTTTTTTTTCCTGCCTTCAGTTAGTCTTGTATGCAAATTTCTTGGCCCTCCTGGAAGCCTTGACATGGTGCCCAGATGTTATGCAGAAGGTGTGGTCTATTTGGACTGTTTTTGTTTTTCAGGCAGACGTGAAATAAAATATCCAGAAATTCAATGGATAGCTGTCATCATATTCTAGCTGGTTCTCTTTCTAAGGAATTGGGTCAGAAATACTTTACACTTTGTTTTACATTTTGAAGATGTTATGATCCCATGCCAACCCACAAACATCCAGGTCTGTAAATGAATGGCTAGTTTCACATTCAGTCATAACTGTGAAGTTTTGTCATTGTGTAGACACGCAAATAGTTTGACATCGACATGATCCTGAGCAGTTAGTACTTTTAAAAAAAATTGGACAGAATTCTATGGATTTCACACAATAGGTGTGCTAACATACTAAAGGTAAGACTGCCTTCTGTATAGCACAGAGACTACTCAGATACTCATCATGGATTGTGCATTGTATTTTGCATGTGTTAAGTTGTGGGGTGTTGAGGGCTTCCTGCCCAGGGACCTAGGATTTACTAATCTACCGTTTGATCCAGTTAGCTGAGAACTACGGTTGTAAATTTTCCGTCAGTAAATGTGTCCAAGTGTGTGCAGATCTGCCAGGCATCCATCTATCCATCCATTTTCCGTACTGCATATCCTACACAGGGGAGCCTGGAGCCTATCACAGGGAACTCTCTGCACAAGGTGGGGGACACCCTGGATGGGCTGCCAACCCATCACAGGGCATAATCGCACACATATTTACACACCACCGGTAATTTGGAAATGCCAATCAGACTACAAGGCGTGTCTTTGGACTTGGGGAGGAAGCCGGAGTATCCGGAGGAAACAGGGAGAACATGCAAACTCCCTGCACACGGGGCAGAGGTGGGATTCGAACCCCCAACCCCGGAGGTGTGAGGCTTATACATGCATAAAAATTTTAACAGTTTTGTTTTCCAGTGTTCACTTTAGGTTACTTGCAATATCATGTGGCATTCCTCAGCCAAACGGGTACAAAAAGGAGACTGCTCCAAACCCAGAGATACAACATATCAAATGTGGTGTTTGTCGTTGGGTTTTTTAAAGAATTTATTAGCAAAAGTTACTTTATTGTTAACACCGAACTATTAATAATGAGATACCTACAAGGTTTATAGGCACCTGTATGATTTTGGAACTGCTTACAGGTTGATTTTGTCTATGTGAGAGATTGGGTTTACTTTTTGTGAATTTTCCTTCTGTAAGTTTGGGTCCGTATAGGAGGGATTTGGGGTTGGAGTTTGGTTTATATGGAAGATTGAGTCCATGTGTTCTTTTGGTTTGTGGGCTTGGTTGATTTTGGCTCTTGTGGTCTGTATGCGAGTTTTGGTCCATGTGTCCGTTTGGCATGAGGTTTGCAAGTGTGCAAGCTTGTATTTTTGGGTCCAGGCTTACAACCATACTGCACGGCACAGTGGCAATAGAAATTCAAGCAGAAATTTTGTAAAAATTGTAAGTTTGGGTCCTTGTGCAGGTTTGTGAGGTTGGGTCATATTTGACTTTGGGTCACTGTGCAAATTTGACTTAATGTTCAGAGCCATAGGAAAGACTTTAAACATCCCTGTCAGTACAATTGGTTGAATAATATGCAGGTGGAAAGCTCATGGAACCATAAGTAACTGTCCTTGAACAGATTTCACAACACGCTCTCAGACTAATGAGAAGGAAGTTAAGAGAGAAGCCAACAGTCTCTCGAAAAGAGTTGCAGGACAACCTAAAAGCAACAGGAACAGCAATCACACAGAACATGCTTCACTGTAAATGGTATTGGGGCATTATATGTCATTGAAGGAAACATGAATGGAGAAATGTATCTGGACATATTAGTGGAGAATTTAATCGTATCAGCCAAGAAAATTAATCTGTGGAGAAATATGGACGACTCAACAAGACAACGAGCCCAAACTTACAGCCAAAATAACTCAAGACTGGTTTCTACAAAAGAAGGTGAAGGTGCTTGCATGGCCTACCCAATCTCCTGACTTTATTTATGAGGGATTGTGAAATTGCGAGTCCATCAGAGGAACCGTGTAAGTGAAACCTTGTGAAGACGACTTGCTGAGAGCAATGGGCCAAAGTTGAGCCACTTGAAGTGGATAGCTGCACTTGAAGTATATTAAATAACCAAAACAAAAGTGCCCGAATACTTCTTTTCCCTCACTGTATGTGTGCCGTATGTGCAAGTTTGTTTTTGTTCTTGTGAGTTTGCTTTGGCTCAGAGTTTAGGTCTACAAGTTTGCATGTTTGATTTGTTCAACCTCACATGAGCTTGTTTCTTTGTTTGTACAGTGTACGTTTTGTTTTGTGTACGAGTATGTGTTAATCTGTACCTACCTCCCATGTAAGTCTGTATGTGTTTATTCCAATATGCCCTTATTAGTAGCGATGTTTGTTTTGGGTGGTTGCTCAGTGTGACTGCTGAGGAATGTCTGGCACTCGGCTCGACTGAATCACAGACAGGCTCCTGAATCACATGCTGGCCAACAGAGCTTGGAGTGGACTTGGCGTGATGCCATGGAAAGCCACCAGCTATAGAAATGCCAGACATTATGTCCTATCTGATTACTAATGCTGTTGATTTAAGATGTATTTCACTAGCTTAGTATTTTTTTTAACAAACAGATGGTGAAAACATTTCATTGAAACCAGTTGCACCTGCTAACCAAGTTCATTTCCTGTGAGACTTTGTCAGTAAATGATTACAGGTTAGAGTGTTTGTGTGAGCTGATGCTGTCAGTCTGTTGAAGTGGTGCGTCTACAAATAAAGGTTCTTTTGAGCTTGTAATATTAATGTTAATATTAGACCTGCTTCAGATTCTCTTTTCAATTTATACTCAATATTATGACACCCTTCAGTGCTGGACAAATCATAAATGTAATATTCCCCATGTGCTGCCCAGTGTCATGTTTATTTTTTATTTTTTTTTACTCGGAATCTGCAATGAAATGTGCTAATGGGTGTGCAGGAGACGGTTTTAATGCGCCAGATGTTATTTTTGGCTTGTTTTGACAGGGTTTCTATATTCGTGTTCCTGTTTTGTGAAAATTTCGTCTCTCATCTAAGCTTGCCATGTTAAAAAAAAAAACACACACACATTCTACCGTCAACTAGCTTGCTCCATGGATGATGGTGTGTGGTGGGATTCAGAACAAGTAGTTTGCACAACTTTTAGAGCAAAACGGTGCATCATTGCTTCAAACCAACTGATAACCCGCCTTTCAAAAGCCCCCCCCAACCGCCCATTATTTGGTTTCCAAATTATCCATAGTGTGTGAATGGTGTGCAAATCTGTGTGTGATTGTGCCCTGCGATGGATTGGCACACCGTCCAGGGTGTCCCCTGCCTTGTGCCATGAGTTCCCTGGGATAGGCTCCAGGCTCCCCGCAACCCTGTGTAGGATAAGCAGTATGGAAACTTCTTGATGGATGGATGGATGGAATGGTTGTTGAACCTACTTAACTGCTGGGCAACTATGAATAAAATACTAATAGCCTGGACAAGAAATCTGCTTGTTTCATTTATTGATATTTCCATCCCTGCCCTTAGTTGGTATGTCTACACTCTAAAAAATACTGGGTTATTTTCTCTACCCAAACGCTGGGTTCAGCCTTTTGGGTAATTTAATTGGGTTATTTTCTCAGTCTTGGGTGGTTTGGTGTAACCCAACCTTTGGGTTATTGGCTGGGTCATTTTCACTTACAGTTGAATCAATGTACCCCCCACCCCAAGTTAGTATTGTATTTGTACAGTTAAGAATCTGACTGATTATTTCTCAGATGGAGGAATTTAAGCAGGAGTGACCACAGGAAGGTTAGGATTTAGGGAAGTCTAGTATAAGGCTACAGATACATGACTGAGTGGTGATGTAAGAAGGCCAGACCTAACTTTCCACTTTTAGTGAAGAGTAAATGCTTGCTATGGAAGCAAACATTTTCACTTTCAGGAGAAGGAATATGCTCACCTCAGCCAGATCTTGTTCAGGGGTTGATTCTGACTAACACTGACTCATACTTAACTGCTATATCTTTTGTTTCATGTCTCATATTTCACACCTTCTTCTCTTTCACAATCACTCCTTTCCTGTCATCTGTTCCCTCTCACCCAGTGATGAGTAAATGCCCTTCCTAATGTGACCCTAAACCTCTTATCTCATGTCTGGATTCAGTCACTTTGCTTGTGCCATTGTATTTCACATACACTCGTCATAAGATCAACGACACAATCCTGAAAGCAGTTTATTAATGACTTGCTGTAACATTTAAAGGTATAATATAATACTATAATAAGTGTGTGTGTGTGTGTGTGTGTGTGTGTGTGTGTGTGTGTGGAAAAATTGAGAAATAATGATTTTTGTAATTAACAATAGCAGCAGGTTTCAAACAATTAACATCATCACTTTGCTCTCCGTTAGTTTTGTTATAAGTTAACATTACTCCCATCAGTGTTCAGTAATGGCCTTTGATGAATATCTGTGCTCAGTAGAACAAATTGTCTGATTTAAATATTAACACCATTTATATATTGAGTAAACTACTTATTGCTGCATTCAGAAAATGTCTCTTTTTATTTGATTTCTGATTAATCATATATCATATTTTCTTTATTTTAAAGCCTTGTGAAATGAACTAAATAGCCAGTAAGACACTACACCACTTTTTTTATAACATAGTTTTTTTTTATCTGATTTGAATTAGATTAGTCATAAAGTAGGCTACTAATGGTACAGTGAACAATCCCTTCAGGATTTTGCAGTGGCGGAAATTAACGCAAGAACAAGCAAACTCTGCAATATTCGTAGGAGTGTGGTAATTTTGAAAAATTACCACGTTTTTTCCCAGATTTGGGCCAAGACACGTCATGTGACATCATCACAACCTGCATTCAGCCAAAACCTTCTTCGATTCGTGTGCGTTGAACATGAGTACAGCTAAGTACACCACTGCGAAAGAGCGTGCAAACAATTTTGCACGATTATAATTTCGCCAATTAAAATAGTTTTCCACAAAAAAAACCTCTCAGTGAAATCAGACTGTGGAATTCTTGATTCTGATTGGTTAGAAGGTGTCCATTACTTGTCAGTAACAGCACGGTTCAGACAGTAGTTCTGGCTGCAAGGTTCTTAATAAACCAAGCTGCCACTGTTGGGCCCTTGCGCAAGGCCTTTTACCCTATCTGCTCCAGGGGCACCGTATCATGGCAGACCCCTGTACAGACTGTGCTGTAATGTGTATATTTGACAAATGAAGGCTTCTTCTTCCATACTCCCCCCCTCCCCCCCCCCCCCCTTCAATCCTGCATTACAATTCATGTCATTCATAGGAACTTTAGAAACCTGAGTCAATGCATGAATGACAGGAAAACTTTAGCAAGTGTGTCTAACAGATGGTGTATTGTGCTACAGGTGTAGGAATGAGTGTACAGCATCATCAGCTGCTACAGGTGTTTCAGGTTGTTTGCATTTGTCTGGACTTGCAGCTCACCCACCCAGTGTATGAGCAACAACCAAGGAAGTAAAAGGCACTGATAATTAGTAGTGTAAGCACACCAGGCTGTAGCAAGGAGACCAGAGCTTCATAAATCACAGATTTTTTTTGTTGGCTATTAGAATTCTAGTGAGAAGGTGTGATTTGAGTTCAGTATGCATGATGGCTCATGTTTGTTTGTGTGTGTGTGTGTGTGTGTGTGTGTGTGTGTGTGTGTGTGTGGAGAGGAAGGATGGAGTTAAGCTCAGGGACTGAATTAGAGGCCTGTTTGAACTTGAACTGGTTTCTGTTTCTGAGGTCACAAAATGAATGGGTGCCCAGGTTGGCTTTGAGTGTACAATCATTCGCAGGGTGAGGCCGAGAGAGAGAGAGAGAGAGAGAGAGAGAGAGAGAGAGAGAAAGAAAAGGAGGAGCAGTATGCCACACTCTACACTGATTTTGCACAACAAGACAGGCCCACGGATTTATGGGATACTGGAGGAGGTCCAGCAGCACAGTGCTGAAGAGAAAACAGCTTAAACAAAGCTGAAAGTTCAGGAGTAATAAAGCATTTAATTAATCCCTCTTTCCGCCCGAAACAGACTTTTATTGTACTTCTTTTCTAAGAGTAGCCAGTGTTTTCTAACCTATTTGGTATGATCTATTCTCTTCAGGTGAAATGATTCAGCTTACATGGAGAGACTTGTGACATCTGTGACTCAGTTTTAAATAGGTAACGCTCAGTTTTACATTCACATTGGTCTTTTAGTAAGTTGTACAGTGCTTTGCACTATAATTGAAGTTGGCTTCAATTATAGTTGTGGGTCTTCTGAGCTATTGTTCTGTCAGCTTTGCATATCTGGATCCTGATATTTTTGCCCATTCGTTCAGGTAATATTGCTCACGTTATGTATTAAATGGAGACCATTGGAGAACAAGTCTTGCCACAGATTCTTAATCAGATTGAGGTCTGGGCTTAGACTGGGGCATTCTACAGGTTCTTGGTTTTGAACCACTCCATGTTTTATTCTAGGATTTGCACAGTATTTGGCACCATCCATCTTACCCTCAACTCAGTCCCTGTTTCCCGATCCCTGCTGAACTCCTAACCCAGTTTCCCATTTCCTGCTAATGAAAAGCATCCACTTAACAGGATGCTACCACCATCCTGTTTCACTGTAGGAATGGTGCCATAGGTGCACCAATGGGATTGGCACCAATGGGACACACACACACATCATCCATCTATCCATCTGTCTATCCATCTATCATAATGTATGTATGTTTTGGTAGCTGCTTGGTCTTTATGATGCTCTTTGAGTAGGAATGCTCTCTAACAAATTATTTACATTTATTCATTTAGCGGACGCTTTTATCCAACACAGTTTTTATACAAGCAGAGAGCAATACAAGTATTGTTCACATATTCCGACACCTTCCAAGAACTTGTGTATTTATATAGTGATCAAGTGACATTTTAATTGCACACAATAATAACTAACTGCATGACTCCTGATGGCAACTGGTTCCACCAAAACTAAATGATTGGTTCACAGCAATATGTATGCAATCAAAACATTTGTGATGTATTTATTTTTATTTATAAATAATTTTGCAAACTATACTGATTTTCCTTCCATGTCAATATTATGCTGTTTTGTGTAGATTCATAATGTATAATCCCAATTATGTCCATTTTAGTTCCAGGTGATAACACTACAAAAGGTGGAACAGTTCAAGGGGAGGAATACTTATGCAAGGCACTCTAGTGTACTTCCAAGTTTTAGATCAGGCTGAATTGAAGTGTTTTAATAATTTCTCATTTAATCCCCCAGGAAGTGTGTTGAATTAATCTGAAGTTGTGCAGTAACCTCCAGGAAGAGCCTGAAATCATGTCCTCCGACAACAGCTTGGGCAGCAGCATGCTGTGTGAGAAATAATCTTCTTGTCTTCTTTATTTGCCATTTAATTCTCATATGATCATCTTTTTTATTGTTTACAAACACAATGGACACATGTCCCCACAAGTGAAATGATAGTACTTTCATGCCAGAGAATTTTATGATATTCAGGGAAGAATTCATTTAATTTCAAGGCTTTGTTTTGCCATGACTTGATACTCAGCATTTAATAAGGATAGTTCCAGTTAAGAGGTTAATAGTGGCTACGTTTACATGGACAGCAGTAATCTAATTATTGACCTTACTTTGAGTAAGATAATAATGTGATTAAGGTGTTTACATGAGTCGCTTTTAGAATACTCCTTTCATGTACCCGTTTTACATGTTCTAGAACATAATTAGATTAACAGCCCGCGTCATTACGTCACCGCGAGACGTCGTCCGACGTCCCTCCAGAATTTCACGTATCAATATATAGTTCGTCTTCGTTATGGTACCGTGTACAGTTTTGGGTGTTTTTATTTAATTTTTTTACAAACGCTTTAAGTGCAGTTAATTATTTGTCATGCTGTACGTGCAAATAGACGACTGCTTGAACTGTCTATATAGTAGCCGAGATGCATGTATTTTTCCCCACTACAGGCCTATAGCAGGTAAGTACGCGGTTTGGGACGCAGCCGTGCTCTCTTGCTCTCCGTAAAACGGTTGAGCACTGCCGTGTGTGATCGTGTCCTGTCGCAAAATGCGGTGAAAACTCCCACACGACGTTAATAATGTGATTAAGGTGTGTACATGTCTGTAATACACGTCGATAATGTGAATAAAACAGGAGTACTCCACATGTCTTCGTTCAATTTGTGTTTACTTCGAGTATGACCTTAATCAGGTTAAGGTAATTAAAAATGGCTGTTTACATGGTAGTTTCTTAATCACAGTATTGTCTTAATCGGGTTAATAGTGAATTATTGTTGTCCATGTAAACGCACTGACTGTTAGTTCCAGTTAAGAGGTTAATAAGGTTAGTTCCAGTTAAGAGGTTAATAAGGTTAGTTCCAGTTAAGAGGTTAATAAGGTTAGCTCCAGTTACTTTCATGCATAAATTATTTATTCACATATCTGGATTCTTTAGATATTGTCTTTTTTTTAATCCTAAAATTGAGGATTAAATGTCTGTCAGTACACACACACAGACTGCACTTTTCCCGCGTGTTTGTTCTGCTCAGACACCTTCAAACACACTTTTGGAGAAGACTCAAGAGACCTTTTGGTGGTTTTTCCTTTTTTTTTTTTTTTATGAACTATTTTTTTATTTTAAATGAACTATTATTTTGATTCTGTCTAAATATCAAATATTAAAAATGGATTGTCCATAAGGCTAAAACTGTATACCTGAAATATATTATTTTAAAATAATAATCTTATATTATAATGTCTAAACATTTTTTAACAATCAGGTCTAAAATACTGTATGTAATGCTAAAGACAAACATGTTTTAGAAAATATAATTTCTGATTATAGTTTTTAAAATCTAAGGCATTCATTGGTGTCCAGAACAAATTGTTGTTGTTATTATTATTATTATTATTATTATTATTATTATTATTATTGAGCTTCATTTACAGTAATGCTCTCAAGTGATACAGATTTGGATCTTATTTTATATATATATATATATATATATATTTTATTATTTTTATTTTATTTTTTTTTTAAAGTCTTACTAACAGTTTACATCACATATGCCCAAACTTTTCTTTTTGAGATCCAGGGGATGGGCCACAGGCTCTCGATTAATAGCCAGTTATAAGAAACAGGCTATGATTGCGTTTAACTTAAAGTGACTAGCTTAACGGGATTTTTCTGCTGGCTGTGTGAATAGTTTTGTATAAGTAAAGATTTGACAGATTACACTCACTAGTTCTGTTCCTTCACTACTACTACTACTACTACAGCTAATACATCTGAACTCAGTTAAAAGTATTTCTTTTGCCAGCATTCCTGAATTTCCCCGTCTTCCCTGAAGTTATCGCTTCCCAAAATCTTGAAAACATTAATATGGGCCTTTTAAAAAAAAGAGGGGAAACAGGAAGCGGTGATGATAACATCCATTGTTGAAACTAGGAATTTTATTTTCAGAATCCTGCCTTTTTTTTTTTTTTTTCAAAACGGAGGTGTGCCACATGTGGTCTGTGGTGTGTGCTGTGTAGTTTGGACATGGCTTTGTGTGAATATCTCTGTTGTTTTCGCCTGTAGTCCGGTCCATCACGGATGACCTGAATGCGTCTTTGGCGACGGCGGATGAGCTGTCTCGTGAGTTTAATTCCCTCCTGCAGGATATCTCCTCTACCAACACTGGAAGCTCTACAGCACAGGTAAATCATTCTACTCATTCACATCCGACTGCTCTATTATGCTAGCTTTTTATTTTAATAAAAAATTCAACTTGACAGTATCTCGCTCAGGATTCTGTTTTTTTCATATGCAAACAAAACATATAAAAAAAAATACAGTATGGCAGTTGGGTAAAGAAAGCATGCAGTATGGCAGTTATATAAGAGTGCTCCACCATAGACATGTGTTTGTATTTAACAGCGTAATTACTGTCTGACCTCACATCCTACTGGGACTCTAAATGAGCTCTTTATTGACGTGAGATAAACCAGTTAAACGTGTAGGTAAAAAAAACCTCAGAAACAGTACAAATAGCAGTTCTTACAGTTTATTTGGTACAAAGGGCTCAAGATGTTTTCTGCACTGACTTGGGCGTTTGTATTTGTCTCAGTCATGGGCATTAGTATTGCGAAATATGGTCTTGGTTTTGACTGAATGTTGTCTTATTTTTCACATGCCACAAAGTTTGCAAAGTCATTTTAATCTCAATCTTGACCTAGCTTCAGTCCCCTTAACACTCAACCTTGAATTGATCTTGGTTAGTCCTGGTATTGGACTTGTCTTGGAATTGACGATGGTGTTTTGGACTATAGTCCAATTGGTTGGCTGTGGCTCAGGCTGGTAGAGCGGGTTGTCCACTAATCATAGGGTTGGCAGTTCGATTCCCACATGACTCCACATGCCGAAGTGTCCTTGGGCAAGACACTGAACCCCAAGTTGCTCCCGATGGCAAGTTAGCGCCTTGCATGGCAGCTCTGCTACCATTGGTGTGTGTAAATGGGTGAATGAGAGACAGTGTAAAGCGCTTTGGATAAAAGCGTAATGGATAAGTGCAGACCATTTACATATACTGTATGTATACACTGACTATCAGGTGCAGCTACTATAGATCTACTATAGATCACACTATTGGTATAAAATTACTGACTGTAGCCTGTTCGTAATTGTCCATCAGTGCAAATGGACCACCGCTGACTATATATAAAAAATATCAAATATACACAGTCTCTGAGCTGCCACCACCAGGACACTAGATACCACTCGAGAGACCCTACTTGTGGTTGGTTCACTCGGTTTCAACTATTAATTTCCCATTGTTTTTAGTCTTGTTTCCCAATAAATTTTGATGTAAATGTTGACTGCCACCAGCTACTGAAATTAGTCCAGCGACGATAGTCCTTGGATAGTACTGTGAACAACCGAGCTTAATATTATCTAGCTAGCCTACATCTGTAACCCTTTGCCTCCATGGCTTCATTCTGTGAAACACATATTTAACAAAGACCCTGCATGCTGTATTTTGCAGTATTTTTGGTCCCGGTTATCTGAATATTATTTCCGATATACAGCATTACCCAAATATGAGCCATAACTTTCCATTCACAATGGATTAAAACATTCAACATTATTAAAGTACAATAATTGACACTATTAATGATGTAGTGTTTGTGTGATCTACTCAGACTCTTAGTAGTATACAGTATACCAAAACAAAAGCTATGAATGAAAAGTTAGAACTAATTAAGCATTAGGTCTGTGGCCAGTCGTTACTGATTATTAGCAATAGTTTAACTTTTCAGTGCACTGTCCGTTGGCTGTCCGTATCGTAACTTACCGGGAAGCCAAATCGCTCCTTTAAGCCAGACCTTAAAGATTTGGGAGAATCTTCCAGCTATTGCTTGCTGATGACCATAGATCTTCCCGAGCTAATATGCTAGTATGCTAGTTTTTTTTTCCATGATTCAAGATAAAGAGGATGCTATTTTTTCAAAGGAGGGAGTGTGGCCTTGATAAGTTTAAATGTTTATTACACCTCACATAATATAAGCAGCATTTTATGCGAAATGGCCTACTTAATTATGCAGTCTGTTGAATGTATTGTTCAATAAGCAGACAGATGCACCTACCATGTTGAACTCTTCATTGTATTCTTATGCCCTTTTACGATAGAGCTCCAGCTTGAGACCACAGAATACCACCAGCTCCACTCAGTCTGGCCCCAGTACCACCAGTGTTTCCACTGCAAGTACCAGCAAAGATGCAGGTGGAAGTGTCATGAATAGAGGCACCATGTCTTTACCCCAATTCACCCCGCCCATCAGAGCTTCAGAGCCCAGCACTCGTTCATCAGACTCTTTCTTTACCAGTAGTAAGAACCTCCCGACCTCCCCAAACCAGCAGGTCTTTCAGTATGCACCAACTCAACCTCGAAACACTCGCAGTGAGCCTGTCTACTCTCGTGGAACCCAGACGCCCCCAAATCAGTCCCCACATACCCAACGCCGGGCATCGCCAAACCCTGCCAGGTCACATGAGCGGAACTTGAGTGGCTCGTTCACCTTCGCAGAACTCTCACCTGGTTTCAAATATGAGCCACAATCTGTTCATAGCATGCTTCAAGTCCCAGCCAAACCAGTGCCTTCGTATGACTCCTCCACCACTGGTCGTAGATCACCCAGGATGGACAGAGCTCCTTCTCCCGGACCTTTCAGCCAATCGGTAGCGAGCACGTTGCCACGCAATTTCAGCACATTTAAAACTACAGGTAGGTGGAAGGAAAACTGTACAGTATGGCAATCGGATGTTTAAAGTCACCCATTTTTTGATCATGTAGAATAATACATTGCTTGAAATGTCATAAGACCAAGGTAGACGATTTTTTCCCCTTGTAAGAGAGTAATATAACAGAAGACATGTTTTATGATCTCACAGCTCAACATATGTTTTATGATGCAATAACACTTTGCTGCCATGGAGGTTAACATTAACATGGATCTTATAATGAGTTAATTCTCTCAAAATGCAATTACGGTTTATGGTGACCTATGAGACCGCAGAATGAAATTCAAGAAATCATCAGAGTGATTACGGCAAAACAGTAACAAATGCTACATCATTCTCGATCGCACCCATAGTGTAGCTCCACCCAGGTCAAATGTGAAGCACGAAGCAAGCAGGTTTTCTGTCAGAATTCCAGTCCAATGTTCAAAGCCCTTTATTGCTAATGGAGGTGTGTGTTTAGTGTTTGTGTGTGTGTGTGTGTGTGTGTAGTGTGAGTCATCATGCTTTTCTGAAGGCAGCATTGTGGAAAAGTGTCAAAAGTGTGTGTGAGTTTTTGTGTCCTTAATCTCTCTCTCTATAGTCCTGCTTTAAATTCACTCTCACTATCGTTGTCATGCAGATGAGGGTGTATCGAGGCAGAGCACCCCGGCAAAATGGAACGAGACAGACCTGGATGTTTCATATGAAAGAAAACCACACCACACAAGTGACAGTGAGTCTACACCGCAGATAAGAACCAAATCTCCTATCCGTGATCTGGAGCATATCTTTTTAACCTTTTTAAACTAAGCCTATGATAAGCAGCAGGTATGGAATAGCAGAGTGCACACTTATTCTGATCTTCTCACATTCCAGAGAATGAGTGGATCAGACCATCTATCCCCAACAGCAACTGGAGGGAGTCCAACTTGGACTCACCCACTTTACCTCGAAAGGTGTGTGCGTATGTATGTGTGCATGTCTGGTAGAGTAGCCTTTTCCAGATTAGCAACATAGTGCCCTGCCCTACAATTTTCCCATAAGTGGAGATCAACTTATTTATTGTAAGTTGTCGTGTTTGTATGTGTGCTTAATTTTAATCTCCTCGTCTTAATAGTGACAGAGCGTACTTACAATATGATGTCAAACACAAGACCCGAGGGCCAAATCTGACCCTAAGCCTCATTAAATAACAAAACCTCAAAACTATCTATGCTGCCATTTTGGCCAGGACTCCCTGGAAGACCAGCTCCACATTTTCCCACGATCTAGAATTCACAACAGCTCTATCATACAGCTTGTGAACTCAGCCAACAATGAGCAGTAGCCCTTTTTTCTGCTTCTTAAAATATCTGACAGGAGGTTACCATAAACCGCCGTATTTACAGTATGTGCACTCCAGTTTATTATAGCGGTTGGCTTGACCGTGGTCTGAAACACAGGTTAAAATCGACTACTGTGTGCTGTGCGTGATGTAAGTCACGAAAGAGGCGTAACCAGAAACTAATTTCTGTGGGGTGAGTAAATATGCTAAAGAAAATCACGATTGTTTCCCTGATCTGTGGCGGTTAATTTGTGGAGCGTGATTCATTTCAGGTGACTCAGATGTCAGACAGCAGTAGGGGCGGTGATAACATGACTTTGTTATTTAATCAATTATAGCACAATCTACCATCAAACGATCTTTCTATATTAATAACGTTGCCATAAAATACCTTTATGGCTGTTCCACTGGGGGAAAAAAAAGCTTAAAATAACTTGAATAATATGGGAAAATTACACCTATATTATAAACCCCGATCTACTTTTCTTTTGCAGTTCCAGCAGGCTACTTCATCGGTTCTCACCTCCATATCGCTAGGCTTATAGTGTAGCTCTCCGGCTAGTAGGTTTGAAGCAGGAAATGCATCACCCCAATTGGCTAATTCTATAATTGTCTGTTATAGAACAGAAAAAAAATGTGGTGATTAGGATTAGCCTTAATAGATTTAGAGATAAGCTTGAGTTAACTAGCGTGAAACATCCATCCATCCATCCATCCATCCATTTTCCGTACTGCTTATCCTACAGAGGGTCGCAGGGGAGCCTGGAGCCTACCCCAGGGAACACGAGGCACAAGGTTGGGGGACAATCGCAAAGACATTCATACACCAATTCACACACTATGGACAATTTTGAAATGCCAATCAGCCTACAGCGCATGTCTTTGAACTGGAGGAGTAATTTTGCACCAGACCATCGACGCGAAATACTGGAAGTCTATCTAACTCAAATATATGCCCAGATCCTATTATATTTCCATCAAACATCCATGTGAACTTGCCAGAAAGGTTCACAAGGCATCTGGTTGGGATAGAGGTGTGCATCAAGACAGGGGACGCAATAAAAACATCACATGAGCAGAATGTTTTTCCTTTCATACTGGCGTGATCAAGCAGTCAGATATGAAGCTTATGGGACAAAGGACGACCTCTGAGATGCACAGATTTAGTGTTCATTCATTCATCTTTAGTTTAAATTCAAATGAAATTAGTTTAAATTCATTATTATTTCTTTAATGTTCATGGTGTATCATTGAAGCATCTTTCCAACCCTTTCCATGTTCTTCGAAACATTCTGTCTGCAGGACCTTCTGCCCCGTCATCTTCCATCAGCCGATGGCTCCTTGCCCAGGAACACCCGTATCTCTGTGCCCCCTGATGGTGCTTCATCCACCCAGTCACCTTTTAATCCTCAGCCAATCATCTCCCGCGTGTCCATCCCTCCTGCAGCACCCAGGCTCCGTCCGAGTAGACCCATCCCCCTGTCTGTCATCATGAGGCTCCAGAACCCATACTATACAGCAGCAACCAGATATCCACGTGGCACTGAGAGCGAGCGAGATCTCAGCATGACATGCCAGCCTTTGTCTATGCCCAGAGAGTTGCTTTGCCACTTTCAGCCTATCCCTCAAGAGCAGAGACCTCCAGTCTATTATGCAGAAGGTACTAAATAGAGTTCCTAGCTATTCTGTGCAGAAATACTATGAGTTGGAAGTGGGATTCTTGTTTTTTTTTTTATTATTCACGTGTTTTCCTGGAAAGTGTGAATTTGCACATTTCCATTACATTACTAATGGATAATGCTAGTCTATACCCAGATATGGCTTGGCTGAGGTGGAAAAATTTGCTTGTAATGAAAACCTGAAGGGAAACATTTCCTGAAGATAATGTAAGTAGTAAAATATGGTTATTGTAGTAATTTTTGTGTATGGGTTTCTTTGTCAGCCCCCAAGTCAACCTATGTGGAGCTTACAAAACCAAACTCGATAAATAAGCCGGCCCCCTTGCCCGAGCAAAGTAAAGAGCCCAAAGTTGAGGCTAACACTGATGATCCTGAGGTGGATTCGGCTCCTCGGCCCCTAAGCCCCACGCGCTTGCAGCCAGTGGTGGCCCCGGAGGCTCCTGGGGTCCCTGATATGGACGTGTTGCTCCAGATCCGAGCTGAGTTCCCCCGTGCTCTGAAGAAACGTGGCTCCATTAGTGCCGACCATTCGCAGAGCATGAAGATGATGCCCCTTCGTCCCAACCAGTACAAGCAGGTGATGAAAAAAATATTCGGCAGGAAAGGACCCCAAACAAAGGTCGAGACAGGGAGCGAGAGCAGCTCCTCAGATGGAGAGGAGATCTCACCATCCATACCTTCTCCACCTTCAACGATCCCAAACATGGCTATGCCAGCCCAGCAGAAGGTGAGGGGAGACGCTTAACTTCAAAACGTAGCGATATTTTTTGAACTCAAAAAGCATTATATTAAACCTATTCAAATCAAGTGACCATTCAGTTAGGCTTAGGACCTGTAATAATTCAATAACTATAAAAGCTAGAGTAGTGTTAATTGAAGGAAGCTATGATCACAAGAAGATTTCTGAATCAGGAGTATTTAACCATTTATGTGTTGCGCACATGTGTGTGTCTCAGGGTCTTCAGTCAATCCTGCGGAAGCCTAAAGGCAGTAGCGTAAAGGGGCCCCGTGCCCGTCTCAGTCCTCTGGTGCTGCTGCTGGACGGTGCTCTGGTTGGGGAGCTGGACACGGTGCAGAGAGCCGTACAGGTCAGCAAGCCCCCAACACACCACACCACACTGACTCACCACACATTGCATAAAACCTGTGTCACATAATGTCACCTATGTCATTTATATGTATTAAATGTATCTTTTTTCACTAGATGACTGACCCGAGCCAGCCAAATGATGAGGGCATCACCGCCCTTCATAATGCTATCTGTGGTGGGCATTATGCTGTAGTGGAGTTCCTCATACACATTGGTGCCAATGTCAGCGCTCCAGACAGCCACGGCTGGTTAGTTTCACACCTTCCCTCATTTGTGTATGTGTGGTTTATGTGTGTATCACAGGTTTGTATGTAGACTGAATTTGCACCATGTGCGTGTAAAACAAATGTAAACAAATACATTGTTTGGAATGAATGGATAATGTGCACTGTGCTGTAATGTATATGTGACAAATAAAGGCTTCTTTTTCTTCTTCTTCTTCTAATGTGGAAAATGCAAATTGGAGGTGCACTATTGTGTTTTTTTAATTTTGTTTTTGTTTGTTTGTTTTTTTAAGAAAGTTTTCCAGAAAGATAGATCGGGCATCCTGTTTAAATTAGATGTGTTATGAGACAAATACATAGCTTTAAACATTCATTCATTCATCCTTAGTAACTGCCTGGTAATGGTCACAGTGGTTTCAATTAGGCTACTGGTTTGTTTATATATTGGGACGTTTCCAGGGGTGGAGTGATAGGGTTCATATTTAATATTTAATCCGATTTTGACCACGCCTCTTCACATTTAAATTACGATACAGATATTGGCAATGCGTTACACCCGTAATGTGTATCTGAACTCTGAATGTGTGTGTGTGTGTGTGTGTGTGTTTGTAGGACACCCCTGCACTGCGCTGCCTCCTGTAACGACCGGGCCCTGTGTGAGTTTCTGGTGCGTAACGGTGCAGCCGTCATGGCGGTGACGGAGAGCG
The DNA here is from genome assembly GCF_023375685.1 of Ictalurus furcatus. Taxonomy (NCBI): domain Eukaryota; kingdom Metazoa; phylum Chordata; class Actinopteri; order Siluriformes; family Ictaluridae; genus Ictalurus; species Ictalurus furcatus. Next base: position 6,188,908 of record NC_071258.1, read on the forward strand.
ACGGCGCCACGGCGGTGCAGAAGTGTGACCCGTATGCTGTGGGTTACGAAGAGTGTGAGAGCTTCCTTAGAGGTCAGGATGACATCATCAGTTACATGACACATGACCACAACCTTCATGTACATCTTAAAGACAGAAATGCAACACAAATTTTTTAACAAACAGAACCAAAGACTTGTGTATTTGTACTGTATATGGGACTCTACATGAGTGTTTTCTTAAGAGGATGTGAGGGTAAATCATGTAATCGTATACATAAAAGACTCTGAGACGGTGCTACTATCAATTTTAAGACACGGTATAGCTAGATGCTCCTAATTAGAGCGATAAAGACTTTATCTCCGATGTTTCCAATTCGATCTATAGTTTCCGATAAACAACTCGCATGCGTTTTCTCATCTCACTTGTATTTATTTATGGCTTAGATTCTCTAATTGTGCACTATTTAAAATGAGTGCATTGCTTGACGTGTAACCAAAATTTAATACAAGGTGCATACATTATATAGCAGTATATAGTGAAAGCATTACATGTTTCAGTGGGAAATACCTGTAGAAATAGTAATACAGGTGTATATTTGTGTGTGTGTGTGTCATGTCAGGAGTGGAGGAGGCCATGGGTGTGGAGAACAGCGGTGTGCTGTATGCTCTGTGGACTTACCCGGCCCAGGCGCCTGATGAGCTGAGCTTCAAGGAGGGAGACATGGTGACCATCCTGCAGAAACCCGAGGGGTTGGATTGGTGGTGGGCTTCACTCTGCGGGCGAGAGGGCTTGGTCCCAAATAACTATTTTGGGGTAAGAGAACATATGGTTAATATTAGGAATAGTATCATATGTACAGTACTGTTCAAACATGGATCATACAAGTTAATTATTAATAATACTAGATCTACGAAGTAGCTGATTTATTCATTCATTTGGACTATAATATAATAAAATATACAAATATGGATTGTACAGTTAATTAGTGATGAGGCTATATTTCACAAATATAGATCATACAATAAATTTGTATCATTTACTGCATCTAATGTGGAAAGAGATGCAGTATGTAGTTAAATAATACTATATTATGCCGATTTAGTTGGCATAATGTTACTATTATGTTAAAGCACAACAGGACATGCTGTTAGAAAAATAATCAACAAGGGAGGGGTATGATGATAATTAAAGAAAGACACGTCATCATTTTTAAACGTCTGTAGTTATTTTTAACATTGTAGAACGTCTGTGAACTGTCGTTCCCTCGTCAGCTTCTTTTTTTTTTTTCCCTGTCAATTGATTTCAAAATAATAATAATTGCAGCTTGTCACGTTCCTGAGAAACCAGAAAACCCTCAATCCTGAAGACTTTCTCATGTCAGAAAAGTTCCAGCTTTAAATCTGACTCCTACAAAGCACTGACACTGGAGACTCCTTCCATAATTGTTAAATAAATGAAAATAAAAGAAAACTTCTCCTTATCAAAGGTTATACACATTTAAATAAATAAATAAATAAATAAAAATTGGTGGATTTTAAAATATGGAGCGTCCACCGTACAAGTCAGTGTGTAAGCTGTTACTATAGAAACAATAACGTATTAGAATATAATTTTATCATATAAACCTTACAGTTGTTACTGCTGTCAGAGCTGCTGTTATAGAAAATGAATCATTTATCAGCAGTGATGTTATATCAGTAGTAATAATTAATCGACTATACTGTACAAAGATAGACAATACATTTCCTTAGCAATATACATACATATATATGAGTGTATATAGTGTATAATCATAAAGATGACAGCGTATACATTCTCTCACCATGCAAAGATCTCCTGTTTGACTGGCAAATTCATCAGCCACGTGTATTAAACCAGTGTATCTACTGTGCAATGAAGGAATGGGATAGGTCTCTGACACCACCTGAATAACCCAGATATTTTCCTGTCTGGCTTCTTGTTAGTGAAGCTGAATATATAGTTGAGGTCATAAGTTTACATACCTGGATGATCAACGACTGTTTTTATGTTTTGTGATAGTTCTTCATGAGTCCCTTGTTTGTCCTGAGCAGTTAAACTGCCCACTGTTCTTCAGAAAAATCCTCCAGGTCCTGCACATTCTTTGCTTTTCCAGCATTTTCTGTATATTTTGACCCCTTTCCAGCGGTGGCTATATGGTGTGGCTCAGGTGGTAGAGCGGGGTGTCCACTAATCGCAGGGTTGGTGGTTCGATCCCCAGCCCACATCCGTCCACATGTCGAAGTGTCCTTGGGCAAGACACTGAACCCCAAGTTGCCTCTGATGACAGGCTAGCACCTTTTGTGTTTGTGAATGAGAAACGGTGTAAAGCGCTTTGTAGAACCGTTAAGGTTAAAAGGCGCTGTAAGTGTAGACCATTTACCTTATTGGGCCAATACCCGATACTGGTTTTGGTATCAGTGCATCAATATCTTTAGGTGTATATATATATTTTTTTTTTTTTCTTGCTCTTGCCTTGTTGAGTTTTGTGCTTAATGTCTGATCTCGTATTTCATCCTGTTACAGCTTTTCCCGAAGGTGCGGCCAAAATCACTATGCTAGAGGTCCCTCTACAGGCCAATCCCCTGTACTACACCACAGAATCACTACAATACATCTATGATGGTTTTTTTTTTTTGGTCTTGTTTTTTCCTGTAGTCATTGTATTTTCTTAATTATGTAAGTTATGTCAAGGCCTTGGAAGTAGAGGTGTATAAGTCACATTTATACAAATAAAAAGTTCTTAACAAAATAAAAACCAAGTTATCAAAACCATATTTCAATATTCTGACAGGTTAATTTGCTTTTGTTGTTTGGCAAATGTCACTTCCAAGCTTTTTTGTTTAAGTAGCCTAAATTTGAGGGGGGGTGGAATTCCACATTGGTTTGGTTAAATATATGTATATAAAATGTTTTTATTTAGGCTACTTTCTACTGTTTGATGGTCTTTTTGTGGCCATTTGCCAGAATTCAGCCACAGCAAGATCCGACAGGTTTTCCCGGACCACCACACCCATACAAAGGTTTAAATGTGAAGTTTTCTTTATTAATGACAGGCTCAGTGGCTGAAATGCTAGTTACCTGAAGGTTTTGTGTTCAAATCCCAGGTTTATCAAAGAACCCTTAAATAAAACCTTTTAACCTTTAGCTGCTATATTTGGATTAGATTATTTCCCAAGTGAATGTGCATGATCAACATAAGATCACAGTGACTTAAATACTGAGAGAAATTGTCATCTCTCAGATTGGCTAGGAATTTGTTCATTTATCATCTCAGTATTGAATTTGGATGTGATTATTGATTATGTGTGTGTGTGAGAGAGAGAGTGACAGAGAGAGATTAGATTAGATTAGAGAGATTAGTTGTGCATTAACAACATACAAATGTATTATGGTCTGATTTGTATGAATTTGAGATACACTGAGTTAGATTAGAATTAGGCCTATTAGATTTACCACTCTCCTAACTAAATATTTAGTGTACTGGGCTTTTCTTTATTGTCTGTTATTTTAGTCATTGTGAAATGTTTACCACGAACATTAATCCTGTACAGTATGTTGCTTAGAATGCATTTTTATTGTCATCATTCATACATAGGAAGGCTTTGGTATCACTTTACATGTTAACCCCCTCTCACAGGGCTGTGTGGAAGAATGAATGCATGCGTGTGTGTGTGTGTGTGTGTGTGTGTATAGCTGGCACAGGCTGTTACAAAATAACATATTGCATTTTCTGTGATACAGTAAAAACTTCTATCAACTTATATTAAAAACAGTAAATATTAAGTGTATGTGTTTCATTTCATGTATTGTAAACTATACACAGTACAACAGAAGTGGTATAAATAAGTGGACTCCATGTGGCTTAACAATGCATAATAATAACAACTATTATTATTATTATTATTATTATTATTATTATTATTATTATTATTATTATTAGGGGGCCAAGCACAAAAGTTGTGTAGGCACCCTATTAATATTCTGCCTTTTCTTCTTCTTTTTCTTCTACTTCTCCTTGCTAGGGTGTCTGTGGCAGTCCACAGAACCGTCTGGTAAAAAGTTGTGAATTTGGCACACTAATTGGGGAGGGAACATTCTGATCAAATTTGGCTGAAGTGCTGCCAATGCTCTATCACCACCATTGGGTCAAATTTGGGCCTAATTTGGAAGTACTTTTATGGTCATAACTTTTGAACCATGTGTCTAAAATTTAAATGCCTAATGAGATTTTCCACCATCTTGGATTTTGTCAAAATCCATTTTTTTTCACTCCTACAAATTTTGTCCAATCGTCACCAAATTTGGCACACATCATCTTCAGAGTAAGGCTATCAAAAGAATTTCTAATAATCCAAATGGTTTGCCCATGATGGGCCAACAGATCTGACCTCGAAGCCGCCAAACATGAAGTGCGGCTGTATCTCAGCAACGACTTGTACATTGACACAAAATTTGGTAGACGGTTTCACGACCAATGTGTATGTGATTGTGCCCTGCGATGGATTGGCACCCTGTCCAGGGTGTACCCTGCCTTGTGCCCGATGCTCCCTGGGATAGGCTCTAGGTTTCCCCGTGACCCTAAAAAGGATAAGCAGTATAGAAGATGGGTGGATGGATGGATGGTTCTCAGGACCATGAACTGAGACTATGCAACGAATTTTGTGCCATCTCAACCTACTGCTCAAAAGTAAAAATAACATGATAAAAAAAAGCTTACATCTAACTGCAATTTTTGCTGCTCCTCCTCCAAATTTTGTCCAATCTTCACCAAATGTAGCTCACATCATATTGAGACCTGTCTAAACTTGCACAAAGAAAGAAAAAAGCCCAGAATGATGAGAAAAACATAAATAACTTGGATGTTTTTAAGTTGCAAGAAGAAAAAAGTTTCAGGTCAGAGCAGTAGCAATCATGATCACAGGTCAAAGTAGCATCAGACAACACCACAGGTCACAGCAGTAGTGGCAACTGCAACAGCAATGCCACCCTGCTGTCCATTTGTACATCTAGAACTTTCCTCCTACAGTCAAAGAATTTCACCACTGTCCGTGGTCAAAAAATACACATCGTGAATTAAACTACAAATCACTCTTGAATCCCTTTGCCTAAATTTATGGCTCTTCTTTCCTGTGATTGCTTAGGCAACAACTGTAGTGTGTCTGTGAATGTGTGGCTTACAGAGTCTGGGTGCTTGGCACCTGAATGCTTGCAGCTTTCGTTATTATTATTATTATTATTATTATCATCATCATCATTAATAGTAGTAGTAGTAGTAGTAGTAGTAATAGTAATTGCTTTCCAAGAGCAATTTTTTTCCATCAACCACAAGGTGGCAGAATTTTTAATGCTGCATGTCTCCTACATATTGATCCACCTTCAGCACACCCAGCAACACTGGCAGTATGGCAATACAGCTCTTCAGTAGGTATCTTCAGAAGAATCTACACCTTGGAACACTTCCATAATCGTTGCTCACAGATATGCCCCACACAATGAATATACAACTGGGGAAATTTTGTTTTGGTCTTCTGAGAAGGCTAATTTGTACATGGACATCAACTCAACCTCTTACTGAACTGCCTCTAAATCTCTCAAGCAGCCCCAGGCTCTTTTCACAGCTGTACTGTTTGGCAGGCGCAATAAAATATAACAGCTATCTTCATAACACACTTTACAATTAGATAAATATTTGAGAGGAAAGAATAAATAGTCTATTAGAGCAAAGTGCAATCCTGGTCCCATTTACACATTTACACACACTGATCTAAATAGAATTGAAAGCAGTGTATATATAATGACTTTTTTACTTATGTCTTTCTTTGAATTGTACATTTCTCATTAATGTTATTGCTTTCGACTAAAGTTTTTCTCTAACATGCCCATTGACAACATAGCAGTGTGATAGTGCATGATAACGTGCATTTTTATTATTTATTTATTTATTTTTTGTCATTTTGCAGGTTAATACCTATTGCAGGATTGTCACAGATTATAGTTTTTTTTATTAATTTTTGTAATTTTCTGGTTTTGTAAACATTAATATACAGCATAATCACTTATCCAACAAGTTGATTGTTTTCAAAAGCAGATTTTACTTCATCTTTGTTCTGTTTTCCAAGGCCGTCACACATATATGCCCTTGTATGAGAATTTTTATCTTTTGATGTGATGATCTCCTTAAAATCAATAAATACATTCACAGTCTGCATTATAACATTTACCAATATTCATGTTTAATAGAATAAAACAGTTTAAACATCTTCTGAACAACAGACAATTCATAATTAATAATTAAGATAAGTCAAATTTCATTTTCATATATATATATATATATATTTTTGCTTCCATCAGTGCTGGACCAATAACTTTGAGCTTGGAATGACTTTGAAATGAACCTGAAATTTAGTTATCTCTATCAGCTATCTTTAGAAAGGCTTTCCCATGGCAGCACATGTAAAGGTAACATGTCAGAGGTCAGGTCCATGAGACCCTGGTTCCGGTAAAGTCCAGCGCTGACTCGTTCCAGTTCAACACAGTAAACTTGAGCTGAGTGCAGCCAGCGGCCTGTCCTAGCTGTTACAGACATGACGGAAAATGAATAATAACACAATATTTATATGACAATTATACACATTACTTTTGAATACAACGATTAATTAAATTTCTTAAATGATGCCTCAAGCACTTCTAATTTACCTATTGTCTGAAAAACCAACATTTAAAAAAACATCCCTCACCTGTGCAACTTTGCTCATCAATGCTTTGCCAATGCCCTTTCCTGGATGAGACGCAATCATGGACATGTTCCTATGTTTGTTATCTATTTCTCTAATGTACAGTAGCTGAAACAAGGCTCACCAGCAGAGAGCATCATAAACACAGAAATGTGTCTCTGCAGTTGCTGTCTCATCTTCTTGTTATTGTTGCTGGTTAAAAAAATAAAAAATAAAAAAATAAAATAAAATAAAAAAAAGCCTCTTTTGTTGTAGTGACAAAAAAAAGAACACCTAAAATGAATTTTAACATGAATAAAAAAAAGGAGTGAATAGGAATATCACTCAGCAAATGCGCCAGTGTTAATTTAACTCTGTGAGAGTTTCATATAATCCACACTGAACAGAGTTAAAAATCTTACTAAATGAACACCATCTCAGTGTTGAACATTTAACTCTCCTGGAGTTAATTAGATAACTCCTACGAGTGCTAATCTACAGTGGTGCTTGAAAGGTTTAGAATGTTCTATATTTCTGCATAATTATTGCCTAAAACATCATCAGGTTTTCACAGTCCTAATAGTAGTAGATAAAGAGAACCCAATTAAACAAATGACATAAAAATATTATACTTGGTCATTTACATATTGAGGGAAATATTACATATCTGTGAGTGGCAAAAGTGTGTGAATCTTTGCTTTCAGTATCTGGTGTGACCCCCTTGTGCAGCAATAACTGCAGATAAACGTTTCTGGTAACTGTTGATCAGTCCTGCATATCGGCTTGGAGGAATTTTAGCCCGTACTTCAGTACAGAACAGCTTTAACTCTGGGATGTTGGTGGGTTTCCTTACATGAACTGCTTGCTTCAGGTCTTTCCACAACATTTTTACTGGATTAAGGTCAGGACTTTGACTTGGCCATTCCAAAACATTAACTTTATTCTTCTTTAACCATTCTTTAGTAGAACGACTTGTGTGTTTAGGCTCGTTGTCTTGCTGCATGACCCACTTTCTCTTGAAATTCAGTTCATGGACATAAGTCCTGACATTTTCCTTTAGAATTTGCTGCTATAATTCAGAATTTATTGCTCCATCAATGATGGCAAGCCATCCTGGCCCAGATGCAGCAAAACAGCCCCAAATCATGATACTACCACCACCATGTTTCACAGATGGGATACGGTTCTTAGGCTGGAATGCAGTGTTTTCCTTTCTCCAAACATAACGCTTCTCATTTAAACCACAATGTTCTATTTTTGTCTCATCCTTCCACAAAACATGTTTCCAATAGCTACCCTGGGTGCCTTTGTGACCTCACGGACTATTATACGTCTTGCTCTTGGAGTGATCTTTGTTGGTCGACCACTCCTGGGAAGGGTAACAATGATTGTGAATTTCCTCCAGAAATACTGTAAATATTGTAACACTTAAGTTAATTATTCACTCTAACAAAGATAAACTGGCTTCATTCATTTTGTCCTCACATTCTAAGTAATATTAATCAAAAGTTCTGTCTTTGATGAATGACTTCCTTTAAACAGTTTACTGTTTGTATGGAGGAATTTATGTCATTTATCAAGTATGTACGTAAGCCAATCACATGTTCATGATTAATCCGTGAGCTGTGGAATTGCGTGTAGTTGTGTGTATTTGTCCTATGATAGACAGTTAACACAGTTAGCTCCTGCTGGCTCAGTAACAGGATGCTGCGTACACATGTGAATACCTCTCTACAACTTAATACACAAACAGAAAAGTACAATGAAAGAACATAAAGACATAAGAATAAAGTGAGAAAAGAGCGTAGGTTAATCTGACTTTCTGGCAGATTTTAATTTCAGGACATATCATTATATAATGTGCATTTTAGCTACAGTAATGTGAGAACTCTGACAGTATATGACCGTGCAAAGCTCCCATTTATAGTATTATGCACTGGGCTAACTGCTAAACGTGAACACTAACCACCAAACTAGTATCTAATATTTGTCATTATTTCTGTCTAATATTTGTTACTGAGATTGTTCAATTCTTAGCATTAAATTTAAACTGCTAGCCCACTAATAATGTTTAGCATTAAGGTTAAGTGTTTATTGGCATTAAGCATGAGACCAATGACTCCTTTACATTGAGTGTCATTACATTGTTTAATTCAGCCAAAATACTCAACTATAATACTAGACACTAGCAGATCTAGACTAGACACACACCACTCAGCCTGCGTTGTGCTGATGTGTATTGCTGTTAAGAGCAGTGAACAGGATCACGTATTTGTTGAGCTGAATGTTTGATTTTGTGCAGTCAGAGCACATTGAAGCCTCATTGGAGCTCCATTATGGCAGCAGTGAGGGGGCGGATGGAGAGCTGCAGACGTGGGCTGCACCCAAAACACCGATGTTTAGCACATTTCTGTCAGAAACATGGACCGTGTCCATCGAGTTGTGTGCACTTGTACTTTTCAATCTCTCTTCATTTGCATTTGTCGTCAGGTTTCACGCCCTTTCTTATTGCATGGTGATTTACTCATGACTGTTAATGTGTCCCTCTTCACTAACCTGAAGATTCCTTCTATATATGTCAATCTATGTGTACTTATGGCATGATATACATTTTCCTTCTAAATCTTATGAATGGTACATACTAGAAACTGCACTGTGTATTTTTTAAAAAAATATTTTTTCTCTAAATCACAAAATTCTAGATGAAGTTTCTAGATGACATGTATTCATGAAATTTCACCTGTTTGTTTCTACGCCTGTTTAAAAGATTATTATTTAATTTCTCAAAAATGTTGATAACTGTTGTATTTATGACATGTTAAAAAGCAGCGAATGATGTTTGCTTGATTAAACAATAAAGGTATTATTTCCCAACAAACTGTTCTGTAAAAGTCTTTCTCTTGTGTGTATTCATAGCAAAATAATCATTTTTTTTATTCTAACATCATCCAAAGACTAGATTTTTAGTTTAGTTTTAGTTTTAGTAAGTATGAAAATGTACACATATTAAAGTAATTGAAACTTCATTTGCATAAATAATTGCAAATAACAGAACTCCAATACAATTTAATATATATATATATATATATATATATATATATATATATATATATATATATATTAGCAATCATTTGGCAAATATTAATTATGATATTGATTGTTTTATTTTATTTAATAAATTTATTTATTTATTTATTTTACCTATTTCCACAATAACAAGATAGTAGCAAACTTGTTATAATCATTATAGTTATTCTTTAATTAGGGTAGTTATTAATGTACTAATTAATGTGTCATAAAATTCAGCAAATAGATATAAAACAAGTGTGAAAACTTGAATGTAACTGCAATTGTACTAAAGCTATAATAAGTACTGTTTATATGATGCAGAGTGTTTTAACTCAATGCAATAGGTTTGGGTTTGGGTGGGAAATTCAGGAATTAATCTATGGCTCCAATTAATATATATGATTTTGGATGGTACATATTTGAATAATGCATTATTACATTTTAATTGTTAAAATGTTTTTAAAAAATGTAAAAATCTGTTCTCTGGGTCCATGGATATTTTATTTTTTATTTTTTTTTAATACTGGAAGGCATCCCTGGCTAAAAAAAAAAAGTTGTAGATCATTCTGTAGATCATATTCCGGTCCTAATAAGGGAAAAGAAGTCTTAAAAACAACTTTGTAAATCATAAAAAAAAAAAGTTTGTATTGTTAATAAATGAGAGTATTAAGATTAAGATTGATAAGATACAGTACATCAGGTATATAAAAACAGATTCTACATTTTTATTGATATAAAATCGAGTCATTGGCATTTTACATTTTCATCTCCCCTAACGCTGTTACAGCTTGCTGTGTTAATTCCAAAATAATTACGTCATAAATCAAGCTGAATTTATAGACGTTTATGCTATCATATGCAATCTCATAATACTTTGTGACGGTTTATTAGACAGCGTAATAATCTTGTCTTTTAACCGTCTGTTTATTACAAATCTCTCTCTCTCTCTCGCTCTCTCTCTCTCTCTCTCTCTCTCTGTTGGTCTACCTCTCTGTCCGTGTTAGTCTGATGATGAGATCAGCGAGGATCAGCGATGGCATTTTGGCCCGTCACTTCCTGACAAGCCTTTCACATGGCAGGCCTTCAGCTGCACTTGAATAAATATATAAAGAACTGTCAATAGATGGACAGATGGGCTTTTTCTATTGTGTAATGACAATTGATTAGAGAAGAGAGGTGGTCAACTGAAGGAATTCATGAATGTAAAAATTTATATATATATATATATATATATATATATATATATATATATATATATATATATCAATTGATCAGTTAAGACACACTATATGGTTAATAAAGTTTTTGGACACCTGGCCATAACACTCATATGTACTTGCTGTAAATCCCATTCCAGATTTTACTCCGCTTTTTCTGTTATAATGACCGCCATTCTTCTGGGAAGGCTTTCCACTAGATTTTGGAGCATGGCTGTGGGAATTTGTGATCATTCAGCCACAAGAGGACACGTCTTGTAAATAAATAGAGGTATAACCCTGGTGTCCGGGTGAAATTCCCTCATTGGTCTTTATCTGTCATGGTCCCCTAATAATCTCCATCCCTGATTTGGCTACATCACTCTCTCCTCTCCTCTCCAATAGGTGGTGTGTGGTGGGTGTTCTGGCGCACTATGGCTGCCATCACATCATCATGGTGGGTGCTACAAGCTGGTGGTGGTTGAGGAGATTCCCTACCCACACAATGTAAAGCTCTTTGAGCGCTTAGAAAAGCGCTATATAAATCTAAGGAATTAAGAGCCTTAGTGAGGTCAGGCACTGCGTTCCAGTTCATCCCAAAGGTGTTCAGTGAGGTTGAGGTAAGGGCTCTGTGCAGGCTACTTGGGTTCTTCCACATCAAGCTTGGTGTCTTTAACCAAATCATGTCTTTATGGAGCTCGCTTTGTGTACAGGGGCATCGTCATGCTGGAACAGGTTTGGGCCTCTTAATTCCAGTGAAAGGAAATTGTAATTCTACAGCTTACAAAGACATTCAATACAATTGTCTGCTTCCAATTTTGTGGCAACAGTTTGGGGGAAAACCGCATACATGTATTGGTGTGATGAATAGGTGTTTGGTGAAAAAAGTTTTGCCCATGTACTGTATTTTGTGATTGAAATTCCTCCCAGTGTTTGAAGGTGGAATTGTACCTGCATTAATATAGTTATATTAATATGTTAATATAGTTACTGCATTAATATGTTAATATAGTTACATTTTGGACTGAAAAATGTAAATAGAAACTATACCTGCCATCGCACAAGCAACAACAAACTAGTGTAGTCTTGTGTTAGACAGCCAAAAAGTTTTATATTTTGACACTCTGGTAGTCCTGCAAACAATGATAACACCCGAGGCAAGTTTTATGATCAATGCAATTGATCATAAAACTTAAATAATCAAAATTATTTAATAAATCATATTTTGTCCAACGTTCACATTTTTAAGCAATTAGCCCTGACATGCAAAAAAAAAAAAAAAATTAAAATGAATGGAAATAGTCTATTTAGAAGTATATTTTGAAAAGTTTTTTGATGGAGAAGAATCTGGCCTCAGCTTCAAATGATTAACAGTCCAGCTAACGCCACTGCCCCTGTCCTGTTGTTGGTGTTTTACCCTATCGTGTTCACCTGTTCTGTGTTTCTAGTCCTTGACTAGTTTGCCTATTTATACCCTGTCGTGTATTGTCTTTGTGGATCCTCTTATCGTGCATTTAAGTCCATACCTTGTTCTAAGTATGCTCATGTTTTCCCCATCTTATGATTAAGAATGATCCTGTTCAGTGTTAATGTAAAGTATGATTCTTGGATTCATCCAAATGAAACACACATTTGACAGTTTCTGCTCTTGCGTCCTGCCTATTACTGCACATTACAAGAAGCTGTTAATCTATATGCCTCATTATTTCCTGACGCACCAAGGATTACTATGACAGCATTAGTTATGCTTATTTGTGGACCTTATAGTAAAGTGTTACCACTTGTTAACTACATTAACCTTGTAACAGTATAAATGTAAAGAGGCAAACTTCAGACATGTCTTCTCTTAAACGAAACACGGGGCAGTGATGCTATTTCGACATTTCCAGGACAACATTATTGTGCAGAAACTACTGAAACTATTGTGATAAACAATTTTCAGCACATGCCTGTTAAAAAGCAAAATCCCACATCCTTACATAAGAGAGTCAGTAAGCCTAATATCCTGACATTCTAATTTGCACACTAATCAATTACAGTGAAAGCAATTAGAATGAAGGATTCACCACCCCCACCCCAACACACACACACACACACACACACACACACACACACACACCATTAAGATAATGTGTTTTCACCTATTTAAGCTTCAAAGCCCCTTCCTTTCTTTTCTCTGGCTCGGATCCAGGGTCATAAATGGTTTGATGGTTACTTTAAAGTATTAAAGGTGTTAAAATCTGTGTGCAGTGAGATTGCATCTGTCAAATCAGTGCCACTCAAGTCTAATGATGGCTCAACAAGTGCAGCTTTGAATGATTTTAGACAACAAAATAGCAAGGGGAACTGGTGGGTCTGTAACCACTCCAAACTGACAAGCAAGAGCTGTGTTTCAAACAAAATATTACGTTAGACATGGTGTCCATGGTGATTGGGATCTCGCAGGATCCAACATTTTCATTCATTTAGTCCTCATCCTTTACACCAATTCTGTGTTTCACCATTGATTAGATGGAGTACACCCTGTTATGTCATAGTACCTTCATGTATTCATTGTCTTGTTAAATCATTGACCCTCTTGGATTTTCCCAAAGTCAATTTCCAATTTTGCGTACTCAATCCTCTTACCGGCTTGTTTTCAGGAGGTGGGAGAAAACTGGAGAACCCAGAAGAAACCCATGTAAACACGAGGTGAACATGTGTAACCCAACATCGAACCAGGGACTCTGGAGCTGTGGTACCGTGCCACCAGTTTAGAGGAAGATTATTATTCGAAAGTGCTTCGAGGTCAAAAAAAAAACAAACGTGTAATTTAGGTTCTTCTTTTAGCATCCCAAACACGGCTCTCAACTCTTCATCACTGACCCAGTATATCTTCTCTCCTCCTCCTCCTCCTCCTCCCACCACCTCCACCCCACTTTCTTCATTCACTCACTCTTTTAGCCTCGTTCTATTAATTCCCTGCCCCTCTCATTTCACCTAGATAATGTACTTTGTATGACATACACTGTAACAGACACACACACACACACACACACACACACACACGCACGAGTGTGCACACAGTTGCAGCAGAAAGTACTAAAACCGATAAAACAGAGCATGCTGTATAAAAATATCTCCGCTCTGCTGTCCTCTCTTCCCTCTTTTCCTCTGGAGTGATGAATAATAGAGGGTTGCTTGTTCTCTCTCCCTCCCCCGGTTAATCAGGCCTCGCCTGGCTACCCTCTCCTCTCCTCCGCTCATCTCCCTCTCCACACTTTAATAAATCATTCAGTGCTTCAGGAAGACAGGAGCATCAGCAGCAAGTAGAAGCGGAGAGCTCGGCACTTACTGACCCATCTCCCTCTTTCTCTCTCTATTTCTATTGCTCACACACATTCTGCCTCTAGTGTGTTCTCTGTCTGTTGTCTTTTTCCCTAGCTTTGTGTTTATCCCTTTTTCTGTATTTTTTTTTTCTGCAACCGTTTGTTGTTGTTCTTGCTCTCCCCCTCTCACAACCTCTCACCAGAAGTTACATAGGCTGTGCTTTACTAAAGTGTGGTCTAAAAACCCCAGTAACACTACTGCGCCTGAAACACACACACACACACACACACACACGCACACGCACACCATAATGCTTCTCCCATGAAGCATGTCGCTGTGTATGAATTATAAATCGCCCCCAGGTGTGAACGACTGTGTGAATGTCTGCATGCACTGTATCATGCAATGCACTGCGGTCGTTTCCCATTGTTCCCAGGATCGGCTCCGGATCCATCGCAACCCTGACCAGGATAAAAATAAAAACAAAAAAAAGCTCTTGACAGAAGTAATTAATAGTAATAGCAAAGAAGGAGAAGAAAACACTGCATCTTGAAAAGTTAATACAGTTAATTGACTGTAAGAGAAACACAAGGTTCCACTTTCATCTACCACTCTTTACTTTCTATCTCTCTCCTTCTTTGTGGGTCTCCTGGGGAACTTTTCCATTTCAGCACTTCCACCCCCTCCATTTTTAATCTGCCTGTTTTTTTTTTTTATTTCTCCTCCTCCTTTCCTCTTGGTCTATTCTGCACTCTGCCTTTCCTGGCTTACTCACAGTGATTGCAGCATTGACATCAGCCCTTCTCTGGTGCATGCACACACACAGACACACAGACACACAGACACACACACACACACACACACACACACACACACACACACACACACACACACACACACACACACACGAAGATGTGCCAAAGTAACCTTTATTCCCTAAGAACATAATGAAATGGCAAATGTCATAATCCATCTCAGAGGAGCAGGCAAGAAGAAAAACAAAGAGAGAAAGAAAAATCCTCCAAATCAACATGTATGAACATCTGTACATTTTTTAAAACCCTTACAAGGTGACAAGTGAGCAGATATGTTAATCTTCATAAAGTCCTCGTTCACAGCACCATACATTTTTTATTCTGTTGAAATACTAATGAACTCTTGTGAGAAACCAACCATTAAAAAACAATTGAAGCCATTGATTTGCTTGCCTTTCTAGATGATAGATTCTCTAAAGGTTCGTCCAAACAAGTCGCCCGTCGCTGTACTATGAAGTCACCAGTAGGCATTCCTACTACTGGTCGCCATTGTAACATTTATCAGTGGGTGGCGTAATTCCATTTTTGACAACAAACCAGTTTTATTGCTGCTAAAATGTAACGTTCTGTAGGGACAGATTTTGTATATAAAATTCACCGGTGTATATATGCATCATATCCTATGAGATGAAGGAGAAGCCGTGTGTGTTCTTTGCAACTGCGGTCATCTTTCTGCCTCGAAAGTGCAAGCGCCGGATTGTCTGAGTTCAAGAAACAGTTCGGACTTGCAGTCAACATGAAGGATCACGGATCACATGATCAAGCTCTACTGTCTTTATACCCATTGGTAGTCCCTGCACAAAGCCGCTCCAAATTTTAAACTTTTCTCAACTCTTTCACCTCGCTGGACATGCCCACATGTAATTGCCGACGGTAAATGTCGCCAGCTCTCATTGAAAACGAATGGTCTCCAGTCGCTTTTTGACACACTGTGAGTCACTATATGTTTGAACATACCTTAAGAGTTGCACCTGAATTACACCTAGTGGTCAAAAATGGGAACTGTAACAAGAGCTAACAGAGCTCCATTGGGGCAGGAATCATGCTGCTCCATCCTTGAGCATGGAGCAACAGACAGCACAGTAAATAAACAGGGTTGCAGGTTTTTGCCAAATTGGGCTAGTTTAAAAAATACCCCACGGCCACCAAGACCTTGATTTATAACAAATAATTGGAATTACATCTGATAAATTTCTGCAAACAAAGGTGAAGTGTAAGTGCAGAGAATGTGTCTATGATGTACAGAACCATTTTTATTGTAAGATATATTGCAAAGATTGGGAGAGGGAACAAGGGGCTTAGGGAGTGGCTAAAGGTAGTGTAGCTCAGTCGTTAAGACAGTGGACTCCTGATCAAACAGTCATAAGTTCAAATCCCAGCACTACCAAAATGCCACTGCTGGGCTCTTGAGCAAGACCCTTAACCCTCAACTGCTCTGTCGTATAAAATGACATAAATGTAAGTCCTTTTGGATAAGGGTGTCTGCCAAAGGCCGTAAATGTAAACCAGAAATGCATATGCACCATGGTGACCTTGTTTCCCATGCAAAAAGCGTGAAAAAATCTGTCTCTGTCTGTACAATTCCTGAATTTGATCTCTAGTTCCAGGTCTTTTGTGTGGTTTTTGAATTGTAGTCGGGCTGGAAATCTAAATGAAGTTTAGCTGGCAAGCCTTTCTTAATTATATTTGCTCAATGGTGATGGGAAATGCGTTTGCTGTATCAAACCCAGTTGAACAAATTCACGTCTAAAGTGAGACGAGTTGTGAGAGAGTATGCTGGATGACTGTACGTGTGTTTCCCATTACAGTGTTACTCTAAAAATTCAGTAGCTAGTAGTCGTTAGCATAAGTGAAGAGTGATATCCTCTCGACTTAATTTTCCTTGAGGCTGTGTTGTTATCAATGTCGACCTGCCCAACAAAATCTACGGTCACAAGCATCCTTTCTCTCTTCTTTATCATCCCCATGTTTTGTTGTTTCTCATCACCCCAATCATTCATTCTGTCATTCTGCTCTGCAGCGCTCTCAATAGCAATTGCCCTTAATCTGCCTCCATTAAGAGCTCGCCTTCACTCCTCACCACACACTATTCATTACTTTCAGTACCAAAGAGACTGAGAACCCTCCCCAACCCCCACCCCCACCACCTTTTTGTCTGCATCTTCCCTCTTTCTCTCTCTCTTTTAAAGCCTGAAGGGCTCATGAGCCATTTTCTCATCTGAGAGCTGTTTGCTTTGTGTCTCTAATCCCGCTAAATGGCTACTCTAGCAATTATTTCATTATTTTTCCATCTTCCTTACAGTCATCAAACCTTGATGGAGCTCAAAAGATCCACAGCTTCTACGTGTATGAGAGTTTGATGTGTGTGTGTGTGTGTGTGTGTGTGTGTGTGTGTTCTCTGATTAGTGTACCTTGATAAGGAGATCTGAAATTGCTCTACTGTTAACAATTGCTGTTATTGTGTATGCTAAGTAAGCTGATCATTTGAAAAAATACTAATATATGGATGGGTGAGTATTTGCATGGATGTTTGTGCAGGTGGAATGGTGTGTATATATGTGTATTGAGGATGCAGGGTTTCTGTACACGCTGGTAGGTGTTTGTGTGAGCGGAAGAGCATGTTAGACCATGGTGATAGCAATTCGTTCCTCTTGATTAGTCTTTGTTGTGTTCCTCCTTGCTTCTTGTTCCTAATGAAGTGCTATTTCAGTTCCCACTGAGGTTAATGGAAAAAGAGGTAGGGAGCAAAACTGCTGCGCTCACAGAAAACACACACACACATCTCCAGAGTGAGAGAGAGAGAGAGAGAGAGAGAGAGAGAGAGAGTTGAGAGGGAGATATGTAGTCTTGTGGAACATGATTAGCAGCTTTTCTAATTCTTTTGTTTTGTCTGCTGATGTACATCATCTTCATTCACCCTCCTCTGTAGTAACAACCAGCACGTGTTCCATTTACGACCACAAATTAATATGTCCCAAGCTTGATAATTGTTCCACTTTATTAGGAACACTTGTACACCTGCTCATACATGCAATTATTCAAACAGCCAATCACGTGGCAGCAGCACAAAGCATGAAATCAGGGAGATGCAGGTCCTACGCTTCATTTAATGTTCACGTCAAACATCAGACTGGGGAAAATGTGATCTCTGTGACTTTAACCGTGGCATGATACTTGGTGCCAGATGGGTTGGTTTGAGCATTTCAGATACTGCTGATCTCATGGGACACATCAGTCTGTAGAGTTTACACAGAATGGTGCGTAAAACAAAAAACAACATCTAGTGAGCACCAGTTGTCTGAGTGGAAAAGCATTGTTGATGAGAGAGGTCAGAAGAGAACGGGCAGACTGATTTAAGCTGACAGGAAGTCTATGGTAACTCAATAACAACTCTTTACAGCCAGGGTGAGCAGAAAAGCATCTCAGAACGCACAACACATCGAACCTCGAAGAGGAGGGGCTACAATAGCAACAGATCATGTTGGGATCCACTCTTTCTGAAATACTCAGACGAGTCCGTCTGGCACCAACAACCATGCCAAGTCACTGAGATCACAATTTCCCCCATTTTGATGTTTCATGTAAACATTAATTCAAGCTTTTGACCTGTATTTGCATGATTGTATCCATTGTGTGAATTAACAGGTGTAAAGGTGTCCCTAATAAATGGTCAGTGAGTGTGTATATTCTTTAAAGGAAACCTTTTCATGAAGTCATAGTTCTTTTTGAATGTTAATAAATTAGGTTATATTCATTTATATATTTATATAACTCCAGACTCTCCTTCTCAATAAACTGAATCTTACAGTGGGGGAATTAGTGGATTTCATTAGTGGCTGCTGCATACAAAATTCAATTCAATTCAATTCAATTTTATTTGTATAGCGCTTTTTACAATAGACATTGTCTCAAAGCAGATTTACAGAAATATATAAACACGGTATACAGATATTAAAAGTGCGAATTTATCCCAATTGAGCTAGCCGGTGGCGACGGTGGCGAGGAAAAACTCCCTAAGATGTTAAGAGGAAGAAACCTTGAGAGGAACCAGATTCAGAAAGGAACCCGTCCTCATCTGGGTAACAACAGATAGTGTGAAAAAGTTCATTATGGTTTTATATTGAGTCTGTTTGGCCTTAGAAGCAGCCGTAGTCCCAGCAATCTGGAATTGGAGTAGATGAGAGCTCCATCCAGAGGTAGGACATCCGAAACGGATCAGGCAGGTCCGGAGAGCAGAGAGGATCAGGATCTCTAGTATCTCCATAAAATCGTGTGTGGCTTGACAAAAGGAGAGAATTATAGAAAAGATTATTAGGACTGTGCTTTGAGTAACAGAAAGTCTACTCATGGTAAGCTTGAGTAAACAAACACATTTTAAGCCTAGACTTAAACACTGAGACTGTGTCTGAGTCCCGAACACTAATTGGAAGACTGTTCCATAACTGTGGGGCTCTATAAGAGAAAGCTCTTCCCCCTGCTGTAGCCTTCACTATTCGAGGTACCGACAAATAGCCTGCACCTTTTGACCTAAGTAGGCGTGGCGGATCATAGAAAACCAAAAGGTCGCTTAGATACTGTGGCGCGAGACCGTTTAGTGCTTTATAGGTCAATAATAGTATTTTATAATCAATGCGAGATTTCACTGGGAGCCAATGCAGTGTTGATAAGATCGGGGTGATGTGGTCGTATCTTCTGGTTCTAGTTAGGACTCTAGCAGCTGCATTCTGGACTAACTGGAGCTTATTTATATTCCTACTGGAACATCCAGACAGTAAGGCATTACAATAATCTAGTCTAGAGGTGACGAAAGCATGAACTAATATTTCTGCATCATGTAGTGACAATATATTTCTTATCTTCGAAGTATTTCTGAGATGAAAGAAGGCTATCCTGGTAATATTATCTACATGAGCTTCAAATGATAGACTGGAGTCAATAATCACACCAAGGTCTTTTACTGCTGTAAAATGTCCTTGTTAACACACACACACACACTTACACACACTAACCAGTCCACCGCAACCTGAAAATAACACTACATACTAACAAAATTGCCCCGGTCTAATCATTCTGGGTGGGGTTTTTTTTTTCCATATTGTCTATGTGTAGCCATTAAGGTGATTGGAATTGAAAATGGCAGATTTACTTGGATGTTATAGGAAAGTAATCACTGACAGGATGTTGTGATGCAGTCGAATATGAAGCAGAATTACTGTTATCGCCAGTGAAGTTGATTATTTTCCAATAACAGCGTGTACCACAGGGATTTGCACCTCTTATACCACAACAATTTGTCATGCATTACAAATATGATTACATGCAGTTTGCAGTCAATTTTTAATTAATTAAATTAAAAACAACACATCATACTTTCATTTGATATAGTAACATTTAATGTTAGTTCTTGTTATCACTTACACTGTAACAAGCTATGAAATTCCTTTGCCAGCCTATCTTTATTCACTCTCTTGAAGCTAATAAGACAAAAAAAAACCAAAAAAAAACCCTGCAGCTTGTTATTTTACAGTGAAACCGTTCACATGTTGGAAAACCTTAAGTTACAGCTTTCCCTCTAGCTCTTACCAAAAAAAAAAAAAAAAAAAAAAAAAAAAAAAAAAAAAACCGATACTGATATCAACAATTACACACATTTGTAAAAATCTGTTAATGTGGAGCATAAAAGTCCATGTGCAAGTATAAAAATGATAATGTGTAAGAACAAGCGAACATTATTATGAACCGTGCTGTTGTCAGAGCCACAATTACAGAAAATGAACCAACACCTTCTAACCAATCAGAACTGTGGTATATAAAGTGCCCTCCATTAATATTGGCACCCTTGGTAAATATGAGCAAAGAAGGCTGTGAAAAATTGTCTTTATTGTTTAACCTTTAGATCTTTTGTTAAAAAAATTCACAAAAATACTCTGCTCTCATGGATATCAAACAATTGCAAACAAAACACATGTTTATCAAAAATAATGTATTTGTTAAATAGAGGTGTGCAACAATTTTTGGCACCCTCGTGGTCAATACTTTGTGCTACCTCGCTTTGCCAAGATAACGGCTCTGAGTCTTCTCCTATAATGCCTGATGAGGTTGGAGAATACATGGTGAGGGATCTGAGACCATTCCTCCATACAGAATCTCTCCAGATCCTTCAATTTTCAAGATCCATGCTGGTGGACTCTCCTCTTCAGTTCACCCCACAGGTTTTCTATGGCTTTGAACTCAGGGGACTGGATGGCCATGGCAGGATCTTGATTTTGTGGTCAGTAAACCATTTTTGTGTTGATTTTGATGTATGTTTTGGATCATTGTCCTGCTGGGAGATCCAACCACGGCCCATTTGAAGCTTTCTGGCAGATTCAGTCAGGTTTTCATTTAATATCTGTTGATATTTGTTAGAGACCATGATGCCATGCATCCTAACATCCTAACTGTTGAATAGTCCTTCATTTAAAAAATCTATTAAATAAATCAATAGGTGAATTAATCATTATAACATCTGAGCCTTTGTATTCTCCAAAATTTTCACAGCAAATATTTAAACCCAGCTTCCCACTGCAGGTTCAAGTCTGAAGCTTGGCTTGAGCACATTTAATGCAGGATTAATGAGTGACTTGAGAGAAAATGCTGCATGCTGGGATAATGGCAATGATGTGTAGAAGGAACGCAGTGAGTTTTCTGTAATATTCTATGATGTGGTGGTGTTGTCACTTTGAAATCCCTTCTTAAAATCACTACAGTGGAGACCTACGATTACCAGTGCTGTGTGAGGCTGTATTGATGTTTGCAAAATGAGAGCAGACAGACTTCATTTTATCTCAAGCTTCTCAGGGATTCCTGTAGTATAAATACAAAGTCAGTACCTGTACTATTTGCATGCTATTGCAAGAAAATGAGGAGTTGCTATATTAGTAGTAGTAGTAGTTGTGTAGTTGCTATATTTGCTATATTTGCTATTTAACTGTTGCTATATTCGCTATTTTATTGTTCATCGAGCCCTATCCTTAAATGTCCTGATCTGACAGCAGATGCTATTCATAGTAAATTCTTTTTTGTTGTTTGTTTGTTTTCCTGCTCCAGTCTAGGAGGAAATTGTAATAAAAGTATGAAGCTATCTTTGCACCCATTTTGAGGTCTGTTGTGTTGAATGAAAACATTTCACCATTCCACTGCATATCTGCTCATTCAAGAGATAAACCTTTATCATAGTATAAATTGTGCATGCAACAATATCCTCCATCTGGACTAAACCCCTTCTTCCAGTATAAATGGAAGCAATTTCCTGTATCTTTGCCTGTTATCAGAGCAACAGTAATACAGTGATTGTGCATCAAAGATTGTGCAGCTTATATGTTTGATAAAAAAGTCTTTCCTATATAGATAACATGGACAAGTAATGATATATATATATATGTGTATACAAACACACTCTGGACGAATATTATATGAGGGGAAAATAAAGAAAAACAGATTTCAATGAATTTAGTTAGCAGGTAGAATAACCTATTTACTTTTTTCTAATTTGAGCTTTTTTATTTGTTAAATCCATTCACGATCTCATCAATTCATCTATCTATCTATCTATCTATCTATCTATCTATAGAACCACATACGTCTATGTTCCTATGGTCCCATGTTCTCATCCATCCTCCAACCTCTTCATCTATCTGTCCATAAATAGTTCATCATCCATCCAGCCATCCATCCATCTATCCAAGCATAAATTCGGCCATCCACCAAGTCCTATTGATTTATCCATCAATCCAGCCACACAACCCACCATCCATTCTCTTATCCAACCATTCATCTACCCATCAATCCATAATACCATCTATCTATCTATCTATCTATCTATCTATCTATCTATCTATTGCAACACATACATCTATGTTCCCATATATAATCCTTTACCTTCCACACTCACCTACTGTATGTTCCAACCTCCTTATCCATCCATTCATCCAGCCATCCATCCATTCATCCATCCATCCATCCATCCATCCATTCATTCATACATCCATCTATCCATCCATCAATCTATCCATTCATCCATCTATCCATCCATTCATCCATCCATCCATCAATCTATCCATTCATCCATCCATCCATTCATTCATCCATCCATCCATCATCTATCCATTCATCCATCCATTCATCCATCCATCCATACATCCATTAGTCTCTATACTAAATACAGTACACTTATAAATACAGTACATTTCTAAATACAGTACGCTTCACTACGCTTCATCTGAGTCTAAGCGGTCATGAAGTGTTGATGCCTTTCCAAATATCAACCAGAAGATAGCATGGATTGGCATGCAAGATTGAAAATTTCATGGATGAAGTGGTAAACAAATTGGACGGTAATGAGATTGTTCATGACACCACTAAATACGGAGTAATGACAGAATGTGTTTCAGATTCATGGCCATCTGTTACAATTATGCACTCCATTCAAAGGATGTCACATTGAGGAAAACAGCTGTATAACGATAGAGATAAGTGCACAGAGACGCGAACTCAGTCACATTTCTGTCAGTAAGATGAGCTCTCGCTTGAATGTCAGTAGAGCAGGAAAGAAGATAGAAGGACAGAAAGTGAGATGGTTGAGATGTATCTAAAATGGAAAGAAAGATGCTGGATAGTCAGTTATATAGATTACATTTTATTTCATTTTCCCTCCAGTGTCTCTACTTAAATTATTCTTTAATCTCTCATTTTACAGTTCCTGAGGAATGTTCTAGAAAAGCTTGCTGTGTGTGTGTGTGTGTGTGTGTGTGTGTGTGTGTGTGTGTGTGTGTGTGTGTATTTGATAAGCTCTGATACTGAACAGGTAGGAACAGGTGGAACCGTTTAGTATCAGAAAATAGCTTGAAGACAATGTTTTTTTTCACTGTCTAGACATGCAGAGGCTCTAGTACACACACACACACACACACACACACACACACACACACACACACACACACACACAAATACTAATATTTAAACATCAGCAAAAAAAAGGTCCTTGTTCACCAGATTGTTACAATGATACATTGTGCATAAAGATGATACATTATGGATGGTTTGCGCACACATATATATGTATGTATGTATATATATATATATATATATATATATATATATATATATATATATATATATATATATATATATATATATATATATAATACTGTATTTAAGAATTAAGCAAAATGCAAATCCCTCCTTTGGAATTCTGCTACTATTTTCCTGCATTCATGACACTTTACTATTTTTCTGCATAAAGCATGAGTAACCCTCCATCATTATCTTCCATTATGTTAAAAATAACTACATAAGAATGGCAATAATACCACAACGCTCTCAGCAGCAGAAAAATATAATTAGTCATGATTACACTGAAATGTCTCTTGTGAAAAATGAAACCTTTTCTGGCTCTGGAATAATAATCAGCCAATAATAATAATAATAATAATTATTATTATTATCTAAACAGTGAGGAACACACATGATTCATGGTTTTCCAATCCAGGCATTTGAAACTACCATGTACAGTAAAATACTGGTTCATTTTGCTTTGTGGTTTCTTGGTAAACCTTGGTGAACTGGATTTGCAGACCTTTCAGAACAAATATTAAACATACATAACCATAAACCAATAAAAAAGTATGCTGTGTCATTCTTTAATAAATGAATGTCAGCAAACTGATGTGGTTAAAGAGGAATAAAACACATCAGGTTATGCTGTTTTAGGAAAATAATCTACTAGTTACAGCATGATAACTAGCTCCGCTTTGTACCGGGTCGCATCACACCTCCCCATCACACCCTTTAATGGTTTATTCATTAAATAGTTCACTAATTTTATCATGGTAAATAATTAGAATGTAAAATGGCCTTTGCAATTCTCAAAGAAAAGACAAATGAATGCACTGATATACAGTATTTTTCTTTATACTGTATAGTGTCATCTTTTTGTACTTTTCTGTATATTCTTTACAGACTTGCTTTTCTACCAGTGAAAATATAATGGTTGGGGGACATCAGACTTTGTCAGCAGCTCCAAGTCCAACTTGTGCTAAGTCATCTCATGCTTACATTTATACTACAATCCTGATGAATTCTCAGCTCTGATTGGTCAGAAGATGAAATGAATGAAATATGAAATTAATTTCATATTAATGAAATTACTATTAATTAATATAGCAGCAGCTCTGACAGTTAGGGCTGAAAGCCAAATCACAGGTTTATATTAATGCACTCATTCTACTACATTATCTTTCTTTAGCAACAACTTACACAGGGACTTACCGGTGCATCGCAAAAAATTAGAATATTGCGGAAAAGTTTTTTCCCCCCCGTAATTTAATTCAAAAAGTGAAGCGTTCCTATATTCTAGATTCATTACATATAAAGTGAAATAATTCAATATATACTTGTTTTAATCTTGATGATAACAGTTTACGGCTCATGGAAATCAAAAATCCAGTATCTCAAAATATTAGAATAAAGAATTTATAATAGAGAAATGTCGACCTGAGAAGATCTCCAATCAGCTAATTAACTCAAAACACCTGCAAAGGTTTCCTGAGCCTTTAATCTCTCAGTCTGGTTCAGTACACACAACCACAATCATGGGGAAGATGGAAGTAAATTTTGTATTTCATTTGGAAATCAAGGTCCCAGAGTCTGGAGGAAGAGTGGAGAGGCACAGAAGAACATATGAAAGGTCAATTTTTTAAATGAAATTACGGAAAAAAAATTACTTTTCAGCGATATAATTTTTTTTTTGAGATGCACCTGTATAGCAGTCCATACAGGATTCCGCAGAGTTTTGTTTTTTTGTGATTATTAAGGTGTTTGCTTGATTTTGCATTCATTTGTGTGACTGCAAAATCACTAAATCCTGGAGGGACTTGGTTATATGGCAGATACTTCACATAAATTGATTAAAAGCTAAACTAACTAAGCTTTTATTTTATGGCAGTCCCTACAGGATTAGTGATTTTGCGATTGCAGAAATTCCTGCAAAATCAAGCAAAGTCTGCAATGTTCAGAGGAGCTTGCAATTATTCAGAATTACCGCAGATTTTCTACAGATTTGGGCCAAGACGTGTCATGTGACATCATCACAACACTCATTCAGTCAAAGCCTTCTTCAGTTCACATGCGTGGAACATGAGTACAGCGAAAAGGTCTCATTTACCAACCAACATCACTGAGAAAGACCACGCAAAACAATTGCGTGCCATTGCAATTTTGCCAATTCAAGAAATTTTTCGCAAGAAAAGCACAAAATACTCGCAAATTGCGTTACAATTTAAAAAAAAAAAAAAAAAAAAAAAGCCGCAGCATTTTTGAACGCAACAATTCCAAAAAAAAAAAACCTTGAAATTTTCAGTTCCAGGTTGTTATTGGCCATGTTGTGTAGATTCTTGACAAATTATCAATGAAGTGTATATCAGTCCCAGGTTGTAACAGTACAAATTTGAAAGTTCAAGAGGGGTGAATATTTATGCAAAGTACTGCAAATGCACTGATCTGATACAAACACAATGGCTTTAATGAAATATACATACATAACATCAGGACAGTTGCTTTGCTTTTTAAATGCATCTTTCTGCATGCTGTGTGTGAATGCATGCTTAAATGGCTTTGTATACATATTTCCATGTGTATGTGTCTCTTTGTGTGTGTGTGTGTGTGTGTGGGTGTGTGTATTCTCAGGTGTAACGAACAGCAGTGCGGAGGAGAGCCGAACTCATTTATCTGTGTGTTGTCAGGTGTGTGAGCTCGCTCAGCTGTCGCTGGAGATGATTTCACGCTGTCTGCACTATGTGCTTCATTTGATTCTTTTCAGGATGACGCTTGGTTCACTATACAGTCTTTGTATCTGTGTGTGTGTGTGTGTGTGTGTGTGAGTGTTGGGGGTGTGTGTCTTTGTTCCCTTGACCATTATTAGCTTCATGTATGTAAAGGTCAGTATCCGGAGGCGATGGTGTGCTAGCTGTAATCACGAAAACACAGTGACGATGAACTCTGCAGACTTTGCCTTGGGGCTGTGGAGAAAGGTCAACATGCTGTAACATTATAGCTTTTGTTTCTCTTTGTTTAGCGATCAAAATGTGCATGTGCTACTCTGTTTTACTGTGGTGATATTCTACATGCACAGTCTAGATATTGTGGATATTTCACTATTAAAGCAGAAGCAGTGTATGTTATTTACTAAAATTACCAAATTTACCGCAAATGTGCGAAACACTTCAGAGGTTTTTTCATTATTAATAACATAGTATAAATGTTATTATTAACATCATCAACATCATTATAACATTATTAATGACATCATGGTAAGCCATGATAAAAGGTGTGGCAGTTATTTGGATCTTAAACAACAGCACTGTTGAATTCTCAAACCTGATTGGTCGGAAGGTGTGGATTTCTCTTCACAGGGACTCGAATGGTGGACATGCTACATAATCTAATTCTAATGAACCCCATTTTAAAAGAAACATATTGTTATTTCAACAAGAAAAACGCATAATCATTGAGAAGCTGAAGCTTTCTGATAGATGTTTACAGGCGTTTATTAAAGGAGTCTCCAGTGTCAGTGTTTTATCCCCGAGGTAGAGTTGATCAGAGGTAAAGCTGTTTAAATTTCCGCCAAAAGAGAAGGTCAAAGAATTGAGGATGCTATATTTGGCAGTTTCTCAGTAACAAGCTGCTTTTTTTTTTTTTTTGTCTTATTAACTTCAAGAAAAAGTGAGGGAACAGCTGTTTTTAGCTGCTATAACTTGATACAATGTGAAAACAGATGTTCCACAACATTAAATTAAATTATAAGCAGATAGAAAAGTGTACCATGTTGTTTAATAGATCTTTTTTTTTTTTTTTTTTTTTTTTTTTTTTTGTATAATAATCATTGCCACACTTTGGGACATGCTGTTATACAGTATTTAGCAGTAAGTGCAATTTTTTTTTTTTTTTTGAAAAAACAGGTTCTTCACTTCTGGAGAAAATAACGTAAAGAAATTGATACATCTGGCAGGACAGTTTGGAGCTGTTTTCTTGACATATACAGTCAAAAAGAAGTACTCCTCATGGAAATAGTCTTTTGTGACATATTTGGACAAGCAAACATTTGATCATCTTTGAAACAGTGCCTATTAATAAAGTTGATATACTTGAACAAAACTACAAGGCACAAATAGCTGTTTAAATCATTTATTCAACAGAAATATCAGTAGATGTGATATTCTTCTGTGGAAAAAGTTAGTACACCCTTGGCCTCTGAAACTAGTATTGCCCCCTTTAGTAGAAATATCTTCTTGTAGGCATTTTGCATAATTGTCCACCAGGCTTGCTGGAAATTTCGAGCACTCTTCCATGAAAAAATCCTTTCAGTTGCAAGATGTTTGAGGGTTTTCTTGCATGTACTGCCCATTTCAAATCCCCCCACAACATTTAAATGGGATTCAAATTCCGGCTTTGACTAGGTCTTTCCATAAGCCTCCATTTCTTCTTTTTGAGCCACTCCTTGGTGGATTTGCGAGTGTCATTAAGATCAATATCCTTTTGAAAGGTCCACTTTCGGTTCAACTTCAACTTTCAGACAGGTGGCCTCACATTATCTTCAAGCACTCTTTGATATGATACAGAATTCATCGTTGAATCAATGAATGCAAGCTGTCCAGTTCCTGAGGCACCACTGTGCTTCACAGTTGGTATGAGGTGCTTCTCATGAAAAGCTGTCTTTGGTCTGATCCGAACATGTCTGCTGTTATTGTGGCCAACTCTATCTTTGATTCCTCTGTCCAGAGTACATTATTCCAAAAGGCCTGGTATTTGCCTATATGCTCATTGCCAAACTGTAGACTTGCAAATGCTTTTTCTTGGCACGCCTCCCATGCAGCTCAAATTTGTGCAATTTCTTTCTGATTTCTAGAAGCATGCACTTTGACACCAACAGTTGCAAGACTTACTAGCAGATCCTGTGATAAAATTTTGGGGTTCTTGGAGGCTTTTTTTTTTTTTTTTTTTGCATCAATCGGTCTGGTCTTTGGCTGAATTTGCTGGGACAGCCAGTCCTGAACAAATTGCCAGTCATTTGAAATCCACACCATTTGTAGATGAATCATTTGGAGATCTTTTTAAAGCCATTGCCAGACTTATAAGCATCCATGATCTTTTTTCTGAAGGCCTTATTGAACTCTTTAGATCTTGCCATGATGACACCACACACCTCAATAGCAAAGGGAACACCAGACACTACATATGAGAGGAGTATAAAGACAGGTTCCACCTACACTCCCTAAGCAGGTTCTAATCACTGGCAACCAATCTTGAACACTTGATTAGAATTTTATGGATTTGAAGGTGTGATAAATGTAGGGGTGTACTTACTTTTTCCATGTGACTGATCTGTTTTTTGTCAATATAATTTGTGAAAAGTTGAGTGCATCAACTTGATTAATAGGCATTGTTTCAAAGAGGCTCAAATGTGTGCTTGTCCAAATATGTCAAAAAAAGCCAACAATTTCCCTGGGGCGTACTGTATAAATTCTCAGAGAGGTAAATTACTGTGTATTAAGTCTAAACAGCTACCATTATGAGATCATATTCTATTTAATAGGACAACTTTAGCTGGGAGAGAGAGAGTGTTCAATGTCATGCTCGCTCTACAATTAAACATGATCTTTGGGAAATTCCTAAACCTTAATTACATGTTGCAGTATCAGTATTTTAGACTGGTATCCTGACATAAGAAAATAATAGGCAACTGTCAGCCAATCAGAAATGAGTATTTTCTCTGGCCAATTTAAAATAGCTTACAAAGTGACCATATTTAAAAACACATGGATCATACCATCTGTTATCAAACATGCTAACTAGAGTATATCCCATTGACAGGGTTCAAGTGAAGCGTTAGCATTATTATTATAAAATTAATATCTTGCCTAAATTAAAGACTATTACAATGGATATTTGCTTCATCGATGTTATATCAATGTTATATGAGACTTGATGTTGTAAATTTTCAGACATAGCAATGTATAGTCATATCTGCTGTACAGTATATGTACTATAAAAGTTGGTGTAATGTATTCACCGGATGGTAAGAATTGTATGACTCAGCAGACGTAAGTGAAGCTATGATCTGCTTTGAAGTGTGATGTGTGACTCACTAGGCTCAATCATCAATCCTTGACTCCTGATTGGGCTGATGTGCACTCCACTCCATACACTCAGTCCATTTCTGGCACATACACACACACATGCCCACGCACCCTGTAGTCAGTATCTGATCCCATAGTATTTCAGGGTTTTTTTCAGTATTAAGATGGTATATATATATATATATATATATATATATATATATATATATATATATATATATATATATATATATAAAGCAGTCATTATAGTATCAATTTTTACACGTTTGGGCTGTTTTTACTTAAAAAAGAATTCTAGCATAGTCTTCTGAAGTGATAAACCCACATCAACTACATTATAAGACATTTGTTTAGCAACTAATCCATCATTCCATCATTCCATAACCACCAGATGTCTTTCAGTGTTCTCTAGTCATTTTCATGCCATGCAGCAGTGCTTGAAAAACATTTCCAATTGCCAACATCTGCTTGAAAGATCAGAGACATCTATATGTCTATAAAGAACTAAAATTACCAGAGAACTTTTGAGTTTGTTGAAAAACAGAAGTTATGTTGAGCTGGAATAGCTTTCTTCCACCACAGGTTCCAGCTAAAAGAGAAAATTTGAAAACTGTTCACCAAGTATGTGACAGGTTATAAGAAGGTTAGACCAGAACATTCCCGAAATAACATTTCTGCAATATAATAATTATATATATATATATATATATATATATATATATGTATATATATATATATATATATATATATATATATATATATATATATAATGGTTTGCTTGACAATGTTATCAGAACATTACTCACACCACATTCCCACTTATGTTCAATAATGTTCAGTTACGTTTCCTACATCCTAATTGTTGCAACAGTATTGTAGGAATATTTGTAAGTATTATGCAAAAATGTTCTCAAATAATCCAGGAAACAGAAATACTAAATGTTTTATTAACCTAAAACTGGTGGCTAAAAGAAGGTCAGGCTGTAAAGGTCCAAAAATAATATTCTTGAAATTATATATATATAAAAAAAATCCACTGGAATAATCATTTGCCTGATAGTGTTATTAGAGTTCAATGCTAAATTCAGGTAATCATCCATCCATCTATTTTCCATACTGCTTATCCCACACAGGGTCGCAGGGGAGCATGGAGCCCATCCCAGGGAGCTCAGGGCACATGGACAACTGCACACACATTCACACACTACAGACAATTTGGAAATGCCAATCAGCCTACAGCGCATGTCTTTGGACTGGGGGAGGAAACCGGATTACCTGGATGAAACCCCTGAAGCACGGGGAGAACATGCAGACTCAATGCCCACAGGGCAGAGGTGGGATTTGAACCCCAGAGATGCGAGGCAACATGCTAACCACTAAGCCACCTTGCAAGTTTCTTCCAAGTGCTTTGGTTTCCTCCCACCTCCCCAAAACATGTTGGAAGGTGCACTGGATATTCTAAATCACCCCTAAATATGAATGCATCGCCATGTTGTCCTGTGATGGACTGACATCACATCCAGGGTGTATTTCTGCCTCACGCCCAGTGTTCCTGCGATTGACTCTACACCCGTGGCCCTGACCAGGATTAAGTGGTTACTGAAGATGAATGAATGAATGAATGAATAGTGCGAGCATTTCTACACTAACAATCTTGTACAAATTTTGAAGAAACATAGAAAACATTATATACAAAACTTCTCAAAACACTTGGAAATCTAGGACCACAACATGAAACTGGTCCTACATTTTTAGCTGGGAAGGAGACCTGACATTGCCCATAAACACTGATATTGCCCATCTGGGTGGAAATGAAGTGGAATCACAGTGTAGCACTTGTAAAGGATGAAATCAGCCCATGTTGAACTAATGCTGTCTGAATTAGCCTAGTCCTCCCTCTATCTTTGTTTTCATCTGGCTGGTGTGTAAATGTGGACATGATGTGAAGCTGGAAAGGCTATTAATCCATGCTGTGCCAAACACCTGCCACAACAACAGAACTA
The DNA here is from genome assembly GCF_023375685.1 of Ictalurus furcatus. Classification (NCBI taxonomy): domain Eukaryota; kingdom Metazoa; phylum Chordata; class Actinopteri; order Siluriformes; family Ictaluridae; genus Ictalurus; species Ictalurus furcatus. The sequence continues at coordinate 6,221,189 of NC_071258.1, forward strand.
GACAAACGACACCTCAAACACACTCTTGCTATGCTACACGACACAATCCAACAACGATGAAAGAGTATGACACAGAAAAAAAGTAGAGAGAGTGCACGAGTGCACAAGAGTATAGCTAGGAGTGTGAGTGTGGTCATTATGAAATAGTTTGTATAATCCCAGAGGACATTTATTGATTATTAGTGTCTGTGTCATGCTTTCTGCTTTATCCTCAGCAGGGTTAGAATATCCTGGTGAAGGAAATCCAAAAAAGAACAGGATAATTTCCGCTCATGGTGTGTCTATTTTTAAACATAAATAGTAGTCATAATATTGGTGAAAAATAAATTGAAGAGATTGCTGGTATGAATTTAGGGATGCTGGGGGTTTATTTGTGAACTAATACAACATTATTGTAAGCTCTCTCTTACATTCTGTTCCCGTTCTCCTGTTTCTTCATTTCTTAGTCATAATAACATATTGTGGGAAAGAATATTTTGTAGCATCCTGTGTCTGTCAGAAAATCTATGAGGATGCATGCATACAAAGACCTATTCATATTTTTATCAAAAGGAAACTAAGAGAAACAAACAGACAAAACAGACAAAATCTCTTAAAAATCATTTAGAGGCATCATCAATGGTGCATCTGGTTAAAAGGATACATTATTCATTCGACCTTAGTCTATGACATGTTGCCAAAAATTTATCAGCAATGGCTACAGTGTGTTCCTTCCCCAAAGTGAATTATAGGCATTGTTTTTTTTTTGTTTTTTTTTTTAAATCTTGTGTTGACTGGGAGAAGTTGTATAATTTGTTTGTTGGTGTATATATATATATATATATATATATATATATATATATATATATATATTTTTAAAGTATAGAATCTCAAGCTCTCTGCTCTGAGACAGGGAACATCTGATTTACGTTATATCTACTACATTATTGTTACAATTATATAATCATAATCATTCCTTAGATTTATATAGCGCTTTTCTAGGCACTCAAAGTTGTATGGGGGGAAATCTCCTCAAACCACCACCAGTGTGTAGCATCCACCTCGATGATGCAATGACAGCCATATTTCTCCAGAACGCCCACCACACACCAGCTATCGGTGGAGAGGAGAGGAGAGTGATGTAGCCAATTCAGAGCTTAAGATTATTAGGGAGCCATGGTAGATATGGGCCAATGGGGGATGGGATTTTTAATGATCACAGAGAGTCAGGACCTCGGTTTAATGTCTCATCTGAAAAACAGTGATGTTTTTACAGTATAGTGTCACCGTCAATATACTGGGGCATTAGGCCTCACACAGACCACACAGTGAGCACCCCCAGCAGCAACCTTAGGTTTCCCCAGGAGGTCTCCAATCCAAATACTAGCCAGGCTCAACCCAGCTTAGCTTCAGTGGGAAACCAGGCAAGAACTGCAGGGAGATATGGCCATGTGTGTTCTTATAGTAATGGCACATTTGTGTGTACAATGATCAGCGTGAAGGAGACAAATATTAGTTAACTTAGTTAGCAGCCAAGGCCGAATTATGAGAAATAGAAATGATAAATTAATTGCTTAGCTGGGTCTTCAGGCTATGCAGTCTGTTAGTTCACCTCACCTCCTGATCCGAGTCGTTCTTCACGACAAATGTCACGTCACATTTGTCAAGTCTGTTCCCCAGTAACAGAAATGATTAGTTCATCTCTCGAGTCTTCAGGTTCGAGTCGTTCGTTCATCCCATGACCACCCCATAGACTGAATGCAGTGGACCTGTGACGTGATGAACGAACGACTCGAACCCAAAGACTCGAGACTTGAACGAATCATTTCTGTTTCTTTTACTGCATGGTGCATTGCCTATGCATCTATCACCAGGAGAATGAACGACTCGAACCCGAAGACTCGAGACGTGTTCGAATCATTTCTGTTTCCGGTACTGCATGATGCATTGCCTATGCAGCAGTCACTGGTAGAACGAACGACTCGAACCCTCAAGATCAAGACGTGACCTAATAATTTCTGTTTCCTGTACAGAATCTATGGGGATGTTGCAGCTCATGCAAAAATGAACGAATCACTCTCTAAGACAACTCATTGTTCCCGAGTCATATTACAGATTCGTTCAAAATGAGTGAATCGTTCATGAACGACACATCACTAAAGAGACGGGCAGACACTAAGACCCTGGGCTGCACTGTTACTGTGGTGTGGAATATAACCGAGGACAGAGATAAGAGTAGAGTCACTGAGAGAGAGAGAGAGAGAGAGAGAGAGGAAAGTACAAGCGACAGAGTACTGCTGAGCTGCGCTTGAGTTTGAAAGTCTTTGCGGAGAGACTTAAAACGGTAACGGTGATATAAATACCCCACTTTTAACCGGATTAAAGCCACAGCACCTCCTTCCCTGAGAAAGTCAAACAGGCTGTGCTGTGGTGAGGAGGAACCGCGCACGCGCGCAAACACAGCATGACAGGAGGCTGGTGTGATCATAGCTGTGAGCCCAGGTAGATGGAGATCATCACCTAACACACACACACACACACACACACACACACCAATCAGCTTCAACTGAACACAAGCAAGACCACCATCACAGGAGAGGGGTAAGATCTTCTCTATTATATTAAAACCTTTTACTTTGAATGAGTCAGTAAAGTCTATTAGACATATTTCATATATTTACACATGTGCTAGAAGTACTATGTGCATACGAGCTAGAGAATGTATAATGGTCAGCTTTGCTGTGTTTAAATGTGCTATATAAATACTTACTTACTTACAATGTGACTCAAAGCTCCACTGTGTGCCAGTGCACCTTAATGATGTTCCTCTCTAATAATTTAATTCTGTACACTGAAGGCTGGGATGTTGTCACATTCCTCTATTCTCAGCCCATGTTAAACATAACAGTACTCTCAAGGGTACAAAACAGGTCCTTATATGTTAATAATGTTCAACTAACAATTATAGTCCTCTAAATAAACATGCCACCCGACAGACAAAGATTCGGAGCCTTGGAACCTAGTTTAGTACTTTTTTACATTTTTTTTTCTAACATGGTATCACATTTTCCGATAATATTAAACGTAAAGGTTGCCCCTAAGCGCAATTATGGAGCTTAATAATATTCTCTTGAATTATATTCCTCTAAATAAAAGTAGAAGACTGTACCCATAAAGGGGTTGTGCATCGAAAACCTAGTTTAGTACCTACATTACATTACATGACAGTACTCTCAAGGGTACAAACAGGTCCCTAGGTCTGATTATGCGTTAATACTATAATTAACTACAATTATATTCCTCTAATTAAAGGTGCAACAAAAGGTAAGGTCTTTTAAACTCTTAATGATCAAGCTCCTTCTTATCTCAAAGATCTTCTTACACCACATTCATCTAGCAGATTTGTAAGATCTTCTGATTGGTTTCTTTTGTATGTCCTTCGATCCCGTTTAAAAACTAAGGGGGATAGAGCTTTTTCAGTCGCCGCCCCTCGTTTATGGGATCAATTGCCACTGGACATCCGGCTTGCACCTTCTATTATCATTTTTAAAAAGAGGCTGAAAGCGTATCTCTTCTCCCAGGTGTTTTAATCTCATTTTTACGATTGTCTATTGTCTGTCTCTGTTTGATTTTATGCTGTTTTTTAATTTAATTTTTTTGTACTCTGTTCAGCACGTTGGTCAGCTTTGCCGTGTTTAAATGTGCTATATAAATATAATGTACTTACTTACTTACTTACTAAAGCTACCATCTAACTGATGAGGGGTTGTGCATTAAAACCCTTGTTTAGTACCTTTTTGTTTCTGGAATTATATTACATTCCTGTATTCTTAGCCCATGTTAAACATGGCAGTACTCTCAAGGGTACAACACGGGTCCTTAAGTCTAATTATCTGTCCCTCCAGAATTTTGCGATTTGTGTAATTAATGTAAAATCAAGCTCTACAATATTCAGAGGCGCTCGCAATTATTCACAATCACCGCAGATTTTCCACAGTTCTGGGCTAAGACGCGTCACATGACGCGCATTCAGCCAAAGCCGTCTTCGATTCACGTGCGTCAAACACGAGTACAGCTAAAAGGTCTCATTCACGAACAAACACCACCGCGAAAGACCGTGCGAAACAATTTCATGCTAATGCAGTTTCGCCAATTCAAGTAGTTTTCTGTAAAAAAAAACTCAGCAAGTTGGTGGGGGGAAAGCCGCCGCAAAATCGAGCATTTTTGGCCGCGATAATCAGAAGAGAACGTTGCGAAATCCTGTACAGACTGAATTCTATATGGTACGTTAACACTGTTCAACTACAATTCCTCTAATTAAAAGTGCAAAACAATGTACCACCACGCAGACAATGATTTGGAACTTTAGACCTTAGTTTAGTACTACTATCTTTTAAAAATTTATTTATTTGTTTATTTTTAAAGATCACAGTCTCCGATAATATTAAACATAAAGGTTGCACAATTATGGTGCTTAATAAAAAAATACAGTACAAGGACATACCCTTAAAGGTTCCACCTCACTGATAAGGGTTGTGCATCAAAACCCTAGTTTAGAACTTTATTTATTTATTTATTTATTTATTTATTTATTTATTATTCTATAAGTTTCTATCAAACTTGTGCGCCCTCGACATAATATTAACTGTAGTGGTTTAGCAAAAGTTTCTACTTATAAAACCTATCTAGCGACCGAAGTGTGTGAGCACTCAGTATTTCAGATCATCAATCATCAGCGATGCTCATGTAGGTCAATCCTCATTTGTTTTTCCACCGATCGATGTCCAGAACTCTGATTCTGATTTGCTACGGGTTAATGGTGTATTGGTCCGTTTTCTCCACCTGGCAACAAAGCCAGTCTTAACAATCTGACTGGTTGTTGTGATTTTTATTTTTTTTTTTAGCTTTAACACAGTGCCAGGTTGATGTAACGAGGATACAAGGTTCACGCTGCTATCACACACTGCATTAGGGTTGGGTTATTGATGCTCTGCAGTGGCTGGTGTTGGCAAGGACGCTGCTGAAACACTGCACTCTTTCCACTGTTTCAGTTCATCTGCATGCAGAAATATAAAACCAGGATCTGTGTTTGCTTTCTCCGTTGGTGCTCAATTTATCCCTAAGGACAATACAACAGTAGAAATATTTTCTATAGTTGTTTTTTAAAATTTTTTTTATTACAACACTGCTTCCCCACTCAATGTTTGTGATGCCTGAGAATCTACACACTTTCACACTCTCCTACACATACACCTTTGAGCACAATCGCCCTGATAAAACCATATTTCAGATTACGATGAAAAAGGGATTATGAGATTGCATATGGTATGCACACATCGCCGGGTTTAACAGCGGTCAAATCTCATTTTCTTCCTTTCAGTGAGAGCAGAATAATACTTCACTGGAATGAAGTGCAGCGAGGAAGGGCACTGTGTTCGTGAGAGTGTGTATAGCTCTGTCACTTTGTCCCATGCTGTGCGCTGTTGTATTTCGCAGCTCCCGGTGTGTTAGCAAGATCCTAGCGTAGGTGACAAACAATTAACAGCTACTTATGTCCTACACTGATTGCAGTGACGATGATGATCATTCAGGAACACTCGTTCATCCGGACAGAAATTCAGCCTTGCCTATCTAAGCATGCGCTCATTCACCGTGATTAATATGAGTGTTTGGGAATAAGTGTATAGGAGATTAACCAGTGAACGCTGCTCATGAAATTAGATGGAAGGGATAAAAACTAATATGTATAAATCTCTAAACAGTGAAACTATCCAGTTTGTGCTATACATTATATCACAAGGTCTTTTCAGTGGAATAATAAGAATGATGAGGGGCTATTACAATCGTTCTATTGCAATCTTGAATCATTTAAGTCAAATGATTCATTTCGATTTGTTCACAGATTCATTTCATTGCTCGGTTTGACCAGAACGTTGAAGCCAGTATGAGCAATCTGAGAACATCTAATAATACACTCTAAATTCTATTCGCCGTAACGCTGGAAATTTCCACCTCGGTCCTATTGAGTTTAAACGCGACTCGTTGAACTCTCTGGCTCAACTTATCTGCTGAACGCGAGAGGAGAGAATCTCAGGCATGAGCAAAAAATATTCACAGATTCAAACTAGCGGTCGACCGATATCGGATTTTACCGACGCGATATCCGAAAGCTGATACCGAATAAAAACACAACGCTCAAAGTGAAATATCACTGCACTTGATTACCAAAATAAATACAATACTGACTGTACCATGAAAATGTACTATAAAATGAAATAAATATCTAAATATGAATGTAGAAGCTATTCATACATATTGAAGGAAATAAATGATAGACATCCAAACTGAACCAAAAAAGTAACACTCCAAATAAAAACGAATAAAAACTAAAGACATCCGAAATGAATAAAAAAAAAACACTTGTCAGCGATTGTTTTTATTCCGGCTCTAGAGGCCGTTCTCATGCTGTATAATGACAGTATTATGTATAATGTACACTGTATAAAGAACACTTCTCAGCCGCTCCTGCAACGAACGCAACCGGGAAAAACTGTCGGTGTGGATTTTTCGGTTCCGATTAATCCGCAACACCGATCAGTCGGTCAACCTCTAATTCAAAACTCTGACCCACTGAACGAGAGAGAGCGATATCTTGGTGATGACCGGATGACTCACTGACTTAAACACTGACACCCTGATTAAGAGAGGAGAGAATCTCGGTCACGTGCAAAAGATTCACCGACTCAAACACTGACCTGCTGATCGAGAGAGGACAGAACCTAATGGTGCTTTTCCATTGTATGGTTTGACTCGACTCGACTCTGCTCGCTTTTTGGGGGATTTCCACTGTGGATAGTAACTGGTACCTGGTGCTTTTTTTAATACCACTTCGGTCGAGGTCCCAAGCGAGCCGAGCCGATACTAAACATGAGCCACTCTCTGATGGAGTAGGGAATTCTCCTTAAGGACTGGTTCTGTATTGCGCCTGAATAAATGTGTGGTTTAATACATGCTTTGCGTACGGTAATATTCTATTAATGGAAATCATTTCTCTCATTACAGATAAAATCACAGCAAAGGTTTCTGTCTGGGGCAGTGGTGGCTCAGTGTTTAAAGGCTCTGGGTTACTGATCAGAAGGTCAGAAGTTCAAACCCCAGCACTGCCAAGCTACTACTGTTGGGCCCTTGGGCAAGGCCCTTAACCCTCAATTGCTCAGATGTATAAATAAGATAAATGTAAGTTGCTCTGGATAAGAGCGGCTGCCAAAAATGTAAGTGTCTTAGATTTTTACATCTCACTTGTTAGCTATTTCCAAACAGGCGTTTATTGAAGTCACTCCTGTCGCGGCTGAATCTAACTTAGTCGTATCGAGCACTACGTAGGTTCTAGAGCGCCAATATTTTACATCCTTAATAGGGTCCGTGTTCAGTGAACAGGAAAGGCGTTTAGAATACGGCCTGACTGTGTATTTGTACACGGTGAAGGTGAGTGGAAGATGGAACCCACGTTGAGACGGCACTAAACCACAGTGGAAAAGCAAGCTCGGAAAAGTAAAGTGAGCCGAGTCGTGCCGTACTGTGTAGTGGAAAAGTGGCATTGTTCATGACCGAACAAGTCAGTGACGTAATCCCTGACATGCTGAATGAGAGAGGAGAGAACCTCGGTCATGACCGAATTCGTCAGTGACGTAAACCCTGACGCGCTGAATGAGAGAGGAGAGAACCTCGGTCATGACCGAATTCGTCAGTGACGTAAACCCTGAGCATAAGACTCACTGACCTGCCGAATGAGAGAGGACAGAATCTTAGTCATGTTCTTGGTCATTCACTGACTCAAACACTAACCCACTGAACAAGAGAACACTGAACAAGATGAACGACTCTATACGGACTCGTTCACCTCAATGAAACGTTTAAAAAGACCAAACCAAGGAAGGGTTAGACAATATAATGATCGATATCATAATAACGGGCATTATTATACTGAGTACAAAATTCTATCTGTGATTTTATAATACTCACCAACTCTATTGGTAGGTTGCTGAACCTTTGCAGTTAATGATGACTAAACCAAGTCTATGGTCCATAATGTGGTCTCCAGGTTTGTCAGGACTTAGCAAACGAATTAAATATTGTGATACATACTGTGTATCATGATATTGTGAAATATTGTCATTTTTGTGGCTATATGAATATATATCAGTATTCTATTAACCTGGTGCTGAGTACCACTGAGTTCCTGTTCATTTATCCTTCTGATGCAGACTCGAGGTCTTGACACTGACTGCACAATCCTCGCGTCAGCTAAAAAAGGAAACTGCTTACGCTCGTCTCGGTCATCACTTTACTGCGTCAACACGAACAGCATCCCAGAAACATGTACAGTAGAATCTAATACATATACAACGTTATTCATGTTATTTACTCCAGTTATTCACCAGTCCAGTGGAGAGGAGCATGACTAGCTAAAGGAAACTTATTCTGAAAGAAAGCGCCTGTGGACAACATAAGATTGAATCCAGAGGTGGGTCTTGAGTTGTTTTTTGAACATAGTGACGGATTCTGTGGTCCGGATTGAGGTTGGAAGTTCATTCCACCACTGAGGGACAGTTAGAGTGAAGGTCCTGGAAAGGGACCTTGAGCCACGCTGAGTAGGCACTCCTAAGCGTCGGCTGTTGACCGATCGCAGATTGCTTAAGCCTCAAGGAGAGTGTTGAGGTACGGGGGTGCTGTTCCAGACAAGGTCTTGTATGTGAGCATCAAGGCCTTGAATTTGATACGGACGTCTACAGGAAGCCAGCGGAGGGAGATGAAGAGGGGTGTGACATGGGTTCTCTTGGGCCGTTTCCCACTGCCCTGCTCACCAGCGGCTAAACACAGGGTCATGATACTCTACACACAGAAACCCAACAGTGTCCTGACTAATATTATAACAGACTTGCGGTGATAAAACGATTCATTTCTAAATACCGATTGAAAATGTCCGATAAGTCAACTTCTACTTATTTTGATATGGAATGCTATTGTACTGCTAGAAAGGGTTTAAAGAACACAAATAGTGCTTCATATTTGTGAATTACATTTACATTTTGAATTACGTTTAGGTGCCAGGGTGGTTAATTGGACTTCCAGGCAAGCATACAAGCATAACATGAGACTGGGCAGCACATGGGAGCTTTCGTTTGCCTGGTGGGATAGCTGAATGAATTTATCCACACCTGAACCATAAATAACCAGCCAGACTGTTAGACCTGTGGTTAGAAACTGACCCTGATAACAGGATAGAGAAAATAAAAGAGCCATAATCTGTAACTGCATAATCTAATCTGACCTACAATGTGGACTAACAAGGTGTTCATTTGATAAAGTGGCCAGTAAGTGTAGCTTACACATAAACAGTCAGATACTGTATGTTTGTGCTATATGAACTGCAGGCTTATGAGAATTTTGCAAAACCAAACAAGCTGAAAGCTTATCAGCATATTTCGTCAACCATCAGCCCCCCCACCCCCCTCTTGCCGGAGATGCCTGAGGGTGGAAGAAAATCATCCTGCTAAGTTCCACGCACATGGCTACTCTATAATATTGACTGCCTTCTGCTAACTCGAGAGAGAGAAGTGTGTGCATGTGGGAGAGGAAAGAGCATAATAAGCGAAGTTGAGAGATGACTGATTAATGTGCTCATTTGCAAACACATACGCCGTGAAGCACGATTTAAAAAAAAAAAAATCTCCTCTCTCCGAATTTGTTCCTTCATTATAATGTCATTTGGAAAGAATTATACAGCTTCCATTCTGCTCATAGTGTGACACCGCTGAGCTGGAGGTATTAGCGTGGTGGAATTACCGAAGCGGAGAAGTTCGCCGGAGTGCAGAGGTGGCAAATCAGGATCTGGTCCATTAATAACAGGATGTACTGTATACACACGCTGGATAGCACAACTATTGCTAGCGCACACATTTTGCTCGCTAATGAGCAACGCCTACTCGCTCTCCATTTGTGGCTCTTCATTGTGCCAGGGACACTGTGTGAAAAGACCTGGATGCTTCATTACTAAACTCTAACACAACCTGTGAAATATCAGCTACGACATGCTTTATTAGCAGGGGTATTCTACTCAAATTTGTGAAGCTCCAGATCCTAAAGATCCGCATATGGGACTAACATGAATGTATGGTGACAACAGTTATCTTTTAATGCTTAACCATTGGTGTTTACTTCAAGACTTTTAAATACAGTGGCGCTTAAATTTACCATTTAGAAGAAGAGGCCTTTGTCACATATACATTACAGCATAGTGAAATTCTGTTCTTCGCATATCCCAGCTTGTTAGGAAGTTGGGGTCAGCTTGGTAGTGCTGGGACTTGAACCCCCAACCTTCTAATCAGTAGCCCAGAGCCTTAACTGTTGAGCTACCACTTTTAACTAGCACTATGGACTCTGAATAGATGAGACACTTACTTTGAACAGAGGATAAACACTTGCGTCTCTGTCCAGTTATCTGTAAACCTTGTTTCTTGTTGACTTTCATTGCGGGGGAAGGAGGGGGTGCTTAGTGGTTAGCACACTTTCCTTGCACCTCCAGGGTTGGGGGTTCGAATCCTGCCTCCGCCCTGTATGTGCGGAGCCTGCATGTTCTCTCTGCATGTCAGGGGTTTCCTCTGGGTACTCCGGTTTCCTCCACCAGTCCAAAGACATGCGTTGTAGGCTGATTGGCATTTCCAAGTGTGTGTGCAATTGTGCCCTCTGAAGAGTTGTCACCTCAGCCGGGGTGGCCCCCGCCCTGCACTCCAAGTCCCCTGGGATAGGCTCCAGACTCCCCACAACCCCATGTAGGATAAGTGGTGCAGCTTCATTGTGTTGATTTCATGCCTAAATCACACACTCACCTCAAATTATGTCAAGTTGCTCAGGATATCAAGGAGACTTGTTTTTGCATGGTGTCTGATACCGTACGACACGTTTTTATCGTTTAAGGATGTCTCCGAACAAAAAACAGTCATAGCCACCATCCTGAAGCAGAAATCAATTTCTTCCTCAGCACATAATTTGTTCTGGTGCTGTGTCCGGGATTGATTTTTTTTCTTTCTTTTTTTTTTTTTAAATCCCACTCCTGCCTGCCCCCGAAGTCATTTTTCTAATTAAGTCATAGGGTTAAACCCGGGGTGGGGGTGGGAGAGGCATGTTTTCCTCACACCTCCACCATATGTGGACGGAGCTTGCATGTTTCCCGCCCTGCTTCGGGGGTTTCCTCCGGGTACTCCGGTTTCCTCCCCCAGTCCAAAGACATGCTTTGTAGGCTCATTGGCATTTCCTAGTTGTCCCTAGTGTGTGAATGGGTGTGCGACTGTGCCCTGCGATGAGTCGGTACCCCGTCTAGGGTGTCCCCAACCTTGTGCCACCCATTCCCTGGGATAGGCTCCAGGTTAAACTCAGGAAACCAACAAGTCTTCCATGCTCTCCCAGTGTTTGCATGGGTTTCCTTTGCGTACACCAGTTTCCTCCCTCCACCCCATGAAGTTGGTTGGCTACTTTAAAAATCCTCTTAGGTGTGAAAAATGGTGTCACATCCTGCGTTGCCTCCAGTGTTCCCGGGATAGACGCTGGAACCACCACGAGCCTGATCAGGATAAAGTGTTAACTAAAAATGAAAAAACAAATAAGAATCAGACAAATGCAGTATTTTGCAGCAAAAATGTTAAATAAACATCGCTTTATGTTCTTGTTTTTATATGTATATGTAATATATATATATATATATATATATATATATATATATATATATATATATATATATATATATATATATATATAAATAAAACGAGTACTGTAGAGCTTCTGCCGTATGAGTCCCTGTGAATGAGTTGTTAGTATAGAAATGATAATGTATTACATGAGCTGCTGTTATAGAAATGTAGCCAATACCTTCTGACCAATCAGATTTGAGAATTCAAGAGTCGTATAATATATTTCTAACAGCCATGTAAATGGTCTGTACTTAGATAGCGCCTTTTAATCTTAGCGGTTCTACAAAGTGGTTTACACTTTGTCTCATTCACCCATTCTCTCACTCACTCACTCACTCACACACACACACACCAATGGTTCTAGCCTGCCATCAGGAGCAACTTGGGGTTGTTGCACTTTGGCATGTGGGCAGGCCAGGGATCGAACCACCAACTCTGCGATTTGTAGACAACCCACTCTACCACCTGAACCACAGCTGCCCAGTATTTTGGGTTTATTAAATTCTATGGATATTTTGCTAAATTACATAACTGCTTATGTACAGATGAGTTAGGCATGTTTGCTAAATCAGTGCTAAACTGGTAGCTATGTGTATAACCTTCCCTTATTTATCAGCAAAGTTAGTCTTGTGGCTCCGTAAAGAAGCAAAAGTCAAGCACTAAACATACCTTGGCTGATAGACTCCAGTTGGGACAGGGGGAAAATGTGTTTTGGCAGTTGCTTTAACACTCTCCAGAGAAATATGCCACACGAATATCAGTGAGATGTTTGTGTTCGCCTCTAAATTAAAAGTGGAAAATGACATTTCAAATTAAAAGGGCTGACAAACAGAGCTGAGGGAGAAGAGGGCTGAGGACATGCTGAGAGGAAATGTAGTAGGACACTGGCTTCAATGTGCATGATGGGGGGGAGTGAGAGAGAGACAGAGAGAGAGAGAGAGAGAGAGAGGGAGGAAGGAAGGGGGGGTGACTACAAAAATGTCTGTGGCGATTTGTCATCCTGTCCTTGCAGGCTTCTCTCCTCTGAGCTGGGGGTTTTATGTGCTCGGGAGTCAGTAATCAGAAAGAGAGGCAGTGCTGTAATGCAGCTGACAGCAGCCTTTTACAGAGAACTGGGGGGAGGACAGGGCAATAAAGCTGAGTGCTTTTGTCCTGGACAATATTGTGGCGAGAACGCGTGTGGTGTGTTATTTGTGATATGCTAATGAAATTAAATGACTGGCTTGATAATATGTGTATATCTGAAAGCAGGGGGTTGCTGGTATAATTAAGATTATTATTATTATTATAATTATGATTAAAAGCCCTCCTGTTTTTCGAATACAACAAGACATCAATGGAACGTTTAATTTTTAGCATCAGATTTTATTCGCTGTGGTCTTAGGGCAGATTATTTTTTTGGACCTTTGTGGAACCAAGCGCAACAGCACCACCAGTGGTTGTAGGAAGAATACACCCAATGCTAGGGCTGATGTCTTTCTAGTCCAGACTGTAGATTCAGGGAGATTCATAACGAATTGCTCAACTCTAATAGTTTTTGTGAATAAAACCTGGAAAAAAAGGCCGTTTAGCTATTGGAAAGGATTAGGACGCGGAACATGAAAAAAGGATTCGCTTCCAATAGTGGTTCATTTTGCATCCGCTTCTTTTGATTTTGCTTTGCACCATGAGCTCCATGAACCCACCAATCTTGGAGGCATGGGGCCAGTAGAAGAGTTTTCTAGCAGACTCACCGCGCCATAATGGAGTCCATTGAGACAGATGCAAGTGCAGGACGTCATTAATAAAAAACAAGAAACATCAAAGAAACAAACCAGGGAAACATGGAAACCAGGAATTCCGGCTCTTTTCAGTGAGTCGAATCATTTGACTCAGCTCACCAATAAGAGTTGACTCTTTTGATTACCAAACAACTCAACAATTTTTTCCCTAAACTGTCTATGATATTTTGAATTTTTTTTTTCTTTGCCTGAGTAAAGCCTAAACTGTGTAATGAATAATTAACATTATTTCACATTGCATTTTTATAAAAACCGATTCATGTATAAAATCTACTTGTTAAATCAATGAGACAAACGTGTATTGAAAAATACAGTAAGCATTCCTGAATTAATATTATTATGCCTGCTGCGTCGCTGTGCTTCATTATGTGCACACCTCTAGACTAAAACTTTGTTGAAGCACCTTTTGATTTTATTATCAGTCTTTTTGATTAAGAGTCTATCAGTGTGGCACATCTTGACTTCTTGGCAAACTGGTATTTGTAGCTATTCATGATTCCCTCCACCTTGATAAAAGCCAATTCTGAAGAAAAGCATGCTTCCGCCACCATGCTTCACCATGGGTATGGTGTTCGTTTGCACCAAACATACCTTTTGAAATTATGGAATTATTATACATTTTGGAATTGGTCTCACCAGACCATAACACATTTTGCCACATGGTTTAGGGTGATTTAGTTGGACTTGGATTTTAATTTTTTTTTGGTGAGAAAGAGCGTTTGTCTAGCCACCCTACCCCAGAGCCCAGACATATGAAGAATGCAAGAGGTCAGCGAACTCTCCATCAGTCTCTCTGCATGATGTTTGACTCTCCATCACCATTTATCCATGCACTTCCATACAGGAGCAATGGAACAGAACCGTACTGTAGCTGGAGCATCACGGAGAACTTTACTATCTACATCTAATCTGCTGAATGGATTTTCACTTACTAAACAGCTTCATGAATTATACATTAGAGTTTCTGCTCATTACTCTTATTGACGCCTCCTCAACTCCTCAATGCCATGTCCTTCAGCTGAACATGAATCAAATCTAACATCATTAAGGATGTATAAGGGCACTAGAAAGAGTGGCATTTACACAATTTTCTCCTTAGCATAAATTTAGACCACCCAAGACATGTTGTGAAATAGGGCTTTACCATATCATATCGTCCATGATATACCGGTTCACTTCCTCCCCATGATAATAATTTGTCATCCCGCAATATTGAGGATACAGTGCGGAACGGCGGAAGGTGGACTTCCAACCCTAGACGAGGAAGAAGAACGAATCGGCAAAAAGGAGCTTCCTCCATAATATGGAAGTGGTCCGGATACAGAAGATCAGATGCGAATCAAACGCCTCCGATTTGTATAGTGTGTCAAAACCCTGTGTCAACAAAAAGTGGAAACACATCAAATTTGTTCCACCACCTCAAGCAAAAACACCGACCAGAATATGAGGAAAGCCAGAAGTTGGACAAAGAGAAAGTGTCAACAAGTATCGACAAAAAGATAATGTTACTATTTTCATATCGTTATTTATATCGCTACCGCAAAAAATACAATGAAATCTTGTGATAGATTTAAGTCTATAGCACTCATCCCTATTATGAAACATGGCTTTTTTTTTCTTGAAACCCTTCCAAACAACTTGTGGTGATGTAGGTGACTTCGGATTGAAGTTTTGGAGACTTTCTGACCCTAAGACGCAACTAACATCTGCAATTCTCCAGCGGTGATCCTTGGAGATTTTTTGGCGACTCGAACCATCCTCTTCACAGTATGTTGAGACGATATAGACACACGTCCAATTCCAGGTTGATTCATAACATTTCCAGTTGACTGGAACTTCTTAATTATTGCCCTGATGGTATAAATGGGCATTTTCAATGCTTGTGCTACTTTCTTATAGTCACTTCCCATTTTGTGAAGCTCAACAACCTTTTGCCGCACATCACAGCTATATTCCTTGGACTTACAGATTGTTATGAATGACTAAGGGAATTTAGAGTATGTGTTACCTCATATTTATACCCCTGAGAAACAAGAAGTCATGGTTGAACAATTCACCCAACAGTTCCTAGTCACCCAGGGAGAGCAGTACAACATTTTGTGAATATTTCTAACAAAATATCAAATGGTTAAACAATAACGACAGGTTTTCAAAGACCTTTTTGCTCATATTTATCAAGGGTGCCAATATGTGGAGGGCACTGTATAAGTATTTGTGTACTACACTGTATAGATGTTGCTTCAAACCTACAGAATTACTAATCAGTTCGTTCCAGACGTAATGTTCCCTGACGAGCCGAGCCACAACTTGTTTGCCTGACTAATCACAGGAAGTCAGATGTTTGGTGCTGATGCAGTCAGACAGGTAGACAGGCAGTGTGCTGATGGGGAAAAGGGGAGGTTAAAGATGACAGACAGATGTCACTGCAGATGTCGTGCGGTCTGTGCCGCCTGACAGGGAGCTACGAAACTCCTCTTTGAGATGCTGTAGACCTCACAGGAACCCTCCTGCCATAACTATTGAAACGCCTGCACGCTGAAGCACTGACACATCTGGGACATTGTTTTGCGCTGATGTATTACTAACAAACGTACAGGTCCAAGCATCTGGTATTAATAGAAAATGCAACACAACTGAACAGTATATTCGGTTCTGTTCGCTTTTACCATTGTAACCGTGATTTTAAAAAATAAACAGATGCACAAATGCTATAGTGATGTAGTTAAAATCATATTTCAAACCACAGTCATTCCTTTAAAAAAAAATTATGGGCCAAAATATCATGAGCCTGATTTCTATAATATAAATATGACTCTTTTACATGATTTTTATAGTCATAAGTAACATTGTGGGGGGAAAAAATGTGTAATTATTGACCTTATTCTGAATAAGACAATATTGTGGTTAAGGTGTTTACATTAGTCGCTTTTAGAATATTCCTTTCATGTTCCCATTTTACATCTTATAGAACGTAGATGCATTAACGGCACACGTCTTTACTTCCCCGTGCCACGCCGTCCGACATTCCCTCCGGAATTTCACGTATCAACATACAGTTGGTCTTCGTTATGGTACCGTGTACAGATTTGGGTGTTTTTATTTTTTTTTTTATAATTTTACGAAAGCTTCAAGTGCAGTTAATTATGTGTCGCGCTATATGTGCTAATAGACGACTGCTTGAAGCCGTGGGCTGCATCCCAAACCGCGTACTTACCGTCTATATAGTAGCTGAAATACATGTCTTTCGCCTACAATATAGCAGGTAAGTACATAGTTTCTGACGCAGCTGTGCTCTCATGTTTGCCGTCAAACGGTTAAGCAGTGCCTTGTGTGTACATGTCCTGTCGCAAAATGCGGCGAAAACTCCCACACGACGTTAATAGTGTGATTAAGGTGTGTACATGTCTGTAATACACGTCGATAATGTGACTAAAACAGGAGTACTCCACATGTCTTAATTCGATTTGTGTTTACTTCGAGTATGACCTTAATCGGATTAAGGTAATTAAAAATGGCTGTTTACATGGTAGTTTCTTAATCAGAGTATCGTCTTAATCGGGTTAATATCGGATTATTGTTGTCCATGTAAACGTACTGACTGACTCCTACCCTGACCAGGCAGTTACTAAGGATGAATATACACTATATGGCCAAAAGGATGTTGACACCTGATCATCACACACATGTGCTTTTTGAACATCCCATTCCAGTGTCAGTCATTGTTTTGCTGTTCTAATAAGCTCCACTCTTCTGGGAAGGCTTTGCTCTAGATTTTGATACGTGTCAGATGAGGATGCCTGCGGTGCAGTCAGCGTTCCAGTTCATCCTAAAAAGGTTCAGTGGGGTTGAGGTCAGGGTTCTGTGCAGGCCACTTGAGCTGTTCTGCTCCAAACTTGGCAAACCATGTCTTCATGGAGCTTTTGTTTAAGCCTCTTCCAGTGTTCCAATGAAGGGAAATTGTGAAATTGCTGCAGCATACAGTACAAAGCCATCCTATACAACTTTGTGCTTCATAACAGTTTGGGAAAGACGCACATATGGTGTGATGGTCAGTTGTACACTGACTTTTTTATTTTATTTGTCCTGTGAGCTTCATATTTGAGCATAAGACCTTGCTTTTTTTTTTTTTTTTTTTTTTGCTGTGCACACCTCTAGTTTTAACCAAATGCCATGTGAACCTTTCTGGCAAGATTTCTAAAAAAAAAAAAAAAACAAGAAAGAAAGAAAGAAATGCAAATTAGTGCACTTCCTATTTATATCCGTATCCATTTAGAACACATTATCCGTTCGGTCTGAATAACTCGTGCAAATTTTGGTTACATCTGTATTGTAAAGTGACACATCCATAAACTTCACTCATGTCCCAATGACAAATGCTCCACAAATCCAGCTCAAAGTAAACATAAATAGAAGCTGCAGGGCATTTTGCAAGAGGAATGCAACTCCTGATGACATCAGAGCGCGGGGGTGAGAGTATTGATCTGATGCTTTACTGCCCTGCCAACTCAGTGGATTGGCAGAGCTACAGAGAGAATACCCAATGTCCTTAATGTCAAGGTCTTGGACAAAAATGTGGATATATAAACTATCACTTTCCTTTCAGACGGCTGTCAAAACCAGACGGCTTGATGTTAAAGGATTCTGGGAATTTTCTGTCTTTCTCTTATTCTTTCTCTTTGCTAGTATATTGACTTGGCTCGGTTTCAGCTCTTTTAGCTTTAGAGATTTGTATGCTGAGAGCGTGAAGCCACTGATGCTGCACGTCATGTGCTTGAAGTAAGGCCGAAAGCCCAGAATGGGGTTGCGATGATAAATGTTTTAGTGCTTTACCAACAATTGGAAGCCATCCAACCCTTTTAAAGAGCCTCAACAAGTCACCCTCTGCCCTCGCTTTGCCACAACAATCCTTTGAGCGATCCATGTGCCCGGAATGTCGCTCGAGGGCCGACGTCCTGCGATTCAGTCTGTGACCTCTGGTGCTGTTTTTTTTCCAGGCGTGCGAGCAAAACGCCTGGCCTTTAGATGTCAGCGCACTCTGGTATCAGTGATTGTTGTGCATTGAGCATCAGGACAAGATTAAACACTGACCTTGTTCTCTTTTTGTTGGTGCAGATTGGTGCGCTGAGACAAGAGCAGAAGTACATCGGGTACTCGATCTTTGGATATCTTCCCGCCCGGTTTGACTGAAGCTCCGGCCAGGACAGCATTAAAAATACATATCCCAAAGGAAGACTCTGGCTTCACTCACTCTCACACTCGCTCACACACACACTCACAAATAAATCAATACCCCCAAGCTGTGATTTCTTCATCACTTTTCCCTCCAGCAACACACTGAGTGGGCAGCGAAAAGACCGGCTGAGCAGACTCTATTTCTGCAACACTCAAACACTGTCCATACTGCAGAAATGTCTGTAGGGTTCATAATTTTTTCAATAGTCTGCCAGGTGTAGGACCAATTTTTTGCTTTTCCCACAAACATCTGCTTATCCAATATGTATTTCCTTTAGCTGTCCTTCTTCCGATAGATCATTTACTATTTTTCTTACCATCGTCTACATTGCATCTCAATCCGAGTCCAGTGCTCTGACCTCATTAGTCGAGTCCAATACGTTTAGATTGGCAGTGAGAACTGACAGACCTTCAGGACAGTTAGCAATTGAAGCTCTTTTTCTTTATCCCAACCCTGACTGCAACGGCGTGCTAACAAAGCATTCCATCATTGCAATTGACTCCTACATTTCTCAAAGCTGATCAGAATATTTATAAGCCAGAGTTTCATCCCATCATGTGAAATGTGACACTGACCACAGGTTTGGCCCTCGTTTGGCCCGGAGCAGATGGCTTCTGACGTGTGCAGAAAGTGAAACGTGAACGAGATCGACGAGCTTATCAGCACAATCGAACCTGACACAAGCTTGGAGGGAGGAAAGGAAGAGAGGAAAGGAGGGGGGGTGGGGGGTGGGTGAGGAATTTACGCGTGCGTCTTTATTCCACACCTACAAGATGATTCATGCTTGTATGAAGCAACAATTAAAAGAAATATATTAAAGATGGATTACACGCTCTAGAATAAAAGCAAGAGCTGTGCTCAACTCCGTCTGAGATCTCCTCAACAGTCACGTCCCTCGAATCAGGATGGAGAGCCTGGATGAATTGGAGCACCCGCTTTTGGATGACAGCCCCACACATTCGTCCAGAACGGGCAACAGCGGCCTCTTCAAGGGCATTTTTGTGAGATGCGAAGAGGAAAAAAGACCCCCGTTGCTAGCATGGAGGAGCGTTTCTGGTCCTACAGATGTATCTCAGCAGCAGCTGCTGGATCCTTGTTCGCTCCCCAGCACACTCGAGTCCTTCTACACTACTTCTGCTCCACCGATATGGGGCCCTGCAGACTCCCTGGGCCTCCACAGCAAGGAGTATCTGGAAACCACGTTCATGGACGTCGGGCCCGGATCTCCTCTGGAACGGAAGCTGCTGGCAGTAAGCAGAGACGTCCACAGCGTGTCCTACAGCATGGAGGATGAAGATGACCTGCTGCCAGACTTTGAGGTGAGATTGAAGTGCATCTTTCTCTCCTTTTGTTTACATAACTGTCTGTTTCTGTATCCGTTTCTTTCACTTAACTAACTAAAGAAAGCGGGCTACTACTGTCTGAAGGCTACAACCTTGACAGTGAGAACTGTGTAGGTGGGGAACGAAAGCAGTTTGGAATGCACTCCCACATCATTTTTCAAATCCAAAACTGTATTTAATTAATTTGATCTTAATTAAAATGATGGACTAAGCTGAAACCTTCCCCAAGCTGCCACTACGACTGTGCACAGTAATATGACAAAAAAAACCCCCATCATATCACAATACACTGTATGTGTGACGATATAGGTTTTTTAATAAACTGGCTTCAAAACAATAGTATTGATTTAAAACACTTGTGGAAAACTCAGTTTGAAGATACTTTTTATTTTAATGCAAAATAAATAAATACACTGTTTAATACTGAAAGTAGAGTAAAAAAAAATGTAATTACAAAAATTCTAAATAATAAAAAATGGTTTAAAATAAATAAGTAAAGAAAACCATTCGAAAATAATTTGATATCAATACAAATTTTATAAATATTCCCTGCAATATCAAAAAATTTTATTGGGACATGAAATCACATTTTCAATATTCTATTGTTATATTGCCCAGCTTTAGCTGCCACCAGTTTCATTTAGCAGTTTAAATTGACAAATAAGACTGGATAAATTGCAATGTCCTGGGCATGCTTCGGGGGTCATAAGCATGTCCTTCTCCAAATTAGGTCTCGACACTTAGAGAGTCCAAGCAAAATTTCTTTTTAAACAGTTTTTTCTGTTAACTGTGCCATCCATCCATCCATAAATCCATTTCCTGTACCGCTTATCTTTACTGGGTCACAGGGCACAAGGCTGCAGTGCCAATCCATCACAGGGCACAATCACACACGCATTCATACACTACAGTACGGACACTTTTTTTGGACATGCCAATCAGCCTACCATGCATGTCTTTGGACTGGGGGAGGAAACTGGAGTACCCAGAGAAAACCCCCAAAGCAGGGGGAACACACCGAGTTTGGATGTTTTCCCCGTGCTGTGGGGGTTTCCTCCGGGTACTCCGGTTTCCTCCCCCAGTCCAAAGACATGCATGGTAGGCTGATTGGCATGTCCAGAGTGTCCGTAGTGTATGAATGGGTGTGTGAATGTGTATGTGATTGTGCCCTACGATGGATTGGCACACTGTCCAGGGTGTCTCCTGCCTTGTGCAACATGCTCTTTGGGATAGGCTCCAGGTTCCCCGTGACCCAGTAAGAATAAGCGGTACAGAAAATGGATGGATGGATGGATGGATGCATACTGACCTTCGTATTCTGAAAAACAATGTAAGCTCATTACCAGTTAAACTGCCTCTGTCCAGAAGGCAAGTGACAGAATGGTAATAAAATCTAATGCTATAGTAGGATGAACTCTTATCAGTGTGTACCCCACCTTGTGCCCGATGCTCCCTGGGATAGGCTCCAGGTTCCCTGTGACCCTGAAAAGGATAAGTGGTATAGAAGATAGATGGATGGATGGACTTTTGGAAAACTTGCGCTTGACCATGTAACAAGGCAAACTGAGGGAGGAGAAAAGAATCTAAACAGGAACTAAAAACCAAAACGCATGGTGCTGTCACTATGGAAATAGCAATACACTTCCTCAGTGATGAATGGTGTCCATGGCATCAACAGTTTAATAAGCCAGCACGTGTAATCTGAGTATGTAGGACATTACAATTTGTGATCAATACATGTGTTCATTAGAAGATCAGTCAAGAAAACAAAAAAACTTCTCATCATGCGCAACAGTAAAGCATTCGTCCTATCATCGTGAAAGTTCGAATCCATGGCCGAGACCTAAGGGAGCAAAATTGCCCGTGGTCTCTGGGTGGGACAGATGGTGTACTCTTTCTCCTGTCAATCACAGCGACTCTAGCCAATCGTGGGCATCTATGAGCTCATGTATGCAGAAGAGGGCAGATAGCACTTTCCTCTGAGTGTGTTACGCTGCCCTGTGACGCAGCATGTTCAGCAGTTTAAAAAGATGCGATCGGCTGGCTTCACCCTCTTCAGATGGTAGCTGGTGAATGGGAATTGGCCAAGACCAAATTTGCTAGACAATGGACGTGAAATCATTCCATGAACCCATGAAGACGCGATCAATGTTAAACCGCTTCACTCTGTATCACCACATTCTGATACATTAGGACGAAGGAAATCACCTATGCACTATATGGCCAAATGTTTGTGGACACCTGACCATCACACCCTTATGTGCTTCTTGTACATCCCATTCCAGGTTTAGTCCCCCATTGGTGTTCTATCGACCTCCACTCTTTTGGGAAGGCTTTCCACTAGATTTTGGAGTGTGGCTGTGGGGATTTGTGCTAATTCAGCCGCAAGAGCATTAGTGAGGTCAGACACTGATGTCGGATGAGGAGGCCAGGTGTGCAGTCAGAGTTCCAGTTCTTCCCAAAGGGGTTCAATGGGGTTGAGGTCAGGCATGCAGAGACCTTCTACATAATCCTGTGCTTCCAACTTTGTGGCAACAGTCTGAGGAAGGCCCACATATGGGTGTAACTCTGTGGTCAGGTATCCACATACTTTTGGCCATTTAGTGTAACTACATTCTCAAGGCTAATACCAGGACTATTCAAAAGTGAGTGAAGACAAAGTCATGGGAGTCAAGGTCAAGAATGTCTCCAAATGAAAGCAAGACTGAGTCAAGATCGAGAATGAAAACCATCAAATCCTTTTTTTTTTTAATGCTAGTTATCTTTATTTGTGTGTGTGTGTGTGTGTGTGTGTGTTGCACCAATGATTTGGCTATGGTTTATAGACGGAGGAATTGCACATGAAAAGAAAAGACGAGCCAATAAGACCAGACACGAGTCCTCAGCTTCTTTTGAAGCTGGCAGCTCTAGCTGTCACTGTTCATTACACACGCCAGTGGTGATTTTCATCCGGGGGTCAGATATAATATGGTTCTAATTACAGTCTATCAAAACCTGGCCTGAACGCTGGCAACACAAAATGGAGCTGTATCTGGGACAGCAACGCTTATAAAACCTATAAACCATATTTTATGCAGGTTTTTTCACATCATTCCAGATAATTTTACATCCCTTACTTGTTTATAATAGAAGAAGCCCTTATTTGTTACAAATACTGTACTTTACTGCACAGTGAAATTCTTGTCTTTGCATATCCCAGCTTGTTAGGAAGTTGGGGTCAGAGAGCAGGGTTAGCAAGGATATTGTATGGAATAAAATTTGTGCCAAGAGTTTTCATTGAACGTAACTTTTCAAGAAGCGAGCAAAAATATACAGTGTGCGAGAAGAAAAACACTCTGAAACTGAATACAGTGAACTCAATGGCCAAAGTTTAACATGGTCTTCAAATAAACAGCATTTTTTGTTAACAGTTTTCTAAGCTTCCTTTTCGCTAATCATGGTTTATGAATACGCTGCCAATTTTTGTTTACGCTCCGCAAGTTTACGTTCGCCATCATGGCACAAATCTCTTGTGTGGGCAGGGCTTAACAGTGAATTTACTCTCATTGGAAGTGAGATTTGGATCGACAGCTCGAGTGTCCAGCTGAGAAGGATGACAACAATGATGATGAAGCCGCCGTGCCGTGCCTCTCCTGAGAGCTCATCTCAATGAAATAGTCGTATGAGACTACCCAAACCTCAAATATTAATTACGAATATTAAGGTTTAATATAAAGTAATATACTGAATAAGTAAGTAAGTAATTTCCATTACAAACACTTTAACTATACAGAGAACCGCATCCAGAACGCTCTCCAAAACACTGATGTCTCTACTTCCTGGTCAAATCTCACTTGCCAATGAGAGTAAATTGCTGTTAAGCCCCGCCCACATTAGAGGTTTGTGCCAGAATGGCAGATGTAAATTGTGCAAAGCCCAGTGGCAGCAGTTTGGCAGTGCTGGGGCTTGAATCCCAAACCTTCTGATCAGTAACCCAGTGCCTTAACCCCTGAGCTGCTTCTTCTTCTTCTTCTTCTTCTTTTCTTCGTTTTCTTCTTATTTTTATTTGTTTTATCCTATTTTTCTTCTTTTTTTCTTCATTTTTTTTTCGACTTTTTTTTTCTCCTCCTCCCGTTAGGGGTCGCCACAGCGGCTCCGCCATCTCCAAACATGATCTGCATATTTGATTGGGCACCGGATGCCTTTCCTGACGCAACCCTCCGTTTAATCTGGGCTTGGGACTGGCATGGAGAGCGCACTAGCTTGTACAACCCCAATGGCTGGGTTTGGTGCTCAGCATGGGACTCAAAACCATGACCCTGTCTCATGCTCTACCGACTGTCATGAAGAATGTTGCATGAGATTCTCTTTGAGCTTAATATTGTCAAGTTCTCCTTTTTCGTTCCTAAAAAAAAAAAAATCTAATAGCCTTTGAAAAGACAGAGATGCAATTAACATCCTGTTCTGTAAGTAAGGAATAAAACACTTCAGGGATGCTGTTATAGGAAAATAATCCACAACATAATGGTGTGATGTCAGTTACCACCCCAGAGTTGACCATATTCCTATAACAGCACATCCTGAACTGACTCATTCCTCTTAAGTAACAGCTATTTTAGCAGATGTTGTAGAACGTCTGCTAAGCAGGTCAGTTCCCCTTATCACTTACATTGCAGCAGCTATAAACAGCTGATCCCTCACCAGCATCTCTTTTTCTCTGTTTTGAATTTAATAAGACCAAAAAAAAAATACCCAGTTATGCAGTTTCACAAATCTCTCCCATTCTTTATTATTAGGTTTGGTATGAGATATATTATTCATGATGCGTGTCTGGAGGAAATAAAGTTGTTGGAGAGACTGAAACATGAGGAACATTCAGACAAGGTCAGAAAGGAGTAGAGAGATGGAAATTGCTGCTATTTTTTTTTTTTTTTAACGAACAAGTCATTATTCGCCTGAAGGGAAGCTCTGCTGCTGTGTATTTGGCATAACCTCATTCAGTCACATTAGCTAAGAGGCTCCAGACGAGGCATTACAAAACAGGATGCAGCATCAACACATGCAGAAAATATGATGCTTTGGAATGAGTGTAATGAGCATTTCACAACTATGGTAATATTTTATAAATTGAAGGGTATCTACGAGATAATGAAAACCTGACTTGAAGAGGATACAGTTACTATGAATGGACTGTTTGGGACCATTATAACTGCAAATGTTGTGTTCTTATGCCGCAAGTTACTTAATTCACATTAATGAGGTGTTCTCCTTGTATGGAGAGCCTGTGCAGTATTCTAGGGGTTTAACGATACACAAAATAAGAATTCGATACAGTACAGTCACGTGTCGATATGGTACATTTTCAATAATACAATAAGCATTGCCTGAATATGTGCCATAGCTTGGCATTTTCAACTGACTCAAAACATTCAGCATTATAAAACTATCATATAAATCCAAAATAACGACACAGTGTTTGTCTAATTCATTCAGACTGTAGCAGCGTATAATGAAACACAAGCTGTGCATTAGAATGTAACTGAATGTAACAAGGCTAAGCTTTGGGGCGTAACTATAGCACAGGGTTTTTTTCCCATTCTGCTGTTAGATAGTTTTGATGTCAGAATCACGTAGCTCTCTGTAGAACTAGATAAAAAAATTTTTATCGTGCATTCTCCACTAACAAATCGCGACGGTGAATTCTTTAGCCCGGATTGAAATAGGTAAAGAGAAGTTGCCTGCACCACTTGGATCAAAAACTAAGGCGGTGATCACCACTCAGTGGTTAAGGTGTTGGTCTATTTCTTAGAAGGTCGTGAGTTCAAACCCCAGTACCGACAAGCTGTAATTGTTGGGCTCTTGAGCCCATTCTTAGATGTACAAATGAGATCAGTGTAAGTCGCTCTGGATAAGGGTGTCTGCCAAATACCGTAAATGTAATGTAACTATTATGAAAGCACAATGTTTTATACATCCTATCCATCCAGTACAAACCCATATCCCAGTTAACTGCATGATTTCTTACAAAGAAATAAGCAGTTTTGCATCTATAACACTATTATGGTGCCCTAATGTATAGCTTCTACATGTTCACTTATTTAAGAAACTTGAATGTCAACTGTAAGAATGGAGCTGAAACATTGAAAATGCATAAATGTCCTGTTAATAATAATTTAAAAATATATATTTACAGTAGGTAAGTGTTAGGTTAGGTATGGAGTATATGCATGTCCTTCAAATAAGCTGTTAC